>NC_135971.1:27451397-27473897 GCF_053455715.1 Rhinoraja longicauda
TTCACCACCCTCTAACTAAAGAAATTCCACTTCTAAAGGTACGTGATTTTATTCTGAGGCTGTGCCCTCTGGTCCTAGACTCTCCCACTAGTGGAAACATCCTCCCCACACCCACTCTATCCAGGCCGCTCACTATTCTGTAAGTTTCAATGAGGTCCCTCCTCATCCTTCTAAACTCCAGCGAGTCCAGGCCCAGTGCCCACAAACGCTCATCATATGTTAACCCACTCATTCCTGGGATGGTTCTTGTAAACCTCCTCTGGACCCTCTCCAGAGCCAGCACATCCTTCCTCAGATATGGGGCCCAAAATTGCTCACAATACTTCATATGTGGCTTCAGCAAATATTTTAAAATGTTTATTGATTACATTATTTATTGAGGACTGCGTTTACACATCTCTTGTGTTGCTGCAAGTAAGAGCTTCATTGTTTCGTTGAATGTGACACTAAAGCACTTGTGATCGTTGACTCAATGCAATGCAAGTTTGGCCAAGCTCTCCTTGTAGTTAATACCCTCTAATCCAAGGCAGCCTCCTGGTAATCCTCTTCTGCACTCTTTCCAAAGCTTCCATAACCTTCCCGCAGAGGGTTCACCACAACTGCGCATAATACTCCACACGTGGTCTAACCAACTCTCGCACAGCTGCAACGTGACCTGCTCACACTTAGAGCCTTAGAGTCATAGAGTCTTTCAGCTCAGGTCGCCATCTGTCCCGTATCAGCCGGGACATCCCGTATATTGGGCCAAACCGCCCTTGTCCCGTAGGCCCCGACACTGTAGGTCAGGACAGTGCAGGCCCGGACACTGTAGGCCTGGACAGTGCAGGCCTGGACACAGTAGGCTCGGATACTGTAGGTCAGGACACAGTAGGCCCGGACACTGTAGGCCCGGACACTGTAGGTCAGGACAGTGCAGGCCCGGACACTGTAGGCCCGGACAGTGCAGGCCTGGACACAGTAGGCTCGGATACTGTAGGTCAGGACACAGTAGGCCCGGACACTGTAGGCCCGGACACTGTTGATCAGGACACTGTAGGCCCGGACACTGTAGGTCAGGACACAGTAGGCCCGAATGCTGTAGGCCCGGACACTGTAGGTCAGGACACTGTAGGCCCGGACACTGTAGGTCAGGAAACAGTAGGGCCGGACACTGTAGGCCCGGACAGTGCAGGGCCGGACACTGTAAGCCCGGGAACCGCTGCAGGCTCGGGGGCCGCAGTAGCCCCAGACATTGTAGGCCTGGACCTGTAGGTCCGGGGGTCGCTGTAGGCCCGGACAGTGTAGGCCCAGGGGCCCCGGCGGCGCATTGCGTTTTGACGTCGCGGGTGATATCACCGCCCCGCGCCCCACGTGACCTCACCTAGCCAGCAGCCACGTGCTCCCGCTCCACCAATGGCAGCCTCCCGGCCCGGGCAACCCGCCTCCCGGCCCGGGCGGCCACCATTATGGAGCAGGCGTGGGACGTTACCTTGTCCCGTGTCTGGGAGTGAGGAAGTTGGCAACCCTAGGGTGAAGTTTTGGGTGGAGACCCTTCTTCAGACTGAGGTTACTGAGTGCACAGTGGGGAATGCTTGATAATGCATTAAACAGAATCCATGACTGCGCAGTTCGGGCATCTGCTACAGTCTGTTAAAAGTAGCTCTCAGCGTGAGTTGCTGGCAGTGTGTTATTAGCACGGTTCACTTAAGCCAAGAATCCATTGCCCTGGTCATACAAACTATGGATTCCTGCAACACATTTATGGCAAGCTCTTCATACTCAAAGTAACGGACTCAATGGAATGTGCACTAACGAACTGTACAACAATGTTAAAGAGTATTGACAGTTAGATACAGCTCTAGGGGCTAGCGGAATCAAGGGATATGGGGAGAAGGCAGGCACGGGTTACTGATTGGGGACGATCAGCCATGATCACAATGAATGGCGGTGCGTACAGGCTCGAAGGGCCAAATGGCCTCCTCCTGCACCTATTTTCTGTTTCTAGTATTCACACAAGCTTCACACAATGCCCATGAGAGTCATAGAGTGATACAGCGTGGAAACAGGCCCTTCGGCCCAACCTGCCCACACCAGCCAACATGTCCCAGCTCCACTAGTCCCAGCTGCCTGCGTTTGGTCCATGTTCCTCCAAACCGCTCCTATCCATGTACCTGTCCTTTGACACAAAAAGCCAGAGTAACTCAGCAGGTCGGGCAGCATCTCTGGAGAGAAAGAATGGGTGATGTTTTGGGTCGAGACCCTTCTTCAGACAAACGTACCTGTCTAAGTGTTTCTTAAACGTTGGGATAGTCCCTGCCTCAACTACCTCCCCCGGCAGCTCTTTCTACACACCCACCACCTTTGTGTGAAAAGTTACCCCTTAAGATCCTATGAAATCTTTCCTCCCTCACCTTAAACCTATGTCCTCTGGTCCTCGATTCCCCTACTCTGGGCAAGAGACTCTGTGCATCTTCCCGATCTATTGTCTTTATGATTATAAGATCACCCCTCATCCTCCTGTGCTCCATGGAATAGAGACCCAGCCTACTCAACTTCTCCCTGTAGCTCTGGCCCTCGAGTCCTGGCAAATCTTCTCTGCCCCCTTGTCTGAAGAAGGGTCTCGACCCGAAACGTCACCCATTCCTTCTCCCCAGAGATGCTGCCTGTCCCGCTGAGGTACTCCAGCATCTTGTGTCTACCTTCTCTGCACCCTTTCCAGCTTGACGACATCTTTCCTATAACACGGTGCCCAGAACTGAACACATTACTCTAAATGCGGCCTCACCAACGTCTTGCACAACTGCAACATGACCTCCCAACCTCTATACAACCACCACACTAGAGTAACCTACCCCTGCAACCGCACGAGATGCAACACCTGTCCCTTTACCTCCCCCCTCAACTCCATCCAAGGACCCAAACAGTCTTTCCAGGTGAGACAGAGGTTCACCTGCACCTCCTCCAACCTCATCTATTGCATCCGCTGCTCCAGATGTCAACTTCTTTACATCGGCGAAACCAAACACAGGCTCGGCGATCGCTTCGCTCAACACCTGCGCTCGGTCCGCATTGACCAAGCTGATCTCCCGGTGGCTGAGCACTTCAACTCCCCCTCCCACTCCCAGTCTGACCTTTCTGTCATGGGCCTCCTCCAGTGCCATAGTGAGACCCACCGGAAATTGGAGGAACAGCACCTCATATTTCGCCTGGGCAGTTTGCAGCCCAGCGGTATGAACATTGACTTCTCCAATTTCAGGGAACTAACCTGAAGGTTCATCCTTTGTTACAACCAGGGTAATGGATTCTAGGCATAAGTGAACTCTACTCAGAACACTTCCAGCAACTCACGCTGACAGCCACGTTTAACAGACTGTAGCAGTTGGACAGGTACCGTTGTGCACAGTGGACTGTAGTTGTTTGCTGAACACTTTAACTCCCCCTCCCATTCCCACCCTGACCTTTCTGTCCTGGGCCTCCTCCAGTGCCATAGTGAGGCCAACCTTAAATTGGAGGAACAGCACCTCGTATTTCGCTTGGGCAGCTCACACCCCAGCGGTAGGAACATTGACTTCTCTAACTTCAAGTAACCCTGACATTCCCTCCTTCTCTCTCCATCCCTCCCCACCCTAGTTCTCCGACCAACCTGACCATTCTCCTGATTAAATGTTATCTCTGTTTGCCTTGTTGCCACTTTCTCCCAGCTGACAACGATCTACTTAGTGTAGGAAAGAACTGCAGATGCTGGTTTAAACCGAAGGTAGATACAAAATGCTGGAGTAACTCAGCGGGTCAGGCAGCATCTCGGGAGAGAAGGTTTTTTTAGATTTAGAGATACAGTGCGGAAACAGGCCCTTCGGCCCACCGAGTCCGCGCCGCCCAGCGATCCCCGCACATTAACACTATCCTACACACACTAGGGACAATTTTCACATTTACCCAGTCAATTAACCTACATACCTGTACGTCTTTGGAGTGTGGGAGGAAACCGAAGATCTCGGAGAATCAGTCCGAAGAAGGGTCTCGACCCGAAACGTCACCCATTCCTTCTCTCCACAGATGCTGCCTGACCCGCTGAGTTACTCCGGCATTTTGTGAACTATTCCACATGCTCCTTGACCTCCATCCCCTTTGTCTCATTTTCACACCTCACACGTCCTTATCTCTGTGTCTCCCTCTGCCCTGACTCTCAGTCTGAAGAAGGGTCTCGACTCGAAACGTCACCCATTCCTTCTCTCCACAGATGCTGCCTGAAACGCTGAGTTACTCCAGCATTTTGTGTCTATCTTTGGTGTAAACCAGCGTCTGCCGTTCCTCCCTACACATGGACTGTAATGGGTGTGTTTTAAATAAAAGCATTGTAAATCCCGCTAAATATCCCTGTAAAGCAGTCAAACAGTCTTCCGTTAACACAGTACACCTGTTATTTTGCAATACACCACAGCATTTCCCCTAGAATGCTTTCCGGCTAATTATATTAATTAGACAATTAATTAGACAAGTGTTTTAAAGTATTGCTCCAGACACTCACTGCTACAAATTACTGTAGATTTAACAGTGCACCTTGGGAGATCATGTTACAGTTGTACAAGACGTTGGTGAGGCCGCATTTAGACCATCGTGTTCAGTTCTGGGCACCAGGTTATAGGAAAGATATTGTCAAGCTGGAAAGGGTTCAGAGAAGATTCACGAGGATGTTGCCAGGACTAGAGGGTGTGAGCTACAGGGAGAGGTTGAGCAGGCTGGGTCTCTATTCCATGGAGCGCAGGAGGATGAGGGGTGATCTTATAGAGGTGGACAAAATCATGAGAGGAATATATCGGTTAGATGCACAGAGTCTCTTGCCCAGAGTTGGGGAATCGAGGACCAGAGGACATAGGTTCAAGGTGAAGGGGGGAAAGATTGAATAGGAATCTGAGGGGTAACTTTTTCACACAAAGGGTGGTGGGTATATGGAACGAGCTGCCAGAGGAGGTAGTTGAGGCTGGGATTAACCCAATGTTTCAGAAACAGTTAGACAGGTACATGGATATGACGGGTTTGGAGGGATATGGACCAAACGCAGGCAGGTGGGACTTGTGTCGCTGGAACATGTTGGCCGGTGTGGGCGAGTTGGGCTGAAGGGCCTGTTTCCACACTGTATCACTCTGTGACTAGTGTAGATGGGGCATGTTGGCCGGTGTGGGCAAGTTGGGCTGAAGGGCCTGTTTCCACACTGTATCACTCTATGACTCTATGACTCTCAGTAATCCACACTAGTACATAATATGTTTCGAGTTTAGTGATACAGCGTGGAAACAGGCCCTTCGGCCCACTGGGTCCGTGCCGACCATCGATCGCCCGCTCACGACAGTTAGACAATAGACAATAGACATAGTTCCATGTTATCCCACTTTCTCATCCACTCCCTGCAGAATTTACAGAGGTGCCGATTCACCGACAAACCCGCACGTCTCTGGGATGTGTGAGGAAACCGGAGCACCCGGAGGAAACCCACTCAGGTCGCAGGGAGAGCATGTAAACTCTGCACAGGCAGCGCCCGAGGTCAGGATGGAACCCGGGTCTCTGGCGCTGAGAGGCAGTGGCTCTACCCGCTGCACCACCGTGGCAGATTGTTTTGTCAATTGCTTTCCCTGTAATGCATTCAGTTGCATGGGTAAGTCTCACTCTGGCTTCTCCAAGACACTGTAACATGTTCTCCTGTGGAACTCTCTGCCTCAGAAGGCAGTGGAGGCCAATTCTCTGAATGCATTCAAGAGAGAGCTGGATAGAGCTCTTAAGGATAGCGGAGTCAGGGGGTATGGGGAGAAGGCAGGAACGGGGTACTGATTGAGAATGATCAGCCATGATCACATTAAATGGCAGTGCTGGCTCGAAGGGCCGAATGGCCTCCTCCTGCACCTATTGTCTATTGTCTATTGTAAATAATTCCCTGCAATGCCTCGTAACAGAGTCTCGGCAACAAGGTGCTCAACAATTCCTGCGTTACTGTTCAACAGACCCCCTGGCTTGTGTTGAAATAGACGTTCCACCGGTACAGATGCACAAGAGATAGGAGCAGAATTAGGCCATTCAGCCCATCGTCTACTCTGCCATTTAATCGTAGCTGATCTATCTCTCCCTCCTAACCCCATCCTCTTGCCTTCTCCCCATAACTCCTGACACCCACACTGATAAAGATTCCGTCTATCTCTGCCTTACAAATATCCACTGACTTGTGGCCTCCATAGTCTTCTGTGGCAATGAATCCCACAGATTCACCACCCTCTGCCTAAAGAAATTCCTCCTCATCTCTTTCCTAAATGAACGCCCTTTAATTCTGAGGCTGTGTCCTCTGGTCCTAGACTCTCCCACTAGTGGAAACATCCTCTCCACATCCACTCTATCCAGGCCGCTCACTGTTCGGTAAGTTTCAATGAGGTCCCCCCTCATCCTTCTAAACTCCAGCGAGTACAGGCCCAGTGCCCACAAACGCTCATCATAGGTTAACCCACTCATGGCTGGGATCATTCTTGTAAACCTCCTCTGGACCCTCTCCAGAGCCAGCACATCCTTCCTCAGATACGGGGCCCAAAACTGTTCACAGTATTCCAAATGTGGCCTGACCAGCGCCTTATACAGCCTCAGCATGATGGGCGGCACGGTGGCGCAGCGGTAGAGTTGCCGCCTTACAGCGAATGCAGCGCCGGAGACTCAGGTTCCATCCTGACTACGGGCGCCGTCTGTACGGAGTTTGTACGTTCTCCCCGTGACCTGCATGGGTTTTCTCCGAGATCTTCGGTTTCCTCCCACACTCCAAAGACGTACAGGTATGTAGGTTAATTGACTGGGTAAATGTACAATTGTCCCTATTGGGTGTAGGATAGTGTTAGTGTGCGGGGATCGCTGGGCGGCGCGGACTCAGTGGGCCGAAGGGCCTGTTTCCGTGCTGTATCTCTAAATCTAAAAATCTAAATGTAAAATCCCTGTTTTTGTATACAAGCCCTCTTGAAATAAATGCGAGATTCTTTGCGCTGTGTGGAAAGGAACTGCAGATGCTGGTTTAAACCAAAGATAGACACAAAATATCTTCAGAGATATGCACGCCTGGGAACCTGAAGCTCTTGACTCTCTCGATCACCGACCCGTCGATGAAGACAGGTCTGTGGATCCTCAACTCTTCCTTGTCTAAAGTCCACAATCAGTTCCTTGGTCTCACTGACGTTGAGAGCAAGGTTGTTGTGCTAGCACCATTCAACCAGACGATCGATGGCCCTCCTCTACTCCGACTCATCATTACCAGTCGGAAGGAACTGCAGGTGCAGGTTTAAGCCGAAGATAGACACAAAAAGCTGGAGTAACTCAGCGGGACAGGCAACTCCTCTGGCGAGAAGGAATGGCTGACGTTTCCTGTCGAGACTGAAGAAAGGTCTCAACCCGAAACGTCACCCATTCCTTCTCTCCAGAGATGCTGCCTGTCCCGCTGAGTTACTCCAGCTTTTTGTGTCTCTCCTCATTATCAGTATTGTCAACCATGAGATTGACTAAGACAATGTGCCTTGACAGACTCCTCCAGAGAGAAGACGATTTTCAATTCACTTTACCCCAATCCCTGCCATATCCTAAGGGTGGTGCAGCGGGTAGAGCTGCTGCCTCTCAGCGCCGGAGACCCGGGTTCCATCTTGATTACAGGTGCCGTCTGTACGGAGTTTGCACGTTCTCCCCGTGACCTGCGTGGGTTTTCTCCGGGATCTCCGGTTTCCTCGCGCACTCCAAACACGTGCAGGTTAATTGGCTTCAGTATAATTGTAAATTGTCCCTAGTATGTGTAGGATAGTGTCAGTTTGCGGGGATCAGTCCAGTTCAACTCAGTCCAGGTTAGGAGGGAGAGATAGATCGGCCATGGTTGAATGGCGGAGTAGAGCTGAATGGCCTAATTCTGATCCTATCGCTTATGACCTGAGAACCAAACTAAACCAAGAATGCAGTCACAAACTGTAACATTATCCTATAAAACAGCGTAACAAATTCCATGGAATATTCGATGCA
Organism: Rhinoraja longicauda; assembly: GCF_053455715.1. Classification (NCBI taxonomy): domain Eukaryota; kingdom Metazoa; phylum Chordata; class Chondrichthyes; order Rajiformes; family Arhynchobatidae; genus Rhinoraja; species Rhinoraja longicauda. The sequence continues at coordinate 27,459,402 of NC_135971.1, forward strand.
GACAGATTTGGTTTTCCATGAAATATTGTTCTTGGCTGCCTGTGAAAGCCTTTTTTACACATTCACAGCAGTGCATTGTAAAGAATTCAACTCTCGGTAGCTGAAACCATAATAATGCTCTGCATCAGATTTCAATTAGCAGACAGTACCAAAAGTTCCACAGCACCCTTGAATAGTTTCGTTTTACTTTAGTTTAGAGATACAGCGCAGAAACAGGCCCTTCGGCCCACCGGGTCCGCGCCGACCAGCGATCCCCGCACACTAACTCTATCCTACACACACTAGGGACAATTTGTCTTTTTACATTGACACCAACCCAATTAACCTACATACCTGCACGTCTTTGGAGTGTGGGAGGAAACCGAAGATCTCGAAGAAACCCCACACAGGTCACGGGGAGAACGTACAAACTCCGTACGGACGGCGCCCGTAGTCGGGATCGAACCTGAGTCTCCGGCGCTGCATTCGCTGAAAGGCAGCAACTCTACCGCCGCGCCACCTATTCAGCTATACGTCTCCTCTTCAGGATTTCTGAGAATTTACTCAAATGGATTTCCCCGGTTTAAGATTCAGCAAACACATTCTCCGGGCTAGTTTAGTTCAGTTTAGTTTATTGTCACGTGTACCGAGGTACAGTGAAAAGCTTTTGTTGCGTGCTAACCAGTCAGCTGAAAGACAACACATGATTACAGTCGAGCCGTTCAGAATGCACAGATACAAAATAAGGGAATAAAGTTTAGTGCAAGGTTAGGCCGGCAAAGTCCGATCAAAGATAGTCCGAGGGTCACCGATGAGGTGGGTCGTAGTTCAGCACTGCTCTCTGGTTGTGGTAGGATGGTTCAGTTGCCTGATAACAGCTGGGAATTTCAATTAGCTCATCGGTTATTCTTACAAATTCACAGAGGGGGACTCAGGGCAGCACGGTGGCGCAGCGGGTAGAGCTGCTGCTTCACAGCGCCAGAGACCCGGGTTCCATCCTGACTACGGGTGCTGTCTGTACGGAGTTTGTACGTTCTCCCCGTGACCTGCGTGGGTTTTCTCCGAGATCTCCGGTTTCCTCCCACACTCCAAAGACGTGCAGGTTTGTAGGTTAACTGGCTTGGTATAATTATAAATTGTGCCTGGTGTGTGTAGGATAGTGTTAATGTGCGGGGAATGCTGGTCGGCGCGGACTCGATGGGCCGAAGGGCCTGTTTCCGCGCTGTATCTCTAAACTAAACTGCACTAAACTCAGCAGGTCAGGCAGCATCTGTGAGCGAATGAACAGGTGAGGTTTCAGGTTAGGATCTTTCTTTGGACTGATTGGAGTAGGGGGGAGAAATGGAGATTGAGAGGTTGGTGGTAAAGCCTGCCAAAATTGTCACCACTTGTGAAATGCACCCGGCAACAAGTTATTACGTGGGGGAAAGAACTGCAGACGCTGGTTTACACCAAAGACAAGGGCAAAATGCTGGAGTAACTCAGCAGGTCAGGCAGCATCTCTGGGGAACAGGAACAGGTAACGTTTCGGGTCGAGACCCTTCTTCGGACTGAGTCAGGGGAGAGGGAAAAGGTGAGACATCGAAGGTGTGCAGAACAAATGAGTGAAAGGCATGACAAATGACAGGTCAAAGCCAGCAACGATGATGAAGGAAAGGTGGAGCCCACAATGCTCCATTGTTGGCTGTGGTATTTATTCACAAAATGCTGGAGTAACTCAGCAGGTCAGGCAGCATCTCAGGAGAGAAGGAATGGGTGACGTTTCGGGTCGAGATCCTTCTTCATTGTTGGCTGTGGGGAAGGTGACAACGAGTGGAAACGAACAGTGAACCTCAGCAGAACGACAGTGAAACTAGTACGATGACTAGGGAGGGGGAGGGGCGGAGGGAGGGGGGGATGCTGGGGTTACTTAGAGAAATCAATATTCATACCGCCGTGGTATAAGCTGCCCAAGCCAGGCTTGGTCCTGCCCCCACCTCTCTTTCCCAGCTTTTTCCCCCCAGTCTGAAGAAGGGTCCAGACCTGAAACATCACCTATCCATTTCCCTCCACAGATGCTGCCTGACCCGCTGTTTAGTTTAGTTTAGTTTAGTTTAGAGATACAGCGCGGAAACAGGCCCTTCGGCCCACCGAGTCCGCGCCGACCAGCGATCCCCGCACACTGACTCTACACGACACACACCGTGAACAATTTACTATTCTACCGAAGCCAACTAACCTACAAACATGTTATTCACTAAATGCTGGAGTAACTCAGCAGGTCAGGCAGCATCTCGAGAGAGAGAAGGAATGGGTGACGTTTCGGGTCGAGACCCTTCTTCAGACCTACAAACGTGCACGTCTTTGGAGTGCGGGAGGAAACCGGAGCACCCGGAGAAAACCCACGCAGGTCACGGGGAGAACGTGCAAACTACGTGCAGACAGCGCCCGTATTCGGGATGGAACCCGGGTCTCCGGGCGCTGTGAGGCAGCAGCTCTACTGAGTTACTCCAGCAAATTTGTGCCCTGCTTAGTTCAGACATACTAGGTGCAAAATGAACATCTGCAAACCTGAATTGCGTTTGCAGCAATTTTGTGCGTTCACTCAATCTATTAATGGCTCTGTGTAACTAAACATCTCCCCTCCGCTGCTTACAATGTCGGTCTTTGTCACTGGTAAACTTGGATGACTGGCCTTTTATCCCATCATCTTAATCATTTATAAATATGGTGAATAGCTGCAGCTCTCTCTGAATTCATATGGGACCCAGCTACCTACATCTAGCCAACTTGAACGCCTGCCCATTTTCCTCACACACTGTCCACTGCCGCCTGTCTGCTTCTCCTCGCCCATCCATCATCTGGCGAAAATCACCTCGAAGACAGACGCAAAACGCTGCAGTAACTCAGCGGGACAGGCGGCATCCCCGGAGAGAAGAACTTCTCGGGTCGAGGCCCTTCTCTTCAGACCGCAAGGGAGGGACGGAGATGTGGAAGCGCGAGGCGTGAAAACGAGACATCAAAGGGGACAGAGTTCAAGGAGGATCAACGTGGAATAGGTCGTTGTGAGCTGGGGGGAAGGTTACCACGAAGCAGACGGAGATAAAAAAAAAGTCCTCAGGACAGGAAGACTGGTCGGAGAAGTGGGATGGGGAGGGATGGAGAGAGAGAGGGTACGTGAAGTTAGAGAAGTCAATGTTCATACCGCTGGGGTGTAAGCTGCCCAAGCGAAATGTGAGGTGCTGATCCTCCAATTTGCGCTGGGACTCACTCTGACAATGGAGGAGGCCCAGGACAGAAAGGTCAGTTACTTCAAACCATCTTGGTTGTACCAGGGACTTCAGGCTTTTAGTCACAGCATGGAGACAGGCCCTTCAGCCCAACTAGCCCATGCTGACCACGATGCCCCATCCACACTAATTCCGCCTGCCCACATTTGGCCCATAATCCCTAAGCTTTCGTTTTACAGTTTGGTGTTTGGAGATACAACGCGGAAACAGGCCCTTCGGCCCATCCAATCCGCGATGCCCAGTGATCCTCGCACACTAGCGCACTAAATTGCCTTTACAACATTCAATTAATTTCATAAGGCACAAACCATTAATCTTCCAACCTTACACTGTGTCTCTGGTCAGCTGAAACTACACCAGACATATATTAACACTGTCCTGTAAGGTTGTCAGGAAAACCATCCCTGTAATACCTTGTAACATATTCCACACTGGGTGGCAAATGGCAGCACGGTGGCGCAGCGGTAGAGTTACTACCTTACAGCGCCAATGACCCGGGTTCCATCCCGACTACGGGCGCCGTCTGTACGGAGTTTGTCCGTTCTCCCCGTGAATAGAAAGGCAGATTATTATCTGAATGGTGTCAAGTTAGGAAGAGGGGATGTTCAACGAGATCTGGGTGTCCTAGTGCATCAGTCCCTGAAAGGAAGCATGCAGGTACAGCAGGCAGTGAAGAAAGCCAATGGAATGTTGGCCTTCATAACAAGAGGAGTTGAGTATAGGAGCAAAGAGGTCCTTCTGCAGTTGTACCGGGCCCTGGTGAGACCGCACCTGGAGTACTGTGTGCAGTTTTGGTCTCCAAATTTGAGGAAGGATATTCTTGCTATTGAGGGCGTGCAACGTAGGTTCACTGGGTTAATTCCCGGAATGGCGGTGCTGTCGTATGTTGAAAGGCTGGAGCAATTAGGCTTGTATACACTGGAATATAGAAGGATGAGGGGGGATCTTATTGAAACATATAAGATAATTAGGGGATTGGACACATTAGAGGCAGGAAACATGTTCCCAATGTTGGGGGAGTCCAGAACAAGGGGCCACAGTTTAAGAATAAGGGGTAGGCCATTTAGAACGGAGATGAGGAAGAACTTTTTCAGTCAGAGAGTGGTGAAGGTGTGGAATTCTCTGCCTCAGAAGGCAGTGGAGGCCAGTTCGTTGGATGCTTTCAAGAGAGAGCTGGATAGCGCTCTTAAGGATAGCGGAGTGAGGGGGTATGGGGAGAAGGCAGGAAAGGGGTACTGATTGAGAGTGATCAGCCATGATCGCATTGAATGGCGGTGCTGGCTCGAAGGGCTGAATGGCCTCCTCCTGCACCTATTGTCTATTATCTATTGTCTATTGTCTATTGTGACCTGCGTGGGTTTTCTCTGAGGTCTTCGGTTTCCTCCCACACTCCAAAGACGTGCAGGTTTGTGGGTTAATTGGCTTGGTGTAAATATAACTTGTCCCTGGTGTGTGTGCGTGCAGGGTAGTGTTAGTGCGCGGGGATCGCTGGTCGGCAGGGACTCGGTGGGCCGAAGGGCCTGTTTCCACCCTGTATCTCTAAACTAAACTGAGCTACACGCAGCGAGATCACACTAACAGACCCACTGAAGGTGGAACGTGGAACAGTACAGCACAGGAACAGGCCCTTCGGCCCACAAGGTCTGTGCTGAACATGATGCCAAAACAGTCCAACCTCCTCTGCCTACATGAGATCCATCGCCCTCAATCCCCTTGGTATCCTCGTACTTATCTGAAAGCCTCTTAGACACCACTGTCGTATCTGCCACCACCACCCCCAGCACCATGTTGCAGGTTTAATCTTTAGTTTTAGAGGGATAGCACGGAAACAGGCCCTTCGGCCCACCCAGTCCACACTGGCCACTGGTACACTGGTTCTATCCCACGCACTAGGGACCATTTACAGAAGGCAATTAACCTACAAACCGATGCGTCTCTGGGATATGGGAGGAAACCAGAACACAACGAGGAATCCCACACGTACAAACTCCGTACACAGATCGACTGGGCTTATGTTCACTGGAATAATGGATCGACTGGGCTTGTTTTCCCTGGAATAATGGATCGACTGGGCTGGTATTCACTGGAATTTAGAAGGATGAGAGGGGATCTTACAGAAACATATCAAATTCCCATGGGATTGGACAGGCTAGATGCAGGAAAAAATGTTCCCGATGTTGGGGGGAGTCCAGAACCAGGGGTCACAGTTTTAAGAATAAGGGGGAGGCCATTTAGGACTGAGATGAGAAAAAACTTTTTCACCCAGAGAGTTGTGAATCTGTGGAATTCTCTGCCACAGAAGGCAGTGGAGGTCAATTCACTGGATGTTTTCAAGAGAGAGGTGGATTTAGCTCTTAGGGCTAATGGAATCAAGGGATATGGGGAGAAAGCAGGAACGGGGTACTGATTCTGGATGATCAGCCATGATCATATTGAATGGCGTTGCTGGTTCAAAGGGCCGAATGGCCTCCTCCTGCACTTATTTTCTATGTTTCTATGATCACCTACGTTTCTATCGAAGGTATTTATTCACAAAATGCTGGAGTAACTCAGCCGGTCAGGCAGCATCTCAGGAGAGAAGGAATGGGCGACGTTTCGGGTCGAGACCCTTCTTCAGACCTATGTTTCCATGATCACCTGTAGTCAGGATGGAACCTGGGTCTCTGGCGCTGTGAGGCAGCAACTCTACCGCTGTGCCACCGTGCTGCCCTGAGCTGCAAACTAATCTGTAAAATATCTGGGTTTGGGCGGCACGGTGGCGCAGCGGTAGAGTTGCTGCCTTACAGCGAATGCAGCGCCGGAGACCCGGGTTCCATCCCGACTACGGGTGCCGTCTGTACGGAGTATGTACGTTCTCCCCGTGACCTGCGTGGGTTTTCTCCGAGATCTTCGGTTTCCTCCCACACTCCAAAGACGTGCAGGTTTGTAGGTTAATTGGCTGGGCAAATGTAAAAATTGTCCCTAGTGTGTGTAGGATAGTGTTAGTGTGCGGGGATCGCTGGTCGGCGCGGACCCGGTGGGCCGAAAGGGCCTGTTTCCACGCTGTATCTCTAAACTAAACTAAACTAAAAGATTCCCTGTAACAGGGCAGCACAGTTGTAAGTAACCAACGGATATTCGTACAAGCACACACACACACACACACACACACACACACACACACACACACACACACACACATTGTTGGAGGGATGTGTTGCAAATTCTGAACAGATTTCCTCTCATATGCTGTGGTATATTCCCTGTAAAGGTGCCAACAATGTTATGAGCACAAAACAATGACAGACTATCACAGATTGCCATAAAAAGATCCTGTTTACTCTTCAGTGAACAACGGATGGTAGACACAAAATGCTGGATTAACGTTGGTGCAGTGGGTAGAATTGATGCCTCACAGCGCCAGAGACCCGGGTTCCATCCTGACCACGGGTGCTGTCTGTACGGAGTTTGTACGTTCTCCCCGTGACCTGCATGGGTTTACTCCGAGATCTCTGGTTTCCTCCCACACTCCAAAGACGTGCATGTTAGTAGGTTAATTGGCTTGGTGTAAGAGGAAGATGATGGAACTTTATTACCTTCCATCACAGTAAGGAATCCGCTGTGTCGGATGTTTATGTTAACTTTTATTTTATGTGGCTGTGTGTCTTGTTGCTTTTCACTTAGTATGGCTGTGTGGTAACTCAAATTTCACTGTACCTTAATTGGTACATGTGACAATAAATTGAATCTTGAATCTTAAATGTAAAATTGCCCCTAGTGTGTGTAGGATAGTGTTAGTGTGCGGGGATCGCTGGGCGGAGCGGACCCGGTGGGCCGAGGGGCCTGTTTCCGCGCTGTATCTCTAACCTGAAAACTAAAAACCGTTCCCTCCGTAACTCCCTGGTCCACTCGTCCCTTCCTACCCAAACCACCCCATCCCCGGGCACTTTCCCCTGCAACCGCACGAGATGCAACACCTGTCCCTTTACCTCCCCCCTCAACTCCATCCAAGGACCCAAACAGTCTTTCCAGGTGAGGCAAAGGTTCACCTGCACCTCCTCCAACCTCATCTATTGCATCCGCTGCTCCAGATGTCAACTTCTTTACATCGGCGAAACCAAACGCAGGCTTCGGCGATCGCTTCGCTCAACACCCACGCTCAGTCCTCCTTAACCAACCTGATCTCCCGGTGGCTGAGCACTTCAACTCTCCCTCCCACTCCCAGTCTGACCTTTCTGTCATGGGCCTCCTCCAGTGCCATAGTGAGTCCCACCGGAAATTGGAGGAACAGCACCTCATATTTCGCCTGGGCAGCTTGCAGCCCAGCGGTATGAACATTGACTTCTCCAACTTTAGATAGTTCCTCTGTCCCTCTCTTCCCCTCCCCCTTCCCAGATCTCCCTCTATCTACCAGGGGTCACAGCTTAAGGATAAGGGGGAAGTCTTTTAGGACCGAGATGAGAAAACATTTCTTCACACAGAGAGTGGTGAGTCTGTGGAATTCTCTGTCACAGAAGGTAGTTGAGGCCAGTTCATTGGTTATATTTAAGAGGGAGTTAGATGTGGCCCTTTTTGCTAAAGGGATCAGGGGGTATGGTGAGAAGGCAGGTACAGGCTACTGAGCTGGATGATCAGCCATGATCATATTGAATGGCGGTGCGTACAGGCTCGAAGGGCCGAATGGCCTACTCCTGCACCTATTTTCTATGTTTCCTGTCTCCACCTATATCCTTCCTTTGTCCCGCCCCCCTGACATCAGTCTGAAGAAGGGTCTCGACCCGAAACGTCGCCCATTCCTTCTCTCCTGAGATGCTGCCTGACCTGCTGAGTTACTCCAGCATTTTGTGAAATAAATACCTTCGATTTGCACCAGCATCTGCAGTTATTTTCTTACATAACCTAAAACCTAGACCGTAGGCAAATTCACCCGACACAACCAATCATTCTTGCCCAAGGCAGCAAAAGGCCTTACTCAAATCTCCCTGTCAAGTGTCACAAAAACAGGGATTAGCAGATTCTGCAACACCATCTAACGATACAATATACGATACGATACGATAGAACTCTATTTATCCCAGGAGGGAAATTGATCTGCCAACAGTCATAAAACACAAGATACATGAAACATGACATTAAAGTGACGGGCGCTGTCTGTACGGAGTTTGTACGTTCTCCCCGTGACCTGCGTGGGTTTTCTCCGAGATCTTCTGTTTCCTCCCACACTCCAAAGACGTGCAGGTTTGTAGGTTAATTGGCTTTGTATAAATGTAAAATTGTCCCCAGCGTGTATAGGATAGTGTTAATGTGCGGGGATCACTGGTCGGTGCGGACCCGATGGGCCGAAGGGCCCGTTTCCACACTGCATCTCTAAGCAAAACTAAACTGAACAAAGAATGAACATTGCAAATCTTCCTGCAACACCCGATGAACCCGATACCAGCCCCAGAGCAAGGATAGAATCGCTAAAATACAGAGCAGGAGACTTCTAGCTGTGCTCTATAATAGATTCACTCTTCCACAAAATAACACATCCCATCTAATTTATTGCAGCCAAACTACTAAAGCGAACTGTAATAGATTCCTTAAATTAATCCCATCTGCCACAATGGAAAGGCCACGCAGTTGTAGCAGAGTTTAATTAGCGCGGTGCAAAACATCACCTTGAAAGAGGTCGGAAGGAAGTGCAGATGATCATTTACACCAGAGATGGTTCATAAGTTCATGTGCACACGTGATAGGAGCAGAATTAGGCCATTTGGCCCATCAAGTCTACTCCGCCATTCAATCATGGCTGGTCTATCTCTCCCTCCTAACCTCATTCTCCTGCCTTCTCCCCATAACCCCTGACACCCAGTACAGGTGCAATCAAGTACAATCAAGAATCTGCCAATCTCTGCCTTATAAATATCCATTGACTTGGCCTCCACAGCCACAGCCTTCAGTTGTACAGGGCCCTAGTGAAACCGCACCTGGAGTACTGTGTGCAGTTGTACAGGGCCCTAGTGAGACCGCACCTGGAGTACTGTGTGCAGTTGTACAGGGCCCTAGTGAAACCGCACCTGGAGTACTGTGTGCAGTTGTACAGGGCCCTAGTGAAACCGCACCTGGAGTACTGTGTGCAGTTTTGGTCTCCAGATTTGAGGAAGGATATTCATGCTATTGAGGGTGTGCAGCGTAGGTTTATTAGGTTAATTCCCGGAATGGCGGGACTGTCATATGTTGAAAGACTGGAGCGACTGGGCTTGTATACACTTGAATTTAGAAGGAAGAGAGGAGATCTTATCGAAACGTATAAGATTATTAAGGGGTTGGACACGTTAGAGGCAGGAAACATGTTCCCAATGTTGGGGGAGTCCAGAACAAGGGGCCACAGTTTAAGAATAAGGGGTAGGCCATTTAGAACTGAGATGAGGAAAAACTTTTTCAGTCAGAGAGTTGTGAATCTGTGGAATTCTCTGCCTCAGAAGGCAGTGGAGGCCAATTCTCTGAATGCATTCAAGAGAGAGCTGTATAGAGCTCTTAAGGATAGCGGAGTCAGGGGGTATGGGGAGAGGGCAGGAACGGGGTACTGATTGAGAATGATCAGCCATGATCACATTGAATGGCGGTGCTGGCTCGAAGGGCCGAAGGGCCGAATGGCCTCCTCCTGCACCTATTGTCTATTGTCTATTGTCTGTGGCAATGAATTCCACAGATTCACCATCCTCTGATTAAAGAAATTCCTGCTCATCTCCTTCCTAAAGGAACGTCCTTTAATTCTGAGGCTGTGCCCTCTGTTCCTAGGTTCTCCCACTAGTGGAAACATCTTCTTCACATCCACTCTATCCAGGCTCAAAATGCTGGAGCAACTCAGCGGGACAGGCAGCATCTCTGGAGAGCAGGGATGGGTGACGTTTCACTGAGTGCTGGAGAAGATGGCAGCATCTCTGGAGAGACGGAATGGGTGACGTTTCGGGTCGAGACCATAACTCGTGTCGGTGACAACAAGCACAGGCTCGGCGACCGTTTGGCTGAACACCCCCCTGGGGGCGACCTGCTCTCTGTGTTACTCAACCATCAGTCTGAAGAAGGGTCTCGACCCAAAACGTCGCCCATTCCTTCTCTGCTGAGATGCTGCCTGACCTGCTGAGTTACTCCAGGATTTTGTGAATAAACCCATTCCCAATCTGACCTTTCTGTCCTGGGCCTCCTCCATTGTCAGAGTGAGGCCCAGCGCACATTGGAGGAACAGCACCTCGTATTTCGCTTGGGCAGCATACAGCCCAGCGGTATGAACATTGACTTCTCTAACTTCAAGTAACCCTGACATTCCCTCTCTCTCCCTACCCCTCCCATTCCCAGTTCTACGGCTAGTTTCACTGTCCTCCTGATGAATTTTACCGATTGTCACCTTCTCCTCAGCTAACCGTGAACCATTCTACACTTTGTTTTTGGGCATTGTCTGCTTTGATCTGTCGTTTTCACACCTCACCCTTCATATCTCTAGACTCCCTCGCCCCTGGCTCACGGTCTGAAGAAGGGTCTCAACCAGAAACGTCACCTATCCATGTTCTCCACAGATGCTGCCCGACCCGCTGAGTTACTCCAGCACTCTGTGAAACGTCACCTATCCATGTTCTCCACAGATGCTGCCCGACCCGCTGAGTTACTCCAGCACTCTGTGAAACGTCACCTATCCCTGTTGTCCACAGATGCTGCCTGACCCGCTGAGTTACTCCAGCTTTTTGCGTTTAACTTGACAGAGTCTTGCAACAGGAAATTAGGCCCTTCAGCCCACCACATCCATACTAGTCATCGAGAACCATCTACACCATTCCCATTGTTCCACCTGCATCCCTTCGGCCCATCGAACCCATGCCGACCTTCGATCACCCGTCCACGCTAGTTCCCATGTTATTCCAATAGGTTCCATGATCCGACCTGCGATCCCCGCACACTAACACTATCCTACACACCAGGGACGATTTGCAGAAGCCAATTAACCTACAAACCCACAAGTCTTTGGGAGTGTGGGAGGAAACCGGAGCACCCGGAGGAAAACCCACGCGGTCACAGGAAGAACGTGCAAACTCCACACAGACGGACAGCACCCGGGGTCAGGATTGAACCCAGGTCGCTGGCATTGTGAGGCAGCAGCTCTACCCGCTGTGCCACTGTGCCGCCCATATCTGCAGCTGTTCTCCGCCCCGCTGAATCCTTTGACAACTTACTTCACTACCCACTAGGGTTGCCAACTATCTCACTCCCAAACACGGGACAAGGTGACGTCACCGCCCCGTGCCCCACGTGACCTCACCCAGCCAGTGGCCACGTGCCCTCTCCACCAATGGCGGCCGCCCGGGCCGAGAGGCGGGTTGTTACGCAACCTCCGATCGACGAACACACTCGGCCCCGCCCCCCGAACACACCCCACTCCCACTGTCCAGGCCTACAGTGTGCAGGCCTAGTCTGGGCCTACAGTGTCCGGGCCTACAGTGTCCGGGCCTACAGTGTCCAGGTCTAGTCTTGGCCTACAGTGTCCGGGCCTACAGTGTCCGGGCCTAGTCTGGGCCTACAGCATCCGGGCCTACAGTGTCCAGGCCTAGTCTGGGCCTACAGCGTCCGGGCCTACAGCGCCCCCTGAGCCTAATACGGGAAAAGGGTGGTCCCATTCGAGACAAACCAATTTAGCCCAAAATATGGGATGTCCCGGCTAATACGGGACAGTTGGCAACCCTCCGATCCACATGTCTGCCATTTTATGTGTCATCTGGAAACTTGGGAATGTCTCAGTGTTATCCGTGTGGGATTTTGCCAATAAATTCCTGGGCCACAAGTTTCCTGAACTCCAGACAAGCAGACAACACGGTGATTGTCTCTCCACTGACACCACCGTCCTGCACAGACTGGGTAAACACAGAGGCAGATAAAACCCCGTCAGTGGAAAGGTAACAGTTAGTCCATTCACAATCCAAGCTGCTGAAAGCTGTGTGGCACGGTGGTGCAGCGGTAGAGTTGCTGCCTCACAGCGCCGGAGACCCGGGTTCCATCCTGACCACGGGCGCTCTCTGCACAGAGTTTGTACGTTCTCCCCGTGACCTGCGTGGGTTTTCTACCGGGTGCTCCGGTTTCCTCCCACACTCCAAAGACGTGCAGGTTTGTAGGTTAATTGGCTCTGGTAATAATTGAAAATTGTCCCTAGTGGGTGTAGGATAGTGTTAGTGTGCGGGGATCGCTGGGCGGCACGGACTCGGTGGGCCGAAGGGCCTGTTTCCGCGCCATTTCTCTAAACTAAACTAAAGATCAGGCACAAAATGCTGGAGTAACTCAGCAGGTCAGGCAGCATCTCTGGAGAGAGGGAATGGGTGACAATTCGGGTCGAGACCCTTCTTCGGACTTCCAGATAACTAAAGGCGGGGGAGTGGGCCGCTGGAGGCCGTGCAGCAGCCTGGGGTTGGGCTGGACTGGGCGCCGGTCCAAGAGGCCGAGCACGTGGACCGGACACGGCCTACAGCGGTGGGGCAGCGGCGGAGGACACCGCGGCTACACTTGGTCAGACCGACCCTGCAACGCCACCACAGCCACAAACCTTCCTGGTCAGGGCTCGACCCCTGCACTTACAACAACTGGGAACTGAGCAAGGCACCAAACTGGCAACTCTGTACACTGTGCAGGAAGGAACTGCAGATGCTGGTTTACACCGAAGATAGACACAAAATGCTGGAGTAACTCAGCGGGTCAGGCAGCATCTCTGGAGAGAGGGAATGGGTGACGTTTCGGGTCGAGACCCTTCTTCCGATGTATCTTTAGTTCAGTTTAGTCTAGAGATACGGTGCGGAAACAGGCCCTTCGGCCCACCGGGTCCGCGCCGACCAGCGATCCCCGCACACTGACCAACCTGATCTCCCGGTGGCTGAGCACTTCAACTCCCCCTCCCAGTCTGACCTTTCTGTCATGGGCCTCCTCCAGTGCCATAGTGAGGCCCACCGCAAATTGGAGGAACAGCACCTCATATTTCGCCTGGGCAGCTTGCAGCCCAGTGGTATGAACATCGACTTCTCCAACTTTAGATAGTCCCTCTCTTCCCCTCCCCTTCCCAGTTCTCCCACTGTCTTCCTGTCTCCACCTATATCCTTCCTTTGTCCCGCCACCCTGACATCAGTCTGAAGAAGGGTCTTGACCCGAAACGTCACCCATTCCTTCTCTCCTGAGATGCTGCCTGACCTGCTGAGTTACTCCAGCATTTTGTGAATAAGTACCCGCACACTGACACTATCCTACACACACAAGCGACAATTTACAATTTTACCGAGCCAATTAACCTACAAACCTGCACGTCTTTGGAGTGTGGGAGGAAACCGAAGACAATGAACGTGCAAACTCCGTACAGACAGCACCCGTAGTCAGGATGGAACCCGGGTCTCTGGCGCTGTGAGGCAGCACCTCTGTAAGTGCTTATGTACAGTGATACTTGTACTGAAGTGCATACAAAAATGAATCACACTGCCCCTGGGTACAGGTGACAAATAAACTAGTATTGGCCACACCACAGGTCCACTGGTGAACCAGTGGCTGGTGAATCGACAATACCGCCGGCAGCCAGGAGAGGGCAGAGCGCTCCAGTGAGAGCAGACTACTCTTTCTCTGAGATGCAGGAGAGAAGAACTCAGTGGGCCAGGCAGCAACTATGGGGGCAATTGGACAGGCAATGGGCCTTCTTCAGCTCAGTCTATTACTGGCCTGGGATGGTGTTGACAGAGGGAGCGTTATAAAGTCACAGATGAACACAAAATGCCAGAGTAACTCAGCGGGACAGGCAGCATCTCTGGAGAGAAGGAACGGCTGACGTTTCGAGTCCAGACCCTTCCTCGGACTGACCCGAGGTCAATAGACAATAGACAATAGGTGCAGGAGGAGGCCATTCGGCCCTTCGAGCCTGTACGCACCGCCATTCAATGTGATCATGGCTGATCATTCTCAATCAGTACCCCGTTCCTGCCTTCTCCCCATACCCCCTGACTCCTCTATCCTTAAGAGCTCTATCCAGCTCTCTATCATATCATATCATATCATATCATATACAGCCGGAAACAGGCCTTTTCGGCCCTCCAAGTCCGTGCCGCCCAGCGATCCCCGTACATTAACACTATCCTACACCCACTAGGGACAATTTTTTTTTTTTACATTTACCCAGCCAATTAACCTACATACCTGTACGTCTTTGGAGTGTGGGAGGAAACCGAAGATCTCGGAGAAAACCCACGCAGGTCACGGGGAGAACGTACAAACT
>NC_135971.1:27478897-27498897 GCF_053455715.1 Rhinoraja longicauda
CCGCCAGTGGTTGGGACGGAACGCGGGTCTCTGGCAGTGTGAGGCATCAGCTCTACCCAGCTGCACCACTGTACCGCCCACCACATACTCAGCCATCGAGAGGGCAAGGGACTTTGAGAGGGACTTTGTTGATAACAGACGTGCAGCGTAGGTTCACCAGGTTAATCCCCGGGATGGCGGGACTGACATATGATGAAAGGATGGGTCGACTGGGCTGGTATTCACTGGAATTTAGAAGGATGAGAGGGGATCTTATAGAAACATATCAAATTCTTAAAGGATTGGACTGGACAGATGCAGGAAAAATGTTCCCGATGTTGGGGGAGTCCAGAACCAGGGGTCACAGTTTAAGAATAAGGGGTAGGCCATTTAGGACTGAGATAAGGAAAAACGTCTTCACCCAGAGAGTTGTGCATCTGTGGAATTCTCTGCCACAGAAGGCAGTGGAGGCAAATTCACTGGATGTTTTCAAGAGAGAGTTAGATTTAGCTCTTAGGGCTAAAGGAATCAAGGGATATGGGGAGAAAGCAGGAACGGGATACTGATTCTGGATGATCAGCCATGATCATATTGAATGGCGATGCTGGCTCCAAGGGCTGAATGGCCAACTGCTGCACCTATTTTTCAATGTTTCTATTTTTCTATGCTTCTATGACGTGATGGCATCTGAAATACTGGGACACCCCACGAGAATGAAAGCAAATTGGATTCTTCCAACAATCTTTGACGTTCGTAGATATTTTTGTTTCCTTCTCATGTCCCACCTAAAACAATATTGAGGTAAAAAAATAAAAACTTGTTCCCAAAGTAAGATATTCCACTGACTGGGAATCTGAAACAAGAATAGAAAATACTGCTGGCATCCAAAGAGAAACCAACTCAACCCAATCATTGGGTCTCAAGAGCCAAAGTAATGATGGGAGGTTTAGTTCTTAGAGATACAGCGTGGACACAGTCTCTTCAGCTTTAGTACAGATTAGTTTATGGAAACAGTCCCTTCAGCCCAGCGAGTCCATGCCAACTAGCGAACCCCAGAAACGACACTATCTTACGCACATTAGGGACAATTTACATTTATATATACCAAGCAAATTAACCTACAAATCTGAACATCTTTGAAGGGAGATGTTTGTACGTTCTCTCTGTGACCTGCGTGGGTTTTCCCCTGGTGCTCTGGTTTCCTTCCACACTCCAAAGATGTGTGAGGTTATAGGTTAATTGGCTTCTGTAAAATTGTAAATTGTCTCTAGTGTGTGTAGGATAGTGCTGGTGGGCATGGAGCGCTGGTCGGCACGGACTCGGCGGGCCGAACGGCCCGCTTCCCTAAACTAATCTGTACTAAAGTTGCTGCCTCACAGCGCCAGAGACCCGGGTTTGATCCTGACTATGGGTACTGTCTGTACGGAGTTTGTACGTTCTCCCCGTGACCTGCGTGGGTTTTCTCCGGGTGCTCCGGTTTCCTCCCACACTCCAAAGGCGTACAGGTTTGTGGGCTAATTGGTTTCAGTAGGATTGTATTCGGATGAGGAAAAACTTTTTCAGTCAGAGAGTTGTGAATCTGTGGAATTCTCTGCCTCAGAAGGCAGTGGAGGCCAATTCTCTGAATGCATTCAAGAGAGAGCTGGATAGAGCTCTTAAGGATAGCGGAGTCAGGGGGTATGGGGAGAAGGCAGGAACAGGGTACTGATTGAGAATGATCAGCCATGTTCACATTGAATGGCGGTGCTGGCTCGAAGGGCCGAATGGCCTCCTCCTGCACCAATTGTCTATTGTCTATTGGTAAAATTGTAAATTGTCCCCAGTGTGTGTGGGATAGTGTTTGTGCACGTGGATCGCTGGTCAGCCTGGACTCGATGGGCCGAAGGGCCTTCTTCCATGCTGTATCCCTAAACGAAACTAAACTAAGCTAAAGAGGCTAAAGTGTTTTATTGTCATGTCCCAAAACGGAACAATGAAATGGTAACTGGAGACAGCACAGCAAGTGTGTTGTGTGCCAAACCTGTTAATGAACAAAGCTAATGAGGATGGATTCGTAGAAGGGAATAAGGGTAGGTTTACTAGGTTAATTCCCGGAAGAGCGGGACTGTCATATGTTGAAAGACTGGAGCGACTAGGCTTGTATACACTGGAATTTAGAAGGATGAGAGGAGATCTTATCATCATTTGGCGACCAAAACTGCACACAGTACTCCAGGTGAGGTCTCACTAGGGCCCTGTACAACTGCAGAAGGACCTCCGTACAGACAGCGCCCATGGTCAGGTTCCTAAGCCGAAACAGCCCTCTCCAAGAGACCAGCTGTGAATGATAGACCAGACATCATAGTGGAGAGGGAATGGGGACTTCCTGAGGTACAATATCATCATCAGTCTGCTAACTAGTTTAATTCAGTTTAGTTTATTGTCACGTGTACCGAGGTAGAATGAAAAGCTTTAGCTGCGTGCTAACCAGTCCGCAGAAAGACAACACATGATTACAATCGAACCATCTGCAGTGTACAGATACATGTAAGGGAATAACGTTTATGATAAAATGCCTGGTTAAGCCAGTAAAGTCCGATCAAAGACAGTCCGAGGGTCTCCAATGAAGTAGATAGTAGTTCAGGACTGCTCTCTGGTTGTGGTAGGATGGTTCAGTTTGTGTGGGAAGGAACTGCAGATGCTGGTTTAAATCGACGATAGACACAAAATGCTGGAGTAACTCAGCGGGACAGGCAGCATCTCCGGAGAGAAGGGATGGGTGACGTCTCGGGCCGAGACCCTTCTTCGGCCGGGAAGAAACTGTCCCTGAATCTGGAGGTGTGCGTTTGCACACTTCTGTACCTCTTGCCCGATGGGAGAGGGGAGAAGTGGGAGTGGCCGGGGTGAGACTGGTCCTTGATGATGCTGCTGGCCTTGCCGAGGCAGCGTGAGGTGTAGATGGAGTCGATGGAAGGGAGGTTGGTTTGTGTGATGGTCTGGGCTGCTGGCCTTGCCGAGGCAGCGTGAGGTGTAGATGGAGTCAGTGGAAGGGAGGTTGGTTTGTGTGATGGTCTGGGCTGCTGGCCTTGCCGAGGCAGCGTGAGGTGTAGATGGAGTCAGTGGAAGGGAGGTTGGTTTGTGTGATGGTCTGGGCTGCTGGCCTTGCCGAGGCAGCGTGAGGTGTAGATGGAGTCAGTGGGAGGGAGGTTGGTTTGTGTGATGGTCTGGGCTGCGTCCACAACTCTCTGCAATTTCTTGGGCTATTTCCCCACAGAGGGTTTCCCTGAGATTAAACACTAGTTAATGAAGGCTAGTCACACACAAAGGGTGGTGGGAGTGTGGAACAAGCTGCCAAAGGGGGTAGTTGAGGCAGGGACTATGCCGACATTTATGAAACAGTTGGACAGGTACATGGATAGGTAGACACAAAATGCTGGAATAACTCAGCGGGTCAGGCAGCAGACTGAAGAAGGGTCTCGAACCGAAACGTCACCCATTCCTTCTCTCCCGAGATGCTGCCTGACCCGCTGAGTTACTCCAGCATTTTGTGTCTACCTTCGATTTAAACCAGCATCTGCAGTTTTTTTTTTCTGGTACATAGATAGGTCTGGTTTGGAGGGATATGGACCAAATGCAGGCAGGTGGGACTAGTATAGACGGGGCAAATGTAATGCTGCGGTGGTTATGGGAGGTAGACTGGGAAAATCAGGTTGGTAATGGACCCCAGGAAAGAGAGTTTGTGGAGTGCCTCCGAGATGGATTCTTAGAACAGCTTGTACTGGAGCCTACCAGGTAGAAGGCAATTTAGTGTTGTGTAATGAACCTGATCTGATAAGGGGACTCGAGGTAAAAGAGCCATTAGGAGGCAGTGATCACAATATGATAAGTTTTACTCTACAAATTGAGAGGGAGAAGGGAAAATCGGAAGTGTCAGTATTACAGTATAGCAAAGGGGATTACAGAGGCATGAGGCAGGAGCTGGCCAGATTTGACTGGAAGGAGGCCCTAGCAGGGAAGACGGTGGAACAGCAATGGCAGGTATTCCTGGGAATAATGCAGAAGTTGCAGGATCAATTTATCACAAAGAGGAGGAAAGATTCTAAGGGGAGTAAGAGGCACCCGTGGCTGACAAGGGAAGTCAGGGACAACATAAAAATAAAAGAGAAGAAGTATAACATAGCAAAGAAGAGTGGGAAGACAGAGGATTGGGACTCTTTTAAAGAGCAACAAAAGTTAACTAAAAAGGCAATACGGGGAGAAAAGATGAGGTACGAGGGTAAACTAGCCAATAATATAAAGGAGGATAGCAAAAGCTTTTTTAGGTACGTGAAGAGGAAAAAAATAGTCAAGGCAAATGTGGGTCCCTTAAAGACAGAAGCAGGGGGATTTATTATGGGGAACAAGGAAATGGCAGACGAGTTACCTCCTTAGGAGTCCAGAACAAGGGGCCACACAGTTTAAGAATAAGGGGTAGGCCATTTAGAACTGAGATGAGGAGAAACTTTTTCAGTCAGAGAGTTGTGAATCTGTGGAATTCTCTGCCTCAGAAGGCAGTGGAGGCCAATTCTCTGAATGCATTCAAGAGAGAGCTGGATAGAGCTCTTAAGGATAGCGGAGTCAGGGGGTATGGGGAGAAGGCAGGAACGGGGTACTGATTGAGAATGATCAGCCATGATCACATTGAATGGCGGTGCGTACAGGCTCGAAGGGCCGAGTGGACTCCTCCTGCACCTATTGTCTATTGTCTAACACTTTGATAACTTTCTTTCACCAAGGTGATTTTCATTTTCAAGCGTCCTATTTAGGTGAAAACTTTAAAGGTTTGTTGGAACAAAGACCCGGGTGTCAGGTTATGCGGGAGGAAATTCCAGAAAGTTAAATGTTTTTGCAGGAGTTTCTGCTGAAGCACTTGACAAGTTGCTGCTTCGGGAGATTCAGTTACCACAAGGCAGGGAGAGGGGGAGAGAATATCAATGGCAAAGGGGTTGAACATTTCCCCTGTGAAGTCTGTCTGCCTCCTAGACTACTGAACGATGAAGTGTTGCCTGGCTGAACCACACATGTTAGTTGGATTAGGCGAGAGGTTCGACTCGACGCTGCCTAAACACTCTCACTCTCCTTCCCACTCCCACACTGACCTTTCTGTCCTGGGCCTCCTCCACTGTCAGACAGAGGAGGCCCAGCGCAAACTGGAGGAACAGCACCTCGTATTTCGCCTGGGCAGCTTACACCCCAGCGGTATGAAGAAGGGTCTCGACCCGAAACATCACCCATTCCTTCTCTCTCGAGATGCTGCCTGACCGGCTGAGTTACTCCAGCATTTTGTGAATAAATCGATATGATGTTTGATTTCTCTGTTCAAGTAACCCTTTCATTTCCCCACCCCCTCTCCATCCCTCCCCCACCCTAGTTGTACTAGCTTCAAGGATGCCTCGTTGAGTCTCATTGTCAGTAACTCATTTTCACCTAGCTAACAATGGCCTGTCTCCTTTAATACTTTAATACATATCTTTCATTCATTTGTTCTATTTCTCTCTATGTCACCGTCTGTCTCTCTCGTTTCCCTCTCCCCTGACTCTCAGTCTGAAGAAGGGTCTCGACCCAAAACGTCACCCATTCCTTCTCTCCAGAGATGCTGCCTGTCCCGCTGAGACACTCCAGCATTTTGTGTCTATCTTCGGAGTAAACTAGCTCCGACTGTACAGTTCCTTCCCACCTTAAAAATTTCTCCGGTCATTTCTTGTGAGCCTTCTATTTGACTCTTACTACCACACAAACACAGCTTCCAATTATAACCGGGCCAATCCTGCACTACTTACTAAACAGGGCAAAGACTCATTCAACTGTGAATAAGATTGGGACTTTGTGCAGAACAAATTGGCCCATGATAGACACAAAAAGCTGGAGTAACTCAGTGGCGCAACAGTAGAGTTGCTGCCTCACAGCGCCAGAGTCCTGGTTCGATCCTGTCTACGGGTGCTGTCTGCACGGAGTTTGCACGTTCTCCCCGTGACCATGTGGGTTTTCTCCGGCTGCTCCGGTTTCCTCTCACATTCCAAAGACGTGCAGGTTTGTAGGCTGATTGGCTTTGGTTAAATAGAAAATTGGCCGGAGTAGGGGAATTGAGAACCAGAGAACACAGGTTTAAGGTGAGGGGGGGAAAAGATTTAATAGGAATCTGACGGGTAACTTTTTCACACAGAGGGTGGTGGGTGTACGGAACGAGCTGCCGGAGGAGATAGTTGAGGCTGGGACTATCCCAACCGTTTAAGAAACATTTGCACATGTTTGATGGATAGGACACGTTTAGAGGGATTTGGGCCTAACACAGGCAGGTGGGACTAGTGCAGATGGGAACATAGACACTAAACGCTGGAGTAACTTAACGGATCAGGCAGCATCCCGCAAAGAAGGAATATATGCCGTTTCAATAGACAATAGACAATAGGTGCAGGAGTAGGCCATTCGGCCCTTCGAGCCAGCACCGCCATTCAATGCGATCATGGCTGATCACTCTCAATCAGTACCCCGTTCCTGCCTTCTCCCCATACCCCCTCACTCCGCTATCCTTAAGAGCTCTATCCAGCTCTCTCTTGAAAGCATCCAACGAACTGGCCTCCACTGCCTTCTGAGGCAGAGAATTCCACACCTTCACCACTCTCTGACTGAAAAAGTTCTTCCTCATCTCCGTTCTAAATGGCCGACCCCTTATTCTTAAACTGTGGCCCCTTGTTCAAGGACTCCCCCAACATTGGGAACATGTTTCCTGCCTCAAATGTGTCCAATCCCCTAATTATCTTATATGTTTCAATAAGATCCCCCCTGGAGACCCTTCTTTAGACTGAGATTCAGGGGAAAGGGAAACGAGAGATAGAGGCAGTGGTATTGAGAGATGTAGAACAAATGAATGAAAGATATGTGAGAAAGGAAACAATGATAAAGGAAACAAGCCATTGTTGGCTGTGGGCTAGTGGAAAACGAGTTACAGACAATGAGACTCAACAAGACAGAATGACCCAGTTGGTTTTAGAGGCACAACATATATAACATATAACATATAACAACTACAGCATGGAAACAGGCCTGTCCGGCCCTACCAGTCCACGCCGACCATTCTCCCTGACCTAGTCTCATCTACCTGCACTCAGACCATAACCCTCCAATCCCCTCCTATCCATATACCTATCCAATTTACTCTTAAATAATAAAATCAAACCAGCCTCCACCACTTCCACCGGAAGCCCATTCCATACAGCCACAACCCTCTGAGTAAAGAAGTTCCCCCTTATGTTACCCCTAAACCTTTGTCCCTCAATTCTGAAGCTATGTCCCCTTGTTGGAATCTTCCCCACTCTCAAAGGGAAAAGCCTACCCGCGTCAACTCTGTCCGTCCCTCTCATAATTTTAAAAACCTCTATCAAGTCCCCCCTCAACCTTCTACGCTCCAAAGAATAAAGACCCAACCTGTTCAACCTCTCTCTGTAGCCTAAGTGCTGAAACCCAGGCAACATTCTAGTAAATCTCCTCTGTACCCTCTCCATTTTGTCGACATCCTTCCTATAATTTGGCGACCAGAACTGCACACCATACTCCAGATTCGGCCTCACCAATGCCCTGTACAATTTCAACATTACATCCCAACTTCTATACTCGATGCTCTGATTTATAAAGGCAAGCATACCAAACGCCTTCTTCACCACCCTATCCACATGAGATTCCACCTTCAGGGAACAATGCACAGTTATTCCCAGATCCCTCTGTTCCACTGCATTCCTCAATTCCCTACCATTTACCCTGTACGTCCTATTTTGATTTGTCCTACCAAAATGCAGCACCTCACACTTATCAGCATTAAACTCCATCTGCCATCTTTCAGCCCACCCTTCCAAAAGGCCCAAGTCTCTCTGTAGACTTTGAAAGTCTACCTCACTATCAACTACTCCACCTATCTTAGTATCATAAACAAGAAACTGGTTTACCCAAAAATAAAGATACAAACTTCTGGAGTAACTCAGTGGGTCAGGCAGGCATCTCTGGAGAACGAGGATAGGTGACGTTTCAGGTCGGAACCCTTCTAAAGACTGAGGGGGGAGAAAGCTGGAAAAGAGAGGTGTGGCGGGACAAAGCCTGGCAAGGGAAGTGTGGAGAAACAGAGAACGGCAGATGCTGGTTTATATCAAAGATGGACTGAAGATGAGTCCCGACCCAAAACGCCACCCATCCTTTCTCTCCAGCGACGCTGCCTGATCTGCTGAGATACTCCAACACACAGTGTCCATCTTAAGTGACAGGGGTATCACTTAGAACAGGCCCACGTAGAACTAGGTTCACTAGGTTAATTCCCGGAATGGCGGGACTGTCGTATGTTGAAAGGCTGGAGCAATTAGGCTTGTAGACACTGGAATTTAGAAGGATGAGGGGGGATCTTATTGAAACATATAAGATAATTAGGGGATTGGACACATTAGAGGCAGGAAACATGTTCCCAATGTTGGGGGAGTCCAGAACAAGGGGCCACAGTTTAAGAATAAGGGGTAGACCATTTAGAACGGAGATGAGGAAGAACTTTTTCAGTCAGAGAGTGGTGAAGGTGTGGAATTCTCTGCCTCAGAAGGCAGTGGAGGCCAGTTCGTTGGATGCTTTCAAGAGAGAGCTGGATAGAGCTCTTAAGGATAGCGGAGTGAGGGGGTATGGGGAGAAGGCAGGAACGGGATACTGATTGAGAGTGATCAGCCATGATCGCATTGAATGGCGGTGCTGGCTCGAAGGGCTGAATGGCCTCCTCCTGCACCTATTGTCTATTGCCTATTGTCTAACACAGAACAGTCCAGCACAAGAACAGGCCCTTCGGCCCACAATGTCAGTGCCAACCATCTCTTATCTGCCTGCACATGATCCATATCCCTCCAATCCTTGCGTACCCATGTGTCCATCTAAAAGCCTCTTAAACACCACTATCGTATCTGCCTCCACCACCACCACTGGTTCCAGACACCCACCACCCTCTGTGTAAAAAAACATGCCCCGCACATCTCCTTTAACGTTGGCCCCTCTCACGTTAACCCTTTCACTGCACGCCGCACACCAATGCAAGCCAACGAGTGGGAGAGTCTCGGACCGCAGAGCACAGCCTCAGAATAAAAGGACGTCCCTTTAGAAAGACGAGGAGGAGTTTCTTCAGTCAGAGGGCGGTGAATCTGTGGAATTCATTGCCACAGACGGCTGTGGAGGATATTTTTACCACAGAGATAGATAGATTTTTGATTAGTACTGGTGTCAGGGTTTACGGGGAGAAGGCAGGAGAATGGGGTTAGGAGGGAGATATGTAGGTTAATTGGCTGGGTAAATGTAAATGTAAAAAAAAAAAAATTGTCCCTAGTGGGTGTAGGATAGTGTTAATGTATGGGGATCTCTGGGTGGCACGGACTTGGTAGGCCGAAAAGGCCTGTTTCCGGCTGTATATATATGATATGATATGATATGATATGATATGAGATAGATCTGCCATGATTGAATGGCGGAGTGGACTTGAAGGGCCGAATGGCCTAATTCTGAGTTGATGAGCTTAATGAGTTTATTGTCACGTGTACCGAGGTACAGTGAAAAGCCTTTGTTGCGTGCTAACCAGTCAGCGGAAAGACAATGTACGATTAGGCGGCACGGTAGCGCAGCGGTAGAGTTGCTGCTTTACAGCGAATGCAGCGCCGGAGACTCAGGTTCGATCCTGACTACGGGTGCTGCACTGTACGGAGTTTGTACGTTCTCCCCGTGACCTGCGTGGGTTTTCTCCGAGATCTTCGGTTTCCTCCCACACTCCAAAGACGTACAGGTATGTAGGTTAATTGGCTGGGTAAAATGTAAAAATTGTCCCTAGTGGGTGTAGGATAGTGTTAATGTGCGGGGATCGCTGGGCGGCACGGACTTGGTGGGCCGAAAAGGCCTGTTTCCGGCTGTATATATATATGATATGATACCGAGGTACAGTGAAAAGCTTTTGTTGCGTGCTAACCAGTCAGTGGAAAGACAACACATGATTACAATCGAGCCGTCCACAGTGTACAGATACATGATAAAGGGGATAACGTGAATAACGTTCAGTGCAGAATAAAGTCCAGTTGAAGATAGTGCAAGGGCCTCCAATCAGGTAGATGGTAGCTCAGGACCACTCTGTAGTTGTTGGGAGGAGGGTTCAGTTGCCTGATTACTCCTCCTGTATTCTGCTGCTATAACCAATGAACACACTGCACACACTGATCTAACATGTCCAACGGGCCTGTCACGTCTTCAGCACCTACCACCCAACCTGATCCCCAGCAAGGTATCCACCCCACTTCCACCGTCCCCACACACCCGCCTGGCAGAATCCCACCACTGACCCACCCACCATTAACCCATCACGGATAAACCCTTCCCCATAAGTTCACTTATAGGGTGGTCACGGTGGTGCAGCAATAGAGTTACATAGAAACATAGAAACATAGAAAATAGGTGCAGGAGTAGGCCATTCGGCCCTTCGAGCCTGCACGCACCGCCATTCAATATGATCATGGCTGATCATCCAACTCAGTATCCCGTACCTGCCTTCTCTCCATACCCCCTGATCCCTTTAGCCACAAGGGCCACATCTAACTCCCTCTTAAATATAGCCAATGAACTGGCCTCAACTACCTTCTGTGGCAGAGAATTCCACAGACTCACCACTCTCTGTGTGAAAAAAAACGTTCTCATCTCGGTCCTAAAAGACTTCCCCCTTATCCTTAAACTGTGACCCCTTGTTCTGGACTTCCCCAACATCGGGAACAATCTTCCTGCATCTAGCCTGTCCAACCCCTTAAAAATGTTGTAAGTTTCTATAAGATCCCCCCTCAATCTTCCAAATTCCAGCGAGTACAAGCCGAGTCTATCCAGTCTTTCTTCATATGAAAGTCCTGCCATCCCAGGAATCAATCTGGTAAACCTTCTCTGTACTCCCTCTATGGCAAGAACGTCTTTCCTCAGATTAGTTGCTGCCTTACAGCGAATGCAGCGCCGGAGACCCGGGTTCCATCCCGACTACGTGCGCCGTCTGTACGGAGTTTGTACGTTCTCCCCGTGACCTGCGTGGGTTTTCTCCGAGATCTTCAGTTTCCTCCCACACTCCAAAGACGTGCAAGTTTGTAGGTTAATTGGCTTGGTAAATGTAAAAATTGTCCCTAGTGGATGTAGGATGGTGTTAGTGTGTGGGGGATCGCTGGTCGGCACGGACCCAGTGGGCCGAAGGGCCTGTTTCTCTAACTAAACTAAAAACAAGTGATAGGAGCGATTAGGCCATTCGGGCCATCAAGTCTGCTCTGCCATAGAGACATAGCGGGTGGAGCCACGTTTTCCCCGTGACCGCGTGGGTTTCCACCAGGTGCTCCGGTTTGCTCCCACATCCCATGACAGTAGGTACAGTAAATTGCCCTCCGTAAATTGCCCCCTATTGTGCAGGGAGTGGATGAGAAAATGGGATAACATCGAACTAGTGTGAACAGGTGATGGATGGTCAGCATGGACTCGGTGGGCCGAAGGGCCTGCTTCCACGCTGTGTCCCTATGCATAGAAACATAGAAAATAGGTACAGGAGGAGGCCATTTGGCACTTCGAGCCAGCACCACCATTCATTGTGATCATGGCTGATCGTCCACAATCAGTAACCCGTGCCTGCCTTCTCCCCATATCCCTTGATTCCACTAGCCCCTAGAGCTCTATCTAACTCTCTCTTAAATCCATCCAGTGAGTTGGCCTCCACTGCCCTCTGTGGCAGAGAATTCCACAAATTCACAACTCTCTGGGTGGAAAAGTTTTTTCTCACCTCAGTTTTAAATGGCATCCCCTTTATTCTTAGACTGTGGCCCCTGGTTCTGGACTCCCCCGACATTGGAAACATTTTTCCTGCATCTAGCTTGTCCAGTCCTTTCATAATTTTACACGTCTCTATAAGATCCCCTCTCATCCTTCTAAATTCCAGTGAATACAAGCCCAGTCTTTTCAATCTTTCCTCATATGACAGTCCCGCCATCCCAGGGATTAACCTCGTGAACCTACGCTGCACTGCCTCAATACAAAGGACATCCTTCCTCAGTTTTAAATGGCCTCCCCTTTATTCTTAGACTGTGGCCCCTGGTTCTGGACTCCCCTAACATTGGGAACATGTTCCCTTGAGCAGATTGCAGCTGAAAAGAACAGACTCATTTATAGTCAAAGAGAAACTGTTGCTTTGTCCACCAATGTACCGACACGCATCCTGCCACTAATGGACTGGTATGTGGATAGGAAGGGTTTAGAAGGATGTGGGCCAAAGGTGGGCAGGTGACTAGTTCTTGTTCAACATAGGCAGGATGGGCCAAAGGGCCAGTTTCTTGGCTGCATGACTCCAAATAGCAAATCGGTATGATGGAACAAAGACACACAGTGCTGACAAACTCCAACATCACACCCCAAGTTTGATAACCCAGGTAAGACTGGGAGGATGTTTCCAGCATAGAGTACAGAAGCACCACCAGACTCAGGAACAGCCTCTTCCCCTCTGTTATCAGGCTTCTGAACGGCCCTCCCATAAGCTAGGGTACTGCCAGATTCACCTCGACCCCATTGCGGACATTGGACTTTGTCTGTGGAACAACGCTGAGAACTATATTCTGCACTCTGTATCTTCCCCTTTGCTCTACCGGTCGTACTTGAGTTTAGCTGGATTGTATAAAATCATCAGAGTGTATAAAATCATGAGAGGATTAGATCGGGTAGATGCATAGAGTCTCTTGTCCAGAGTAGGGGAATCGAGGACCAGAGGACATAGGTTCAAGGTGAAGGGGAAATACTTTAATAGGAATCTGAGGGGTTAATTTTTCCACACAGAGGGTGTATGGAACAAGTTGCCAGAGGAGGTAGTTGAAGAAGGGATTATCCCGACATTTAATAACAGTTAGACAGGTGCATGGATCGGAAAGGTTTGGAGGGATATGGGCCAAACGCGGGCAGGTGAGACTAGTGTAGCTGGGACATGTTGGCCAGTGTGGGCAAGTTGGGCCGAAGGGCCAGTTTCTACGCTGCATCACTCTGTGACTCTATGACTCCATTTATGTGTAGTGTTATCTGATCTGTTTGGAGAGCATGCAAAATAAAGCTTTTCACTGTACCTCAGTACACGTGGCAATAATAAACCTTCAACTCTGTTTGAGCTCTGGGTGGATTGTCTGGAATTGCATGCAATAAATGTGAGGATGGTTTGGATTAAATCCCATCCCTCACAGTCTAAATTGAACTGAACTCAATTGAAAGATGCAGCTGGGAAACAGGCCCTTCGGCCCACCGAGTCCATGCTAACCACTGATTGTCCCTTCACACTAGTTCTATGTTATCCCACTTTCTCTCACACACTGGGGGCAATTCTTTACAGGAGCAAATTAACCTACAAACCTGAAGAAGGGTCTCGACCCGAAACGTCACCCATCCCTTCTCTCCTGAGATGCTGCCTGTCCAGCTGAGTTACTCCAGCATTACTCCAGCATCTCTCCTGAGATGCTGCCTGTCCCACTGAGTTACTCCAGCATTTTGTGTTTACCTTCGATTTAAACCAGCATCTGCCGTTTTTTTCCTACAGAACTTACAAACCTGCATGTCTTTGGAATTTGGAACTGATTTGTTTAGTTTAGTTTGGTTTAGTTTAGTTTAGTTTGGTTTAGTTTAGTTTAGTGTCACATGTACCTAGGTAGAGTGAAAAGCTTTTTAATTGCATGCTAACCAGTTAGCAGAAAGTCTATACATGATTACAATCGAGCCGTCGACAGGATAAAGGGAATAACGTTTTGTACAAGATAATGTCCAGTGAAGTCAAATTAAAGACAGTCAGAGGCTCACCAATGAGGTAGATGGTTGCTGATTGAATTAAACGGCAGCTGAATTGAATTGAATGCTACAGCACGGAGACAGGCCCTTCGGCCCACCAAGTCCATGCCGACATTCTCACTAGTTCTATGTTATCCCACCTTCTCATCCACTCCCCACACCCAATTAGCCGACAAACTCGCATGTATTTGGGACGTAGGAGGAAACCAGAAACCCGGGCAGTCACAGGGAGAACGTGCAAACTCCACACACAGACAGCACACGAGGTCTGGGTGGAACCCAGGTCTCTGGCGCTGTGAGGCAGCGGCTCTACCATTCGGCCCATCAAGTCCACGCCGCCATTCAATCACGGCTGGTCTATCTCTCCCTCCTAACCCCATTCTCCTGCCTTCTCCCAATAACAGCTGACACCCGCACTAATCAAGAATCTGTCAATCACCGCTTTAAAGATATCCACTGACGTGGCCTCCACAGCCTTCTGGGGCAAAGAATTCCACACATTCACCACCCTCTGACTAAATAAATTCCTCCTCATCTCCTTCCTAAAGGAACGTGCTTTAATTCTGAGACTGTGGCCTTTAGTCTTACACTCTCCCACTAGTGGAAACATCCCTAGATTCTCCCATGTTGCCTGACCCGCTGAGTAACTCCAGCGTTTTGTGACTATCTTCGGAAGATGTATGTGTATATATAGATAGTATAAGGAAATAACTGCAGATGCTGGTACAAATCGAAGGTATTTATTCACAAAATGCTGGAGTAACTCAGCAGGTCAGGCAGCATCTCGGGAGAGAAGGAATGGGTGACGTTTCGGGTCGAGACCCTTCTTCAAACTGAAGAAGGGTCTCGACCCGAAACGTCACCCATTCCTTCTAGAGTCATAGAGTCATAGAGTCCTACAGCACAGAAAGAGGCCCTTCGGCCCATCGTGTACGCGCCGCCCGTTACCAAACACAGTCTAATTTTAATCCCATTTTCCCGCATTTGGACCGTATCCCTGAATGTTGTAGCATTTCAAGTGCCCATCCAAATGCCTCTTAAACGTTGTGAGTGTTCCCGCCTCCACCACCACCCCAGGCAGTGAGTTCCAGACTCCAACCACCCTCTGGGTGAAAAAGTTCTTTCTCACATCCCTCCGAAACCTCCCTCCCCTTACCCTGTATCTATGTCCCCTCGTTGTTGAACCTTCCACCAGTGGAAGAAGTTCCCCGCCATCTACCTTATCTATGCCCCTCGTGATCTTGTACACCTCGATCATGTCCCCTCTCAGCCTTCTCTGCTCCAGGGAAAACAACCCCAGTCTGCTCAGTCTCTCCTCACAGCCGAGGCCCTTCATCCCTGGCAGCATCCTGGTGAATCTCCTCTGCACCCTCTCCAAAGCTATCACATCCTTTCTATAATGTGGTGACCAGAACTGTACACAATACTCCAGCTGTGGTATTCTCTCCCTGTATATATATATATATATATATATATATATATATATATATATATAAAATATGTATATGCAGGTATGTGGGTATGTGTATATATATATATATATATATATATATATACACACACTGAACTTTTTTTTCTCATTCGTTATATTGATTAAAGTGTGATATGTATACATGTGTAGGAAGGAATTGCAGATGCTGGTTTAAACCGAAGATGGACACAAAATGCTGGAGTAACTCAGCGGGACAGGCAGCATCTCTGGAGAGAAGGAATGGCTGACGTTTAGGGTTGAGACCCTTCTTCGGACTGGAAGGGTCTCGACCTGAAACGTCGCCCATTCCTTCTCTCCAGAGATGCTGCCTGACCCGCTGAGTTACTCCAGCATTTTGTGTCTACGATGTTTGCATGTCCTGTTTTGCTGCTGCAAGTGCGAATTTAATTGTTCTATCTGGGATATCTGTAGCAATGAATTCTACAGATTCACCACTCTCTGACTAAAGAAATTCCTCCCAAATCTAGATGCCATAAAACACTCTTAACTTTTGAAACCACCATCTGCGATTCCTTTACTGGAATTTAGATGAGAGGGGATCTTATAGAAACATTTCAAATTCTTAAGGGATTGGACAGGCTAGATGCAGGAGAAATGTTCCCCATGTTGGGGGAGTCCAGAACCAGGGGCCACAGTTTAAGAATAAGGGGTCGGCCATTTAGGACTGAGATGAGGAAAAACCTCTTCACCCAGAGAGTTGTGAATCTGTGGAATTCTCTGCCGCAGAAGGCAGTGGAGGCCGATTCACTGGATGTTTTCAAGAGAGAGTTAAATAGAGCTCTGAGGGGTAGTGGAATCAAGAGGTATGGGGAGAAGGCAGGAACGGGGTACTGATTCTGGATGATCAGCCGTGATCACATTGAGTGGCGGTGCTGGCTCGAGGGGCAGAATGGCCTCCTCCTGCACCTGTTTTCTGTTTCTATGTTTCCTACACTCATCCACTGACCCCGCTACGTTCACTCCACCGGGGCCCGGTGTCCGGCCCCCTGGGTCAGTGCACCGCCTGATATCGGGCCCCTGGATCGGTGCACCACCCGATAGCCGGCCCCTGGCTCGGCGCACCGCCAGATATCCAGACCCTAGATCGGTGCACCACCCGATAGCGAGTCCGTCACGCCGGGGCAGTGAGCATCCCGGGAATGCTAGCTTTTCGAAACACAGAAACTAGGTGCAGGAGGAGGCCATTCGGCCCTTCGAGCCAGCACCGCCATTCATTGTGATCATGGCTGATCATCCCCAATCAGTAACCCGTGCCTGCCTTCTCCCCGTACCCCTTGATTCCACTAGCCCCTAGAGCTCTATCTAACTCTCTCTTAAAACCATCCAGTGAATTGGCCCCCACTGCCCTCTGTGGCAGAGAATTCCACACATTCACAACAAATTCTCTGGGTGAAAAAGTTTCTTCTCACCTCAGTTTTAAATGGCCTCCTCTTTATTCTTAGACTGTGGTTCTGGACTCGCCCAACATTGGGAACATTTTTCCTGCATCTAGCTTGTCCAGTCCTTTTATAATTTTACACGTCTCGATGAGATCCTCTCTCATCCTTGTAAAGTCCAGTGAATACAAGCCCAGCCTTTCCAATCTTTCCTGGTATCCCCACTCTCCTGCCTGACCCAGTGGACCCTGTGAATGCCTGGGAGATGGGCCAGGAATGAACGCTCTCAATACACTGTTCATTCATTCATTCACATACCTTGCGCACTCTGGCATCAAGGGACGATTTATTCAGCTTTCCGTCCGTCCCCCCCCCTCCCCTCTCTCCTTCCCCTCTCTCTCTCTCTCTCGCCCCCCCTCCCTCCGCCTTTCAGGTCCCAGTGTTTATGATCTCCGCTCCTGTACAATCCACCTTTCACGTCCATCCACCCCCTCGCCTGCCCAAAACGCCACGTTAATGTTCACTGAAACTGCACCTCTCCCACTCCCTGCCATCCGCATCCCCATGAAAGAAAAACATCACCGGACACCCCGACTCTGTGAAGCCCCTCGGCCCGGAGGGGAGGGGAGGAGAGGAGAGAGGAGGGGGGGAGAGGAGAGGGGAAGAGGGGAGAGGAGAGGGGAGGGGGGGAGAGGGGGAGAGGAGGGGAAAGGAGAGAGGAGAGGGGGGAAGAGGGGGGGAGGAGGGGAGAGGCGGGGAGAGGAGGGGAGAGGAGGGGGAGAGGAGGGGGGAGGAGGTGAAGAAAGGAGAGGGGGGAGAGGATGGGGGGAGGGGAGGAGGGGGAGAGGGGAGAGGAGGGGGGAGTAGGGAGAGGAGGGGGAGGGGAGAGGAGGGGGGAGGGGAGAGGAGGGGGAGAGGGGAGAGGAGGGGGTGAAAGGAGAGAGGAGAGGGGGGAGAGGGGTAGAGGGGAGGGGGAGAAGGAGGGAGGAGAGGGGGAGGATGGGGGTGAAGGAGGGGATGGGGGAAAGCCGGGGAGAGGAGGGGAGGGTTGCAGAGTATAGTGGGACTAGTACAATCTCATGTTTAGATGAGTTCAGAGATACCCCGGGGAAACTTAAGAATAAGGGGGAGGCCATTTAGGACTGAGAGGAGGAAAACCTTTTTCAGCCAGAGAATCTGTGGAATTCTCTGCCTCAGAAGGCAGTGGAGGCCAATTAACTGGATGTTTTCCAAGAGAGAGTTAGATTTAGCCCTTAGGGTTAACTGAATCAAGGGATATGGGGAGAAGGCAGGAACAGGGTACTGATTGTGGATGATCAGCCATGATCACAATGAATGGCGGTGCAGGCTCGAAGGGCCGAATGGCCTCCTCCTGCACCTATTTTTCTCTGTTTCTAAAAAACAGGCCCTTCGGCCCACCGGGTCCGAGCCGACCAGCGATCCCCGCGCACTAACACTATCCTACACACACTGTGGACAATTTACAATTACACCAAGCCAGTTAACCCACAAACCTGCACGTCTTTGGAGTGTGGGAGGAAACCGGAGCACCCGGGGAAAACCCACGCAGGTCAAGGGGAGAACGTACAAACTCCGTACAGACGGCACCCGTAGTCAGGATTGAACCCGGGTCTCCGGCGCTGTGAAGCAGCAGCTCTACCCGCTGCACCACCGTGCCACCATGTATCAGAGTCAGTAGGTGGGCCTGGTTTCGCACCGGGCACTGTCCAGACGTGAATCAGAGGCTATCGCGAAGTCACACTATCCTCGTCAGTTCCCAGTTTAGAGATACAGCATGGAAACAGGCCCTTCGGCCCACCGGGTCCATGCCAGCTATCGAGTTCTCGGTAAGTCAGAAGCCTGAAGAAGGGTCCCCACCCGAAACATCACATCCCCATGTTCTCCAGAGATGCTGCCTGGCCTGTTGAGTTACTCCAGCACTTTGTGTCTTTTTGTGCATGAACCATCATCTGCAGTTCCCTGCTTATCTACAGGCTGGTTCGATTGTCCCACTACCTGGACTCTCCGTGGGGGCAAAGACACAGGCCCTTCGGCCCACCCTACTGACCATCCATCTCCCATTCTCACACTAGTTCCATGCTATCCCACTTTCTCACCCACTCCCTGCAGACTGGGGGCAATTTACTGAACCCAATCGGCCGACAAAACCGGAGATAGACTCAGGATGACGGAGTAACTCAGCGGGTCAGGCAGCATCTGTGGAGAACATGGATAGGTGACGTTTCACAGAGTGCTGGAGTAACTCAGCGGGTCAGGCAGCATCTGTGGAGAACATGGATAGGTGACGTTTCACAGAGTGCTGGAGTAACTCAGCAGGTCAGGCAGCATCTCTGGAGGGAAGGAATGGGTGGCGTTTCGTGTCGAGGCCCTTCTTCAGATAATTTTCCACCAGTTACCAACATAACCCCATGCCCTGGGGCCGTGGGAGGTGACCGGAGGAACCCACGCGGTCACAGGGAGAACGTACAAAACGCCAAACCACATACGCACTATAACACACACACACACACACACACACACATCACAACGCATACACTATAACACACACACACACACACATCACACACACATTACAACGCATACACTATAACACACACGCAGTCACACACACACTCAGTTATATACACACTATAACACACACACACATCACACACATATTACAACACATACACTACAACACACACGCAGTTACACACACACACTCAGTTATACACACACTGTAACATACACAGATATACACACGCTATAAGACACACACACACACACACAGTTAAACACACACACAAAGAAACACTCAGTTATACACACACTGTAACACACACACACAGTAAAACACACACACGAAATGACATCCACACTCAGTTACACACAGACACACATAGTTACACACACACATAGTTGCACACACACACGCTACAACACACACAGTAACACACACACACAATGACACACACACTCAGTTTCACACACACTAGACACACAAACACACATATAGTTATTCATACACACGAGACACACACACACTCGGTTACACACACACAGTTACACACACACATTGTTATATACACACGCATTAACACACACAGTCAGTTGTACTGTAACACACACACAGTACACCCCCACACACCCACACACACACACAGTACACCCCCACACACCCACACCCACACACACACAGTACACCCACACACACACAATATAAGACACACACACAGTCAAGTACACACACAGTTGGGAGTGTGAGGTGGGGGAGCCGGGCGTGGGGAGTGTAAGGGACATTGGAGGAG
>NC_135971.1:27501397-27511340 GCF_053455715.1 Rhinoraja longicauda
TGGTTGAAAAACCTTGAGGGGATTTCTACAAAAAAAAAGACACAAAGTGCTGGAGTAACTCTGTGACCCGGGTTCCATCCTGACTACGGGTGCTGTCTGTATGGAGTTTGTACGTTCTCCCCGTGACCTGCGTGGGTTTCTCCGGGTGCTCCGGTTTCCTCCCACACTCCAAAGACGTGCAGGTTTGTAGGTTAATTGGTAAAATTGTAAATTGGCCAAAGTAGGGGAATCGAGAACCAGACAACACAGGTTTAAGGTGAAGGAGAAAAGATTTGATTGGAATCCGAGGGGTACCTTTTTCACACAAAGGGTGGTGGGTGTATGGAACAAGCTGCCGGAGGAGGAGGTTGAGGCTGGGACTATCCCATTGCACAGATTTAATGGATACGGCAAGTTTAGAGGGATTTGGGCCAAACACAGGCAGGTGGGACTAGTGTAGATGGGAAGATAGACACTAAACGATATGGGACAGGCAGCATCTCTGGAGAAACGGAATAGGTATACAGTTTTGGTCTCCTAAATTGAGGAAGAACATCCTTGTAATTGAGGCAGTGCAGCGTAGGTTCACGAGATTGATCCCTGGGATGGCGGGACTGTCATATGAGATAAGATTGAAAATAGGCTCACACACACACTCTCTCTCACACACACACACGCACACACACTAGGCTTGTATTCACTGGAGTTTAGAAGGATGAGAGGGGATCTTATAGAAACATATAATTATAAAAGGACTGGACAAGCTTGATGCAGGAAAAATATTCCCAATGTTGGGGGAGTCCAGAACCAGGGGACACTGTCTTAGAATAAAGGGGAGGCCATTTAAAACTGAGGTGAGAAGGAACTTTTTCATCCAGAGAGTTGTGAATTTGTGGAATTCTCTGCCACAGAGGGCAGTGGAGGCCAATTCACTGGATGGATTTAAGAGAGAGTTAGATAGAGCCCTAGGGGCTAGTGGAATCAAGGGATATGGGGAGAAGGCAGGCACGGGTTACTGATTGGGGATGATCAGCCATGATCACATTGAATGGCGGTGCTGGCTCGAAGGGCCGAATGGCCTCCCCCTGCACCTATTTTCTATGTTTCCATGTTTCTATGTTAGGTGATGTTTTCGGGTTGAGACCCTTCTTCAGACTGAGAGTCAGGGGAAAGGGAAAGGAGAGACATTGATGGTGATATAGAGAGATAGCCGGTGTGGGCAAATTGAACTGAAGGACCTATTTTCACACAGTGAGCCCTGTTTCCACACTGAGGGTGGCACGGTGGTGCAGCGGTAGAGTTGTTGCCTCACAGCGCCAGAGACCCGGGTTCCATCCCGACTACGGGCGCCGTCTGTACGGAGTTTGTACGTTCTCCCCGTGACCTGCGTGGGTTTTCTCCGAGATCCTCGGTTTCCTCCCACACTCCAAAGACGTGCAGGTTTGTAGGTTAATTGGCTTGGTACAAGTGTAAATTGTCCCCACTGTGCGTGTCGGGTAGTGTTAGTGTGCGGGGATCGCTGGTCGGCGTGGACTCGGTGGGTCGAAGGGCCTGTTTCCCCGCTGTATCTCTGAAACTAAAAACTAAAAAACACCTGAAAGACTGTGCGTCTCTGACTGCAGAAGTTTCCATATCAATGCAGGCAATGGTTGTCACAATCATGATACCCTCCCACCCCTCTCCCAGCGGCTATTACACAGCTGGGAATGAAACAAGGCTGGTGTAGCTGGCATTTAGGTTTAGGTACCTGATTGTCAAGTATCACTGAGGTACAGTAGTAAGCTTTGTACTGCATGCTATCCAATCAGTTCAGATAACACTGTACATAAATACAATCCAGCCAAACTCAAGTCCAACAATAGACAATAGACAATAGGTGCAGGAGTAGGCCATTCGGCCCTTCGAGCCAGCACCGCCATTCAATGTGATCATGGCTGATCATTCTCAATCAGTACCCCGTTCCTGCCTTCTCCCCATACCCCCTGACTCCGCTATCCTTAAGAGCTCTATCCAGCTCTCTCTTGAATGTATTCAGAGAATTGGCCTCCACTGCCCTCTGAGGCAGAGAATTCCACAGATTCACAACTCTCTGACTAAAAAAGTTTTTCCTCATCTCTGTTCTAAATGGCCTACCCCTTATTCTTAAACTGTGGCCCCTGGTTCTGGACTCCCCCAACATTGGGAACATGTTTCCTGCCTCTAACATGTCCATACCCCTTAATAATCTTATACGTTTCGATAAGATCCCCTCTCATCCGTCTAAATTCCAGTGTATACAAGCCTAGTCGCTCCAGCCTTTCAACATATGACAGTCCCGCCATTCCGGGAATTAACCTAGTAAACCTACGCTGCACGCCCTCAATGGCACGTATTGTCACGTATCACTGAGGTACAGTAGTAAGCTTTGTACTGCATGCTATCCAATCAGTTCAGATAACACTGTACATAAATACAATCCAGCCAAACTCAAGTCCAACAGGTAGAGCAAAGGGGGAGATACAGAGTGCAGAATATAGTTCTCAGCATTGTAGTGCACCAGTTCCACAGACAACGTCCAATGTCCGCAATGGGGTAGAGGTGAATCGGACAGTGCCCTAGCTTATGGAAGGGCCGTTCAGAAGCCTGATAACAGAGGGGAAGATGCTGTTCCTGAGTCTGGTGGTGCGCGCTTTCAAGCTTCTGTACCTTCTGCCGGACGGGAACGGGGAGAAGAAGGAATGGCCGGGGAGGGACAGGGCTTTGATTGTGTTGGCTGCTTTCCCGAGGCAGATAGATAGAGGCGATGAGAATATACTGGGACTCAGTGATGCAGCTTATGTGCCACATTACCATCGACACGCCCACCCATGGGAGAGTCACAGAGTGACACAGTGTGGAAACAGGCCCTTCAGCCCAACATGCCCACGCCGGCCAACATGTCCCATCTACACTAGTCATAGAGTGATACAGTGTGGAAACAGGCCCTTCAGCCCAACATGCCCACGCCAGCCAACATGTCCCATCTACACTAGTCATAGAGTGATACAGTGTGGAAACATGCCCTTCGGCCCAACTTGCCCACACCGCCCAACATGACCCAGCTACATTAGTCATAGAGTGATACAGTGTGGAAACAGGCCCTTCGGCCCAACATGCCCACACCGGCCAACATGTCCCATCTACACTAGTCACAGAGTGATACAGTGTGGAAACAGGCCCTTCGGCCCAACATGCCCACACCGGCCAACATGTCCCAGCTACACTAGTCATAGAGTGATACAGTGTGGAAACAGGCCCTTCGGCCCAACATGCCCACACCGGCCAACATGTCCCAGCTACACTAGTCATAGAGTGATACAGTGTGGAAACAGGCCCTTCGGCCCAACTTGCCCACACTGGCCAACATGTCCCATCTACACTAGTCCCACCTGCCCACGTTTGGTCCATATCCTTCCAAACCTGCCCTATCCATGTATCTGTCTAACTGTTTCATAAATGTTGGGTTAGTCCCTGCCTCAATTACCTCCTCTGGCAGCTCATTCTAAACACCCACCGCCCTTTGTGTGAAAAAGTTACCCCTCAGATTCCTATTAAATCTTTTCTCCTTCACTTTAAACCCCTGTCCTCTGGTCCTCGATTCCCCTACTCTGGGCAAGAGACTCTGTGCATCTACCCGATCTGTTCCTCCCATGATTTGATGCACAGGTGTACAGTTCCTTTCTGTGCTCCCGAGAAGAAACATTCTTCCGTCTCGAGTCCCACACGACATCTTCCAGTTTGATGGCCAGACTGATATTGCTCCTGAATCAAGTGTCAACTGAAGGCATCTCAAAGATTACGTGGAGCTCCGTGTTAGAGCTGGAAGGTGCCACACGCCACCATTGTTGACCACAATGACCTGGGATTAATAGGCTAGTCTTTAATCCAAATTAGGCTTTACTTGTTCTGAGCCAAGTTGAACACCAGGGGCTGGCCATACCAGTGCCAACTCACACAGCAGTCCAAAGAGTCATCTTCCAATTATTTTCTCCAGAGGGGGGGGCCTGAAAGTGGGGAGAACTCTCAATGCCCCTCAGGGCTGGGCTGAAGTGTCCATTGAGTGTAGGTTTGACAGGGAACACCTATAACCTGGTCATCTCAATGAGAAAGCCAGGTCTCAGCCCAGCCAAGTGTCCACCAAGTCCTTCCTATCAAAACCCTTGGACTGATGGACTCCAGGGTACTGTCCAGGTCTATCACGGCCCCAAAGGTCCCCGGAGAGAAGGACTACCTCCTGCCCCAGGGGTGTGTGGCCCCATTCTCCTGGGGCCCAAGCCAGCTGGAGGTGCTGGGGGGGGAACAAGGCTGGCTGGTGGGACATGGTGGGCGAAATTGATCCAGGAACAAGCTCCCTCTCTTCCCCCTCCTCCCGGAAACTCCCGAATCCTTCGCCAACTGTCCCATATTAGCCGGCACATCCGTATTTTGGGCTAAATTGTTTTGTCCTGTACGGGACCGCCCTTGTACTGTATTAGGCCCAGGGGGCGCTGTTGGTCTGGACACTATAGGTCTGGACACTGTAGGTCTGGACACTGTAGGTCTGGACACTGTGGGCCCCGACACTGTCTTATTAAGAATAAGGGGAAGGCCATTTAGAACTGAGATGAGGAAAAACTTTTTCAGTCAGAGAGTTGTGAACCTGTGGAATTATCTGCCTCAGAAGGCAGTGGAGGCCAATTCTCTGAATGCATTCAAGAGAGAGCTAGATAGAGCTCTTAAGGATAGCGGAGTCAGGGGGTATGGGGAGAAGGCAGGAACGGGGTACTGATCGAGAATGATCAGCCATGATCACATTGAATGGATCACATCGAAGGGCCGAATGGCCTCCTCCTGCACCTATTGTCTATTGTCGGCCCCAACACTCTTGGTTTCCGACATTTTAGCTCCAGACAGTCTAAGTCCAGAGGCCCAGGCGCCGCCTAACGGAGGTTGCTTAGCAACCCGCCTCCCGGCCCGGGCGGCCGCCATTGGTGGAGCGGGAGCACGTGGCCGCTGGCTGGGTGAGGTCACGTGGGGCGCGGGGCGGTGACGTCAACTTGTCCCGTATTTGGGAGTGAGGATGTTGGCAAACCTAGTACTGAGGTTTGTTGTACGCTAACCAGTCAGCGGAAAGACAAGGCACGATTCCACAGTGTGCAGAGGTTCACAAGAGCAGAGCGACTGGAACAAGTGATTGCAGGGCCAACTCTGGGCCCAGCATGCAATGGGTGGCCTGGGATGGGCGCCATCTTGGATCAGCTACTGGGTCATCATCGATGGTGACATTGGAGTGGTGGGTGGGATACAGAGGGCTGGGACATTGAGGTGGCGGCCTGGGTGGTCTTATTGGGGGGGTGGAATCAAGTGTAGTGGGTTAGACACAAAATGCTGGAGTACCTCAGCAGAACAGGCAGCATCTCAGGAATGAAGGAACGGGTGACGTTTTGGGCCACGATGCTTCTCCAGACCTCTTCAGAGTAATGACCCCTTTCTCCCGTCTCCAATGGTCCCCCTCCTCTTCAACTCCCCTGGACAGCCCTCTACCCTCTTTAGACTCTTACCTCTTTTGGGATAACTTTTTCACACAGAGTTGAGGCTGGGACTATCCCATCGTTTAAGAAACAGTTGGACAGGTACATGGAGAGGACAGGTTTGGAGGGATATGGACCAAACGCAGGCAGGTGGGACTAGTGTAGCTGGGACATTGTTCGCCGGTGTGGGCAAGTTGGGCCGAAGGGCCTGTTCCATACTGTATCACTCTTTGACACTATGACTCTAGACATTTTTATTTCCAACTGCCTGAAAAAATCAGTCTGAATAAGGGTCTCGACCCAAAACGTCACCCATTCCTTCTCTCCAGAGATGCTGCCTGACCCACTGAGTTACTCCAGCTTTACGTGTCTACCTTCGATTTAAGCCAGCATCTGCAGTTCTTTGCTACACAGAGTGCATTGGGATAATGGGTGGGATATCGAGATAGTTGGTTAGATGACACTGTTTGGGGTGGTGGGTGGGATATTGAAATAGTTGGTTAGATGGCACTGTTTGGGGTGTTGAGTGGGATATTGAGATAGTTGGTTAGATGGCATTGTTTGGGGTGTTGAGTGGGATATTGAGATAGTTGGTTAGATGACACTGTTTGGGGTGGTGGGTGGGATATTGAAATAGTTGGTGAGATGGCACTGTTTGGGGTGTTGAGTGGGATATTGAGATAGTTGGTTAGATGGCATTGTTTGGGGTGTTGAGTGGGATATTGAGATAGTTGGTTAGATGGCACCGTTTGGGGTGTTGAGTGGGATATTGAGATAGTTGGTTAGATGGCACTGTTTGAGGTGTTGAGTGGGATATTGAGATAGTTGG
Organism: Rhinoraja longicauda; assembly: GCF_053455715.1. Lineage (NCBI taxonomy): Eukaryota > Metazoa > Chordata > Chondrichthyes > Rajiformes > Arhynchobatidae > Rhinoraja > Rhinoraja longicauda. The sequence goes on from NC_135971.1 coordinate 27,507,734, forward strand.
TTAGATGGCACTGTTTGGGGTGTTGAGTGGGATATTGAGATAGTTGGTTAGATGGCATCATTTGGCGTGGTGGTGGGATATTGAGATAGTTGGTTAGATGGCACTGTTTGAGGTGTTGAGTGGGATATTGAGATAGTTGGTTAGATGGCACTGTTTGGGGTGTTGAGTGGGATATTGAGATAGTTGGTTAGATGGCATCATTTGGCGTGGTGGTGGGATATTGAGATAGTTGGTTACATGGCACTGTTTGGGGTGTTGAGTGGGATATTGAGATAGTTGGTTAGATGGCACCGTTTGGGGTGGTGGGTGGGATATTGAGGGCTGGCATCTTAGGATGGCAGATGTGCCCGATTCCCGGGCAACATCTGGAGCTCACCTGGTCAAGGCCTGGCCGTGGAGGTCAGAGTGGAAGAAGCCGTTCCCGAGTGTGGTGTTGAGCACTCTCAGTCTTCTGCACCTTCCACTCCATGGGAGTGGAGAGAGGGCGTGGGGGGGGGGGGGGTCGATGAAGGGGGTGGGGGCCACTGTCAAAGCCAGAGGAAGGGGGGTGGGGTCCCTGAGAGGGGTCTCCCCACCCTTGCTCCTGCCCCCCCCCCCCCCATTGTTAGTGATGACCACCGGGCAAGGTGGAAGGGGTGAGGAACGATGATCCTCAATGCCCAGTAATCCCCTCTCACCCCACACTCCCCTCAACCCACCTCCCCCACATCCAACTCAACGACCCAGAACAAAGGCAGATCCGGCTTTGGGGGGCCACCGTGAGATGTTGGGGGGGGGGGGTGAACTATAGACCCGGCTTTGGGATGGACCGCCGTGAGCTGGGAAAGAAAAGAACAAAGGAGAACCTGGGCCGGGATATTTTGTGAAGAAGGGTCTCGACCCGAAACGTCACCCATTCCTTCTCCCCTGAGATGCTGCCTGACCTGCTGAGTTACTCCAGCATTTTGTGAATAAATACCTTCGATTTGTACCAGCATCTGCAGTTATTTTCCTACTATACTTTGTGACTTTGTCCCGTCCAGTACCCTTTACCCTTTCACCCCAGTAACACCAGCCACACCATTTCAAGATGCCATCGCTCAATGCCCCAATATTATCATCTAATCAAATAACTCTACCTCCCACCCATTACCCCAATGCCCTCTGCCCCACCACCTCACGGGCAGCACGGTGGCACGGCGGTAGAGTCGCTGATTTACAGCGCTTGCAGCGCACCAAGACCCGGGTTCGATCCCGACAACCGGTGCTTGTCTGTACGGAGTTTGTATGTTCTCCCCGTGACCGCAAGGGTTTTCTCCGAGACAACAGACAGTAGACAATAGGTGCATTCGGCCCTTCAAGCCAGCACCACCATTCAATATGATCAAGGCTGATCATTCTCAATCAGTACCCCGTTCCTGCCTTCTCCCCATACCCCCTGACTCCGCTATCCTTAAGAGCTCTATCTAGCTCTCTCTTGAATGCATTCAGAGAATTGGCCTCCACTGCCTTCTGAGGCAGAGAATTCCACAGATTGACAACTCTCTGACTGAAAAAGTTTTTCCTCATCTCAGTTCTAAATGGCCTACCCCTTATTCTTAAACTGTGTGACCCCTGGTTCTGGACTCCCCCAACATTGGGAACATGTTTCCTGCCTCTAACGTGTCCAACCCCTTAATAATCTTATACGTTTATATGAGACCTTTGGCTTCTTCCCACACTCCAAAGACGTACAGGTTTGTAGGTTAATTGGCTTGGTATAAATTGTAAATTGTCCCTAGTGTGTGTGTGGTGGTGTAAATGTGCGGGGATCGCTGGTCGGCGTGGACTCGGTGGGCCAGGTGGCCTGTTTCCATGCTGTATCTCTAAACTAAACTGGACACCATCCACACTACCATCTCATTGGCCCATCCCTTGGTGTCCCACCCGCCACCCCAATGGCACCATCCAACCAAGTATCTCCATCTCCCACCCATTATCCCAATGACACTATCCCACCACCCCAACATCACCCACATTGCTCACCACATCTCCAAATGCAACTCCTGGATATGCCATCCATCACTCCTATAAAACCATCCATGGTCACCCAGTTGGTGCTCCAAGATGGCGCCCAACCCAGGTGACTCATTGTGTGCTGGGCCTGCAATCACGCATTACAATCACTGCACACTTTTCACAGCCAGCAACCAGAGAGCCCCCCTCTACCTCATTGGAGACCCTCGCGCTATCTTTAGTTAGGATCTTACAGAAGGACATAAAATTCTTAAGGGATTGGACAGGCTAGATGCAGGAAAAATGTTCCCCAGCTTGGGGGAGTCCAGAACCAGGGGTCAGAGACTCCTGCAGTTTAAGAACAAGGGGGAGGCCATTTAGGACTGCGATGAGGAAAAACTTTTTCACCCAGAGAGTTGTGAATCTGTGGAATTCTCTGCCACAGAGGGCGGTGGAGGCCGATTCACTGACTGTTTTCAAGCCAGAGTTAGATATAGCTCTTCGGGCTAACGGATTGAGATGAGGAAAAACCTTTTCACCCAGAGAGTTGTGAATCTGTGGAATTCTCTGCCACAGAAGGCAGTGGAGGCCAATTCACTGACTGTTTTCAAGAGAGAGTTAGATACAGCTCTTAGGGCTAACGGAATCAAGGGATATGGGGGAAAAGCAGGAACGGGGTACTGATTTTGGATGATCAGCCATGATCATATTGAATGGCGATGCTGGCATGAAGGGCCGAATGGCCTCCTCCTGCACCTATTTTCAATGTTTCTCTGTTTCTATGTTAATCGGACTTTACCTTGCACTAAACGTCATTCCCTTTATCATGTACTATACACTGTGGCCGGAACGATTGTAATCACGTATAGTCAGTCCGCTGACAGGTTAAAACTAAAAGTTTTTCACTGTACACGTGACAATAAACAAACTTGTGGGAGAGTCCAGGACCAGAGGCCACAGCTGCAGAATAAAAGGAGGTTCCTTTAGGAAGGAGTTGAGGAGGAATCTCTTTAGTCAGAGGGTGGTGAATCTCTGGAATTCATTGTCACAGAGGGCTGTGGAGGCCGAGTCAATGGATATTTTTAAGCAGAGATAGACAGGTTCTTGATTATCTGGAGTTGTGGGTCATTGAAACTTAACAAATCGCAAAAAGGCCTGGATGTGGAGAGGATGTTTCCACCAGTGGGAGAGTCTAGGACCAGAGGGCACAGCCTCAGAATTAAAGGACGTTCTTTTAGGAAGGAGAAGAAGAGGAATTTCTTTCATCAGAGGGTGGTGAATCTGTGGAACGCGTTGCCTGCCTCAGAAGGCTGTGGAGGCCAGGTCAGTGGATATTTTCAAGGCAGAGATTGAGGTGTCAGGGGTTATGGGGAGAAGGCAGGAGAATGGGGTTCGGAGGGAACGATAGGTCGGCCGTGATTGAATGGCAGAGTGGGCTTGATGGGCCGAATGGCCTAATTCTGCTGCTAGAACTTGAGAACGGCCCAAATATTCCACCCCACCACACACTTCCATCTCAATGTCCCCATTCCATGATATCCCACTCCACCACCCCAATAACGTGCTCCATTTCGTTATCCCAACAGAGACTCTCTATAACACCATGTACCCTGCCATTCTAGTCTTGTTCCAC
>NC_135971.1:27511840-27514340 GCF_053455715.1 Rhinoraja longicauda
TTATTCTGCCATTGACTCTTGTTCGGTGTTGTTTGGTGGATTGGATGATTGAAGTCTGAAGAAACCAAGACATATTGGCAATTTAACAATTTATTCATTTAATAAACAGGAGCCTCAGTAGCGTGTGGAAGAACCATACACAGCCACAACAGCCTGGCACCTCCTCCTCATGCTGGTCACCAGCCTGGTCACACACTGTTGTGGGATGGCATCCCCATTCTTCAACCAGCATTTGTCCCAAGTCAGCCAAACGTGGTTGTGTTGGGTCACTCTGGCACGAACAGCACGCCAAGCTGATCCACAAGTGTTCAACGGGGTTGAGGTCAGGACTGCTGGCACGCCATTCCATCCTCTCCACTCCCAAATTCTGGAGGTAGTCTCTGAGAAACCCTGCTCTGTGGGGGCGAGCATTGTCATCTTGGAGGATAGAGTTCGGTCCCAGACTGTGGAGATATGGGATTGCCACTGGTTGCAGAATCTAATCTCGATATCTCTCTGCATTTAGATTGCCTCCAATGATGACAAGCCTCATCTTTCCAGTGAGGGAGATGCCGCCCCCACACCATCACACTGCCTCCACCAAAAGATGTTACTCTATCGGTGCTAGCAATCAGCATAGCGTTCTCCGCGTCTTCTCCACACCTTTGACCCTATGATCCAACTGCCGTAGGCAGAAGCTGGATTCATCGCTGAACCATTAACGTCTCCTCCACATGTTCAGGTTCCAGTGCACGTGTTGCCGACACCAGCGCAAACGGGCCTGACGGTGAAGGGCAGTCATGGCAGGCCTCCTGGCAGCCCTATGAGGACCAGAGATCGGCTGCGTGCAGTCCTGTTCGAATTGTCCTGGGCAGAGAGCCCGTCGGCCATATCGTCCTGCAAACCTTGACTTCAAATCTGTAGAAGACAGCCTACGGTTCCTAAGTGCTGACAGGGTGAGGAAACGGTCTTCTTCGGGTGTCGTCTTCTTGCGACGCCCACTTCGCGGCCTGTCTCTGACATCCCCCGTTATATGGGAACTTGGCCTTCACTTTGGAGATGGTACTAGGGCTCACTCCAAATAATGCCGCAACTTGGTTTTGCGGAACACCAGCTTGAAGTTGCCCCTATTGCACGGGCCCTATCCAGGGTCAGTCAAACGTGGCATGCCGATTTCTTGGAGCAGACACCTACTGACCACTGTAGCAGGGCCCATGCTCACAGCTGCTGCCAATCAGGTGCCAATCAGTGACCTGATTGTCAGCACCTGGGGGTACCAGAAGCTCAAAACAAGAGTCAATAGCAACAGCAGAATAAGCTGTTTGGCATTGGCAGAGAAGATTTGGCACATTTTTCATGGGCGCAACCCATATACTCAGCTCTGCTGCTCATCCCACAAATGCATGTTCCTTACAAATGTGGCACCATTTAAAAGGGAAAGAAACAGGCTTTCCAACGGTATAAGATTTATTGCCAAGAAGCATTGTTACAACAAAGAAATAATCTACCAAACACAAATTTCCTTACTTTTTGTGTTATGTTTTATATATAATATAAGAAAATAACTGCAGATGCTGGTACAAATCGAAGGTATTTATTCACAAAATGCTGGAGTAACTCAGCAGGTCAGGCAGCATCTCTGGAGAGAAGGGAATGGGTGACGTTTCGGGTCGAGACCCTCTTCAGACTGATGTCAGGGGGGCGGGACAAAGGAAGGATATAGGTGGAGACAGGAAGATAGAGGGAGATCTGGGAAGGAGGAGGGGAAGAGAGGGACAGAGGAACTATCTAAAGTGGGAGAAGTCGATGTTCATGCCACCGGACTGCAAACTGCCCAGGCAAAATATGAGGGTGCTGTTCCTCCAATTTGCGGTGGGCCTCACTATGGCACCGGAGGAGGCCCATGACAGAAAGGTCAGACTGGGAGTGGGAGGGGGGAGTTGAAGCGCTCAGCCACCGGGAGATCAGGTTGGCCAACGCGGACTGAGCGCAGGTGTTGAGCGAAGCGATCGCCGAGCCTGCGTTTGGTTTCGCCAATGTAAATAAGTTGACATCTAGAGCAGCGGATACAATAGATGAGGTTGGAGGAGGTGCAGGTGAACCTTTGTCCTCACTTGGAAAGACTGTTTGGGTCCTTTGATGGAGTTGAGGGGGGAGGGTAAAGGGACAGGTGTTGCATCTCGTGCGGTTGCAGGGAAAGTGCCCGGGGGTGGGGTGCTTTGGGTAGGAAGGGACGAGTGGACCAGGGAGTTGCGGAGGGAACGGTCTCTGCGGAACGCAGAGAGGGGAGGGGATGGGAAGATATGGCCAGTGGTGGGGTCCTGTTATAGGTGACGGAAATGTTGGTGGATGATATGCTGGATCCGCTGGCTGGTGGGGTGGAAGGTGAGAACGAGGGGGATTCTGTCCTTGTTGCGAGTGGGGGGAGGGGGAGCAAGAGCGGAGCTGCGGATGTAGAAGAGGACTCCGTGCCATCCCTGACAGATACAGAATAAATATATGACTATTCTCCTTGCTCAGA
>NC_135971.1:27521840-27534340 GCF_053455715.1 Rhinoraja longicauda
GTGCTGAACAGGTGAGACTTCAGCGATGTTTTGAATGTGGTGAGTGAGGAGGAGTCTCTGACGGTTTGGGGTAGTGAGTTCCAGAGGGTGGGAGCAGCGATGGAGAAAGCCCTGTCCCCCCAGGATCTGAGTTTGGTCCGGATGGGGGGGGGATAGGAGATTGGCAGCAGCAGAGCGGAGGGTGCAGGTGGGAGTGTGCCAGTGGAGGAGGTCAGTCAGGTAGGATGGGGCCAGGTTATGGAGGGCTTTGTAGGTCATGAGGAGGATTTTGTACTGGATTCTCTGGGGGATGGGGAGCCAGTGGAGCTTGTAAAGGACGGGGGTGATATGGTCACGGGTCGGGGAGTGGGTGAGTAGACGGGCAGCGGAGTTTTGAATGTATTGAAGTTTATTGATATAGACGGTGATGTTTAGAGATAAAGAACTATGAATGATAGACATGCAAAAAAGTAACGATGGTAAAAGAAACAGGCCACTGTTAGCTGTTTGTGTCCCATATATATATGAAGCATGTGAGTTTAGTTTAGTTTAGATATACAGCGTGGAAACAGGCCCTTCGGCCCACCGAGCCCACACCGACCAGTGATCCCCGCACACTAACACTATCCTACACACACTAGGGACAATTTACAATTGATACCAAGCCAATACGTCTTTGGATTGTGGGAGGAAACCGAAGATCTCGGAGAAAACCCCACGCGGGACACGGGGAGAACGTACAAACTCCGTACAGACGGCGCCCGTAGTCGGGATGGAACCCGGGTGTCCGGCGCTGTAAGTGATGTAAGGCAGCAACTCTACTGCTGCGCCACCGTGACCGCCCCCTGAGGTTGCAGCCCCTGTTCCAACATCTAAAGGCCTTCTGGCTGCACTTCTCACCCACCACCCTCATAGAAACATAGAAACATAGAAACATAGAAAATAGGTGCAGGAGTAGGCCATTCGGCCCTTCGAGCCTGTACGCACCGCCATTCAATATGATCATGGCTGATCATCCAGCTCAGTAGCCTGTACCTGCCTTCTCTCCATACCCCCTGATCCCTTTAGCCACAAGGGCCACATCTAACTCCCTCTTAAATATAGCCAATGAACTGGCCTCAACTACCTTCTGTGGCAGAGAATTCCACAGACTCACCACTCTCTGTGTGAAGAAATGTTTTCTCATCTCGGTCCTAAAAGACTTCCCCCTTATCCTTAAGCTGTGACCCCTGGTTCTGGACTCCCCCAACATCGGGAACAATCTTCCCGCATCTAGCCTCTCCAACCCCTTAAGAATTTTATATGTTTCTATAAGATCCCCCCTCAGTCTTCTAAATTCCAGCGAGTACAAGCCGAGTCTATCCAGTCTTTCTTCATATGAAAGTCCCGCCATCCCAGGGATCAATCTGGTGAACCATCTCTGTACTCCCTCTAAGGCTAGAATGTCTTTCCTCAGGTTAGGAGACCAAAACTGTACGCAATACTCCAGGTGCGGTCTCACCAAGGCCCTGTACAACTGCAGCAGAACCTCCCTGCTCCTAAACTCAAATCCTCTTGCTTTGGACACCCTGTGCGTAGGGGAGAGGGCAGGGCTGAAGATGTCCTGGTTGGGCTGGCCATCCACGAGTCATGGCGCCAGGCGGAAGAGGGCACTGCCTGAGCCAACTGCCTGCCCCTTTTCCGGGGTTATGACCGCGCCCGGGTGGTGTTAGAGAGGGGCCACACGCTGTCCAAGGGCACTCTGGGGGGTTTCCGGGACTGCTGGGCACTTTGCTAGGACTGCTGGGCACTTGATCAGACTTTGCCAGCCTAACCTGGCACTAAATGTTACTCAGTTTCAGTTTATTTTATAGTCACGTGTGCCGAGGTACAGTGAAAAGCTTTTGTTGCGTGCTAACAGTCAGCGGAAAGACAATAGGAAACTACATAGCAGTCACACACAAAAAGGAACACAAGACACATGACCCCAACACAAACGTCCATCACAGTGACTCCAAACACCCCCTCACTGTGATGGAGGCAACAAAACTTCCACTCTCTTCCCCACGCCCACGGACAGACAGCTCGTCCCCGACCGACCCGCACAGTCCCCGCAAGGGGATGGAAGTCCCCGCGGCCGAGTCGCACCGGGCGCTGAGACGTCTCGCGGCCGAACCGGGCGATGGAAGGCCCCGCGACTGAGCCTTGCGCAGCTAAGTCCCGCGGCCGAGCCGCACCGGGCGGTGTTAAGTCCAGCGGCCGAGCCGCACCGGGCGATGGAAGGCCCCGCGGCCAAGCCGCACCGGGCGGTGTTAAGTCCAGCGGCCGAGCCGCACCGGGCGGTGTTAAGTCCAGCGGCCGAGCCGCACCAGCGATGAAAAGTCCCGCGGCCGAGCCGCGCCGGGCGATGTTAGGCCCCGCGGCCCGGGCACTGTTAAGTCCAGCGGCCGAGCCGCACCAGCGATGTTAGGCCCCGCGGCCGAGCCGCACCGGGCGATGGAAGGCCCCGCGGCCAAGCCGCACCGGGCATTGTTAAGTCCAGCGGCCGAGCCGCGCCGGGCGATGTTAAGTCCAGTCGGTATGGAAAGCCCCGCGGCCGCGGTACCGAATGACAAATAAAGCTCTGTTGAATACGTGATTACAATCGAGCCATTTACAGTGTATAGATAAATGATAAAGGGAATAACATGAATAACGTTTAGTGCAAGATATCGTTCAGACTGGGAACACTATGGACTGCCTCTTGCATTATCTAATTCTATAGATAGTTTAGCGGCAACATCGACCAATACTCTCCTCCGCCTAGCAGAGCTGGTTCTTACCCTCAACAACTTCTCCTTTGACTCCTCCCACTTCCTCCAAACCAGAGGCGTAGCAATGGGCACTCGCATGGGCCCTAGCTACGCCTGCCTCTTTGTCGGGTACGTCGAACCATCCCTGTTCCAGACGTACACTGGCCCCATCCCCGAACTCTACCTCCGCTACATCGACGACTGCATTGGTGCTACCTGTTGCACCCATGCAGAACTCATTGACTTCATACACTTCACTACCAATTTCCATCCTGCCCTTAAATATACCTGGACTATCTCCGACATCTCCCTCCCGTTTCTGGACCTCACCATCTCCATCACAGGAGACAGACTAGTGACGGACATTTACTATAAACCCACTGACTCGCACAGCTATCTGTACTCCACTTCCTCCCACCCTGTCTCCTGCAAAAAGTCTATCCCCTACTCCCAATTCCTCCGTCTACGTCGCATCTGCGCCCGGGATGAGATGTTTCACACTAGGGCTTCCGAGATGTCCTCGTTCTTCAGGAAACGGGGCTTCCCCTCTTCCATGATAGATGAGGCTCTCACTAGGGTCTCCCGCAGCTCCGCTCTTGCTCCCCCTCCCCTCACTCGCAACAAGGACATAATCCCCCTCGTTCTCACCTTCCACCCCACCAGCCAGCGGATCCAACATATCATCCACGAACATTTCCGTCACCTACAACGGGACCCCACCACTGGCCATATCTTCCCATCCCCTCCCCTCTCTGCGTTCCGCAGAGACCGTTCCCTCCGTAACTCCCCGGGCACTTTCCCCTGCAACCGCACGAGATGCAACACCTGTCCCTTTACCTCCCCCCTCAACTCCATCAAAGGACCCAAACAATCTTTCCAGGTGAGACAGAGGTTCACCTGCACCTCCTCCAACCTCATCTATTGCATTCGCTGAGCTAGATGTCAACTTATTTACATCGGCGAAACCAAGCGCAGGCTCGACGATCGCCTCGCTCAACACCTTCGCTCAGTCCGCCTTAACCAACCTGATCTCCCGGTGGCTGAGCACTTCAACTCCCCCGCCCACTCCCAGTCTGACCTTTCTGTCATGGGCCTCCTCCAGTGCCATAGTGAGGCCCACCGCAAATTGGAGGAACAGCACCTCATATTTCGCCTGGGCAGTTAGCAGCCCAGCTGTATGAACATTGACTTCTCCAACTTTAGATAGTTCCTCTGTCCCTCTCTTCCCCTCCTCCTTCCCAGATCTCCCTCTATCTTCCTGTCTCCACCTATATCCTTCCTTTGTCCCGCCCCCCTCTGACATCAGTCTGAAGAAGGGTCTCGACCCGAAACGTCACCCATTCCTTCTCTCCCGAGATGCTGCCTGACCTGCTGAGTTACTCCAGCATTTTCTGAATAAATACCTTAGTTTAGTTTAGTTTATTGTCACGTGTGCCGAGGTACAGTGAGAAGCTTTTGTTGCGTGATAACCAGTCAGCAGATAGACAATACATGATTACAAGTGAGCCATTTACAGTGTACATGATAAGGGAATAACGTTTAGTGCAAGGTAAAGTCCGATCAAGGATAGTCCGAAGGTCACCAATGAGGTAGATAGTAGTCCAGCACTGCTCTCTGGATGTGGTAGGATGGTTCAGTTGCCTGATAACAGCTGGGAAGAAACTGTCCCTGAATCTGGAGGTGTGTGTTTTCACACTTCTGTACCTCTTGCCCGATGGGAGAGGGGAGAAGAGGGAGTGGCCGGGGTGAGACTGGTCCTTGATGATGCTGCTGGCCTTGCCGAGGCAGCGTGAGGTGTAAATATCCCCCCCCCCCACACCAACATCCAAACCTAGCACCCCACAGACGCTGCCTGACCCGCTGAGTTCCTCCAGCACTTTGTTATTTGCTTCAGATTCCAGTGTCTGCAGTTTCTTGCGTCCGTGTTTATTCCCATCACTTGATTTATTGACCAATTCTAAATCCATGTTTCCCCCAACTCTAACCCTATTGACCATTGTTGGTGGTGCAGCGGGTAGAGCTGCTGCCTCACAGCGCCAGAGACCCCGATTCGATCCCGACCACGGGCGCTGTCTGTACGGAGTTTGTACGTTCTCCCCGTGACCCGCGTGGGTTTTCTCCGGGTGCTCCGGTTTCCTCCCACACTCCAAACCTTTGCAGGTTTGTAGGCTAATTGGCGTCAGTAAAAATTGTAATCTGTCCCTAGTGTGTGTAGGATAGTGCTAGTGATCGCTGGTCGGCACGGACCTGAGGGCCGAAGGGCCTGCTTCCACGCTGAATCTCTAAACTGAACTAAACTATAAGATTATTAAGGGGTTGGACACGTTAGAGGCAGGAAATTCTTGCTATTGAGCGTAGGTTTACTAGGTTAATTCCCGGAATGGTGGGACTGTCGTATGTTGAAAGACTGGAGTGACTAGGCTTGTATACACTGGAATTTAGAAGGATGAGAGGAGATCTTATCAAAACGTATAAGATTATTAAGGGGTTGGACACGTTAGAGGCAGGAAACATGTTCCCAATGTTGGGGGAGTCCAGAACCAGGGGCCACAGTTTAAGAATAAGGGGTAGGCCATTTAGAACTGAGATGAGGAAAAACTTTTTCAGTCAGAGAGTTGTGAATCTGTGGAATTCTCTGCCTCAGAAGGCAGTGGAGGCCAATTCTCTGAATGCATTCAAGAGAGAGCTGGATAGAGCTCTTAAGGATAGCGGAGTCAGGGGGTATGGGGAGAAGGCAGGAACGGGGTACTGATTGAGAATGATCAGCCATGATCACATTGAATGGCGGTGCTGGCTCGAAGGGCTGAATGGCCCCCTCCTGCACCTATTGTCTATTGTCTATTGTCTAAACAGAACTTGTGTTAATCGTTGATGATTTATTATTACCCAGGTACAGGAGTTTGTAGGTTATCCAGTCAAATTATATTATATTTGGGTGCAATCGAACGCAGGTCATGCAAAGAGAAACATGCCAGAATGTAGTCTTACACCGATACAGCAGTAGTCTTACAGGGAAAGGGAATATTGTACAACAGTGCGAGGAAGGGCCTGTTTCTGTGCTGTCTCTCTAAAGTCTAGAAAGTGTGCCGAGGTACAGTGAAAAGCCTTTGTCTGCGTGCTCTCCTGTCACCTACTCACTCAGTTTGTCAGCATCTTACTGAAGCCTCATCACATCTTGTTCACGACTCATAATCCCACTGAGTTTTGTGTCATTAGCCAACTTGAAAATATGACATGCAAACATCACCCAAATCATTGATATGTGACCCTCTACAGGCATGCACTGGAGATGTCTACAGGTGTACACTGGAGATGTCCACAGGTGTACACTGGAGATGTCTACAGGTGTACACTGGAGATGTCTACAGGTGTACACTGGAGATGTCCACAGGTGTACACTGGAGATGTCTACAGGTGTACACTGGAGATGTCTACAGGTATACACTGGAGATGTCTACAGGTGTACACTGGAGACGTCTACAGGAGAACACTAGAGACGTCTACAGGTGTACACTGAAGATGTCTACAGGTGTACATTGGATATGTCTACAGGAGAACACTAGAGATGTCTACAGGTGTACACTGGAGATGTCTACAGGTGTACACTGGGGATGTCTACATGTGTACACTGGATTCGTCTACAGGTGTACACTGGAGATGTCTACAAGTGTACACTGATTATCTCTACAGTTGTACACTCGATATCTGTACAGGTTTACATTCGATATCTGTACAGGTGTACACTGGATATCTGTACAGGTGTACACTGGAGATGTCTACAGGTGTACACTGGATATCTCTACTGTTGTACACTGGATATCTGTACAGGTGTACACTGGATATCTGTACAGGTGTACACTCGTGTACAGATATCCTGTACCAGCACTCCCAAGTCCCTTTACACCTCTGGTTTCTGGATTCTCTTCCCATTTTCCGGGCGACTCCAGACATAAAAACAGCTGTTTTCCACGAGTGATAATTCTACTCAATAACCAAAGTCTGTAGTCTCTTTTTTGCTCTGGTTTATTTTCACCCACATGTTTAGACCGTAATGTTGTATCCTTATTGTTTTGATGTGGTTTTGCTTTATTCTTAATTGTTAACTGTATGTTTGTGTTGTCATTTGTGAGCGGAGCACCAAGGCACATTCCTTGTATATGCACATACTTGGCCAATAAATGTATTCATTCATTCATTCATTCATTCATTCATTCATTCATTCATTTAGAAAATAGTCTACACCTTTACTACCAAATAGTCTACACCTTTACTACCAAATAGTCTAAGCCTTTATTCCTACGACCAAAATACATGACTCCACACTTTGCCACACTATATTCCATCTGCCACTTCTCTGCCCACTCTCCCAACCTGTCCTTCTGCAGAGTCCCTGCTTTCTCTACAATACCTGCCCCTCCACCTATTTTCGTATCTTCTGCAAACTTGGCCACAAAGCCTTCAATCCCCTCGTCCAAATGATGAATATACAACGTGGATTGTAGCAGCCCCAACACCGATCCTTGCGGAACCCCACTTGTCACTGGCAGCCAAGCAGAAACCCCCCCCTTTATTGCCACTCTTTGCCTTCTGCCATCCAGCCAGCCTGCCATCCATGCCAGTGTCTGCCCTCGGATACCATGGGCTCTCATCTTCAGAAGCAGCCTCAAGTGTGGCACCTTAACAAATCACTTGAAAATCAGTCTGAAGAAGGGTCTCGACCTGAAACGTCACCCGTTCCTTCTCTCCAGAGATGCTGCCTGACCCGTTGAGTTACTCCAGCATTTCGTGATACCTTCGATTTGTACCAGCACCTGCAGTTATTTTCCTAATCACTTGAAAATATCAATCAATGAACATATGCGTCTTCTGAATTATTCACAGAAATTCCCGGAAAACTCCTTCTGCTCTGTACCGTACACCTGTGGAGGCTTAAGTGATTCCGTAGGTCACACAACGGGGAATACGCCCCGACCTTTATCAACGGGAACAGTGTGGAGAGAGTGTCCAGCTTCAGGTTTCTGGGCACTCACATTTCGGAGGACCTAACATGGTCCAATAACACTGCTGCGCTGGTCAAGAAGGCACAGCAACGACTGTTCTACCTAAGAACACTGAAGAAGTCTGGTCTACCCCAACAGCTGCTGACGACCTTCTACCGCTGCACCATAGAGAGCATCCTAACACATGGCATCCCTGTGTGGTACCTCAGCTGCACGGAGGCAGAGAGGAAAGCTCTTCAGCGGCTAGTCCATAGAGCTCAGAGGACCATCGGAACACAGCTACAAGCCTTGGAGGGCATCTACAACACACGATGCCTCAGAAAAGCCACCAGCATCCACAAAGACTCTTCACACCCCTGCAACAGTCTGTTCAAACTTCTACCATCGGGCAGACGATACAAGGCCATCTACGCCCGCACCACCAGACTCAGGAACAGCTTCACCCCCAGGGTCATAGCTGCTATGAACCGGTCCTGCTGAGCCGGATGGTCACAACGCACAATGAACCGGCACAGATCTACTTGCACTTTATTCTGATTTAATACTGTTCTAATTTGTTTCATTGGGTTGTTTAAATTAATACTGACTAGCTAATTAAATTATTGCATCGTATGGGAGGCGCATTCCCAATCTCGTTGTACCCCTGTACAATGACAATAAAGATATATTGTATTGTATTGTATTGTATTGTTTAGGGTCACGAGAGTCAAGAGTGTATTGTTGTCGTGTGTCCCAGATGGAACAATGAAATCCTTACTTGCAGCAGCACAACAGAATCTGTAAACATAGTCATCAATCGATCATGGTCATTGCTCATTGCCCAGTGAAGAAAGCCAATTGAATGTTGGCCTTCATAACAAGAGGAGTTGAGTATAGGAGCAAAGAGGTACTTCTACAGTTGTACCGGGCCCTGGTGAGACCGCACCTGGAGTACTGTGTGCAGTTTTGGTCTCCAAATTTGAGTAAGGATATTCTTGCTATTGAGGGCGTGTAGCGTAGGTTCACTAGGTTAATTCCCGGAATGGCGGGACTGTCGTATGTTGAAAGGCTGGAGCGATTGGGCTTGTATACACTGGAATTTAGAAGGATGAGGGGGGATCTTATTGAAACATATAAGATAATTAGGGGATTGGACACATTAGAGGCAGGAAACATGTTCCCAATGTTGGGGGAGTCCAGAACAAGGGGCCACAGTTTAAGAATAAGGGGTAGGCCATTTAGAACGGAGATGAGGACGAACTTTTTCAGTCAGAGAGTGGTGAAGGTGTGGAATTCTCTGCCTCAGAAGGCAGTGGAGGCCAGTTCGTTGGATGCTTTCAAGAGAGAGCTGGATAGAGCTCTTAAGGATAGCGGAGTGAGGGGGTATGGGGAGAAGGCAGGAACGGGGTACTGATTGAGAGTGATCAGCCATGATCGCATTGAATGGCGGTGCTGGCTCGAAGGGCTGAATGGCCTCCTCCTGCACCTATTGTCTATTGTCTATTGTCTATTGGAAAACCGAATATCCTCAGTCTTCTAAGTTGGGGGAATGCCTGATGGGTGGGAATCGGCCTAGTGGGCTGAACGTCTCCGTAGATGGTCACCCTGTCGTGGTGGAGAAGCTCGTGTGGTCCTGAGATCCTGAGGGCGATGGCGTCTGGACCAACACTCCTGGTAGTGTCACCCATGGCGGTAAGGAACATAGAAACATAGAAAATAGGTGCAGGAGTAGGCCATTCGGCCCTTCGAGCCTGTACCCACCGCCATTCAATATGATCATGGCTGATCATCCAGCTCAGTATCCTGTACCTGCCTTCTCTCCATACCCCCTGATCCCTTTAGCCACAAGGGCCACATCTAACTCCCTCTTAAATATAGCCAATGAACTGGCCACAACTACCTTCTGTGGCAGAGAATTCCACAGATTCACCACTCTCTGTGTGAAAAAGAACTTTCTCATCTCGGTCCTAAAAGACTTCCCCCTAATCCTTAAACTGTGACCCCTTGTTCTGGACTTCCCAAACATCGGGAACAATCTTCCTGCATCTAGCCTGTCCAACCCCTTAAGAATTTTGTAAGTTTCTATAAGATCCCACCTCAATCTTCTAAATTCCAGCGAGTACAAGCCGAGTCTATCCAGTCTTTCTTCATATGAAAGTCTTGCATATGAAAGGTCGAGGGGGAGGGAGGTCCCTGACAAAGAGCGATCCCACCAAGACCTCAACGGTGGAACAGGCGGAGGGAGGATGATGACTGACTTTAGTGGAGCGTCACAACGGCTGGGAAGGCCGATGGATGAAGGCTGCAGCAGACAAGGGTCCCCGGTTGTCTTGGACTCCATCCCACTGGATCCTGACCCAGATCTGTCAAGAGCCGTGTGGTGGCTGTCTGTGCACCAGTCTCCCCACGTTACACAAAGTCACGCACAGGCGTCCCACCCTATGGAGAGGACAGTCACACTCACTTCCAGTGACTGAAGGGCCTGTTTCTACGCTGCATGGCTCTCAGAAAGAGTCGAGATGGACTATTCGGCCCTATGATCCTATACCACCCTGATTGGGTCCCTCTCCTCTGTAGAGGCGGTGTACTGGACAGTCCATAACATATGATCAGCATTGGTCGGCACTGGGCCTGTACTCGCTGGAGTTTAGAAGAACGAGGGGGGAACCTCATTGAAATATACAGAATAGTGAGCGGCCTGGATAGAGTGGATGCGGAGAGGATGTTTCCACTAGTGGGAGAGTCTAGGACCAGAGGGCACAGCCTCAGAATTCTTTTAGCTCAACACCTGCGCTCGGTCCGCATTAACCAACCTGATCTCCCGGTGGCTGAGCACTTCAACGCCCCCTCCCACTCCCAGTCTGACCTTTCTGTCATGGGCCTCCTCCAGTGCCATAGTGAGGCCCACCGGAAATTGGAGGAACAGCACCTCATATTTCGCCTGGGCAGTTTGCAGCCCAGCGGTATGAACATCGACTTCTCCAACTTTAGATAGTTCCTCTGTCCCTCCCTTCCCCTCCTCCTTCCCAGATCTCCCTCTATCTTCCTGTCTCCACCTATATCCTTCCTTTGTCCCGCCCCCCTGACATCAGTCTGAAGCAGGGTCTCGACCCGAAACGTCACCCATTCCTTCTCTCCTGAGATGCTGCCTGACCTGCTGAGTTACTCCAGCATTTTGTGAATAAATACCTTCGATTTGTACCAGCATCTGCAGTTATTTCCTTACACTTCTTTTAGGAAGGAGATGAGGAGGAATTTCTTTAGTCAGAGGGTGGTGAATCTGTGGAATTCCTTGCCACTGAAGGCTGTGGAGGCCACGTCAGTTGATATTTTTAAGGCAGAGATTGATAGATTCTTGATCAATGCGGGTGTCGGAGGTTGTAGCGAGAAGGCAGGAGAATGGGGTTAGGGGGGAGAGATAGATCAGCTGTGATTGAATGGCGGGGAAGACTTGATGGGCCGAATGGCCTAATTCCCTCTCCCCTGACTCTCAGTCTGAAGAAGGCTCTCGACCTAAAATGTCACCCATTCCGTATCCCCAGAGATCTTGCCGGAATGGCGGGACTGTCGTATGTTGAAAGGCTGGAGCGATTGGGCTTGTATACACTGGAATTTAGAAGGATGAGGGGGGATCTTATTGAAACATATAAGATAATTAGGGGATTGGACACATTAGAGGCAGGAAACATGTTCCCAATGTTGGGGGAGTCCAGAACAAGGGGCCACAGTTTAAGAATAAGGGGTAGGCCATTTAGAACGGAGATGAGGAAGAACTTTTTCAGTCAGAGAGTGGTGAAGGTGTGGAATTCTCTGCCTCAGAAGGCAGTGGAGGCCAGTTCGTTGGATGCTTTCAAGAGAGAGCTGGATAGAGCTCTTAAGGATAGCGGAGTGAGGGGGTATGGGGAGAAGGCAGGAACGGGGTACTGATTGAGAGTGATCAGCCATGATCGCATTGAATGGCGGTGCTGGCTCGAAGGGCTGAATGGCCTACTCCTGCACCTATTGTCTATTGTCTATTGACCCGCTGAGTTACTCCAGCTTTTTGTGTTTGGTTTAGTTTGGAGAAAAAGCACGGAAACAGGCCCTTTGGCCCATCGAGTCCGCACTGACCAGCGATCCCCGCACACTAACACTAACTTATACACACTAGGGACAATTTACAATTATACCCAGCCAATTAACCTACAAACCTGTACGTCTTTGGAGTATGGGAGGAAAACGGAACCCCTTTGGTCGAGGAGAGAGTGGAAGACTGTGAGCTGCGGTTTATAGATTGATAGATTCTTCATTAGTACGGGTGTCGGAGGTTATGGGGAGAAGGCAGGAGAACGGGGTTGGGAGGGAGAGATAGATCAGCCATGATTGAATGGCGGAGTAGATTCGATGGCCAAATTCTGCTCCGATCACTTATGACTTATGACTTACTCTGGGGCTGTGGGCAGGTTGGGACGGGCTTATCACTACTGACGATGATATCTGGGTCTCACATCAGGGCAGGGGCCAGCTGCCAGCGACACTCCACCCTTCCCTCACCTCATGTTATGACTAGGTCGAGGGAGATGATAATGGGTCAATTCGACCGGCAGAGATCGCATCTCAAACTAGAGCCAACTTGCTGTTAAACCCCTTCCCTTGGACTGAGTCAAACACTTCACTGCTGACTGTGTGTGAAACCATGAGAGAAATGGATCGGACGGGTAGACGGACAGAGTCTCTTGCCCGGAGTAGGAGAATCGAGAAGATTTACGAGGATGTTGCCAGGACTAGAGGG
>NC_135971.1:27539340-27574132 GCF_053455715.1 Rhinoraja longicauda
CTGTAGGCCTGGACACTGTAGGCCCGGACACTGCAGGCCCGGACACTGTAGGCCCGGACACTGTAGGCCCGGACACTGTAGGCCTGGACACTGCAGGCCCGGACACTGTAGACCCGGGGGCCGCTGTAGACCCGGATACAGACAGTGTAGGTCCGGACAGTGTAGTAGGAAAAAATCTGCAGATGCTGGTTAAAATCTGTGCCTACCTTCCGGCTAGCATGGGTGTGGACAGTGTAGGCCCGGAGGCCAGGGCGCCGCCTAACGGAGGTTGCGTAGCAACCCGCCTCCCGGCCTGGGCGACCGCCATTGGTGGAGCAGGAGCACGTGGCCGCTGGCTGGGTGAGGTCACGTGGGGCGCGGGGCGGTGACGTCACCTTGTCCCTTATTTGGGAGTGAGATAGTTGGCACCTCCAATCAGCCATGATCATATTGAATGGCGGAGCTGGCTAGAAGGGCCGAGTGGCCTACACCTGCACCTATTGCCTATGTTTCTGTTTCTATGCTACATTGTCGGTGCTAGCCAGTGCCATCTTCTTCGTGGTCGTGTACCAGAACAGCAGGGCCAATAGGATCAACAAGCTCATCAGGAAGGTTGGATTCACGGAGGTGGTCTGAGAGGGTAGGATGTTCCTCAAACTGTGGAGCATCCTGGACAATACAGCTCACCCCCTCCATGACACACCGGTCAATATGCCATCCAGAATCAGTGCCCCGTTCCTGTTTTCTACCCCTATCCCTTGATTCCATTAGCCCTAAAAGCTATATCCAACTCCCTCTTGAAAACATCCAGTGAATTGACCTCCACTGCCTTCTGTGGCAGGGAACTGTGTAGTGACAGCTGGGAAAATCAGACATCATTCCCGGATATTCCATACACCCACCTGTGTGAAAATGTTGCCTCTCTGGTTCCGATTTAATCATTCCCCTCCCACCTTAAACCTATGTCCTCAGGTTCTCGATTCCCCTACTCTGGGCAAGAGTGTGCATTTATCTGATCTATGATATCCAGCTCCTCATCTCCACCAAGTCAATCTCCACCACCACACGCTCTACACTGACAAACTGCATCTCTGAAATAAAATCTTGGCTTCAATCAAATTTCCTCAAACTCAACTGCAACAAATCTGAAATCATCATCATTGGTCCAAAAATGCTCACCAAATCCACCCAAAACTTCATCCTCAATATTGATAGTCTCCCAGTATCCCCTCACATCCGGAATCTTGGAATCATCTTTGATCAAACCCTCTCCTTCGACAAACACATCAAACACATCACAAAGACAGCCTTCTTCCACCTCAAAAACATTGCCCGTCTCCGTCCATCCCTCTCCTCCACAGCTGCAGAAACCCTCATCCACGCCTTCATCAACTCCCGTCTGGACTACTGCAACAGCCTCCTCTATGGCGCACCCTCAAAAATCATCAGTAAACTTCAATACATTCAAAACTCCGCTGCCCGTCTACTCACCCACTCCCCGATCCGTGACCATATCATCCCCGTCCTTTACAAGCTCCACTGGCTCCCCATCCCCCAGAGAATCCAATACAAAATCCTCCTCATAACCTACAAAGCCCTCCATAACCTGGCCCCATCCTACCTGACCGACCTCCTCCACAGGCACACTCCCACCTGCACCCTCCGCTCTGCTGCTGCCAACCTCCTGTCCCCCCCCATCCGGACCAAACTCAGATCCTGGGGGGACAGGGCTTTCTCCATCGCTGCTCCCACCCTATGGAACTCACTACCCCAAACCGTCAGAGACTCCTCCTCACTCACCACATTCAAAACATCACTGAAGTCTCACCTGTTCAGCACTGCCTTCAATCACTGACCGTTACCTCACCTTCTGTCTCCTTTCTCTGTTCGTTTAGTTATTTATCTATTTATTTTCTTCTCTATGTTCTAGTAATCCCTGTAAAGCGTCTTTGAGTGTTTGAAAAGCGCTATATAAATGTAATGCATTATTATTATTATTATTATTATTCCCCTCATGATTTTATACACCTCTATACGGTCACCCCTCATCCTCCTGCGCTTCATAGAATAAAATCCTAGCCTGCCCAACCTCTCCCTATAGCTCAGGCCTTCAACATCCTCATAGTTCTTCTCTGCATTCTTTCCAGTTTAATGACATCCTTTCTTCAGCAGCTCCCCCTCTGTGATTTCCCCTGCCCTCCTGCTCTACGACCACATTTTGACCCAGACTCGCTACCACAGCCACATTTCCAGGTGAGACAGAGGTTCACCTGCACCTCCTCCAACCTCATCTATTGCATCCGCTGCTCTAGATGCCAACTTCTTTACATCGGCGAAACCAAACGCAGGCTCGACGATCGCTTCGCTCAAAACCTTCGCTCAGTCCGCCTTAACCAAGCTGATCTCCCGGTGGCTGAGCACTTCAACTCCCCCTCCCACTCCCAGTCTGACCTTTCTGTCATGGGCCTCCTCCAGTGCCATAGTGAGGCCCACCGCAAATTGGAGGAACAGCACCTCATATTTTGCCTGGGCAGTTTGCAGCCCAGCGGTATGAACATCGACTTCTCCAACTTTAGATAGTTCCTCTGTCCCTCTCTTCCCCTCCCCCTTCCCAGTTCTCCCTCTATCTTCCTGTCTCCACCGATATCCTTCCTTTGTCCCGCCCCCCCTGACATCAGTCTGAAGAAGGGTCTCGACCCGAAACGTCACCCATTCCTTCTCTCCTGAGATGCTGCCTGACCTGCTGAGTTACTCCAGCATTTTGCGAATAAATACCTTTGATTTGTACCAGCGTCTGCAGTTATTTTCTTACACTCCTTTATTCAGCAGGGTGACCAAAGCTGAACACAATACTCCAAATGCGGCCTCACCACTGTCTTGTCGAACTGTACATCCCAACTTCTATACTCAATACCCTGACTGATGAAGGCCAATGTGTCTTCACAACTCTCAGTCAGAGAGTTGTGAATCTGTGGAATTCTCTGCCTCAGAGGGCAGTGGAGGCCAATTCTCTGAATGCATTCAAGAGAGAGCTAGATAGAGCTCTTAAGGATAGCGGAGTCAGGGGGTATGGGGAGAAGGCAGGAACGGGGTACTGATTGAGAGTGATCAGCCATGATCGCATTGAATGGCAGTGCGTACAGGCTCGAAGGGCCGAATGGCCTCCTCCTGCACCTATTGTCTATTGTCTATTGTCTATTGTCTATTGTCTATAGTGCCAAAAGCTATCTTGCCCACCCTATCTACCTGTGACACCACTTTCACGGGACTGTGTACCTGCAGTCCTAGATCCCTCTGCTCTACAACACTCCCCAGGGCCCCACCATTCACTGTTGAGTTCCTGCCCTTGTTTGACTTCATGGTGGCACGGTGGCGCAGCAGTAGAGTTGCCGCCTTACAGCGAATGCAGCGCCGGAGACCCGGGTTCCATCCCGACTATGGGTGCTGTCTGTACGGAGTTTGTACGTTCTCCCCGTGACCTGCGTGGGTTTTCTCCGAGATCTTCGGTTTCCTCCCACACTCCAAAGACGTCAAGTCAAGTCAAGTCAAGTCAATTTTATTTGTATAGCACATTTAAAAACAACCCACGTTGACCAAAGTGCTGTACATCTGATTAGGTACTAAGGAAAAAAAATGAAACATACAGCAGCACGCAAACAGTTCACAGCGCCTCCTCAATGAGCCTCAAACGCTAGGGAGTAGAAATAGGTTTTGAGCCTGGACTTAAAGGAGTGGATGGAGGGGGCAGTTCTGATGGGGAGAGGGATGCTGTTCCACAGTCTAGGAGCGGCAACCGCAAAAGCGCGGTCACCCCTGAGCTTAAGCCTAGACCGCGGGATAGTGAGTAGCCCCAAGTCGGCCGACCTGAGGGACCTGGAGGGACCTGGAGTTAGAGAGGGGGGTTAGAAGAGTTTTGATGTAGGGGGGGGGAATGTCCATTTAGGGCTTTATACGTGAATAGGACGAGCTTGAAGTTGATTCTGTACCGTACAGGGAGCCAGTGGAGAGAGGCCAGAATCGGGGTGATGTGGTCCCTTTTACGGGTACCCGTACAGGTATGTAGGTTAATTGGCTTGGCAAATGTACAAATTGTCCCTATTGGGTCTAGAAATAATGTTAATATGCGGGGATCGCTGGTCGGCGCGGACACGGTGGGCCTAAAGGGCTTGTTTCTGCACTGTATCTCGAAACCTTAAAATGCAACACCTTGCACAGATGTACATTAAACTCCATTAACCATTCCTCAGTCCACCAACCCAACTGATCAGGATCCTGCTGTGATTTTTGACAACCATCCACTTTAGTGTCATCTGCAAACATACTAATCACGCCTTCCACATACTCATCCAAATGGTTGATGTAAACCACAAACTGCAATGGGCCCAGCACTAAACGTTGAGGCACGCCACTAATCACAGGCCTCCAGTCCACATAATAACATTCCACCATCACCCTCTGCGTTCTTCCAACAAGCCAATTTTACATCCCGTTGGCCAGCTCTCCCTGGATCCCACACAATCTAATCTTAAAGAGCAGCCTGCCATGTGGAACCTTGCCAAATGCCTTGCTGAAGTCCACATAGACATCTATGGCTTTGCCCTCATCAGATATTGGAACAGGGGCTGCAATCTCAAGGATAGGCACGGTGACGCAGCGGTAGAGTTGCTGCCTTACAGCACTTACAGTGCCCGGGACCCGTGCAGTACTGTGCGCAGTTTCGGTCTCCAAATTTGATGAAGGATATTCTTGCTATTGAGGGCGTGCAGCGTAGGTTTACTAGGTTAATTCCCGGAATGGCGGGACTGTCATATGTTGAAAGACTGGAGCGACTAGGCTTGTATACACTGGAATTTAGAAGGATGAGAGGGGATCTTATCGAAACGTATAAGATTATTAAAGGGTTGGACACGTTAGAGGCAGGAAACATGTTCCCAATGTTGGGGGAGTCCAGAACCAGGGGCCACAGTTTAAGAATAAGGGGTAGGCCATTTAGAACTGAGATGAGGAAAAACATTTTCAGTCAGAGAGTTGTGAATCTGTGGAATTCTCTGCCTCAGAAGGCAGTGGAGGCCAATTCTCTGAATGCATAAGAAGATACCTGCAGATGCTGGTACAAATCGAAGGTTTTTATTCACAAAATGCTGGAGTAACTCAGCAGGTCAGGCAGCATTTCGGGAGAGAAGGAATGGGTGACGTTTCGGTTCGAGACCCTTCTTCAGACTGCATTCAAGAGAGAGCTGGATAGAGCTCTTAAGGATAGCGGAGTCAGGGGGTATGGGGAGAAGGCAGGAACGGGGTACTGATTGAGAATGATCAGCCATGATCACATTGAATGGCGGTGCGTACAGGCTCGAAGGGCCGAATGGCCTCCTCCTGCACCTATTGTCTATTGTCTATTGACCCGGGTTCCATCCCGACTACGGGCGCTGTCTGTACGGAGTTTGCACGTTCTCCCCGAGAACTTCGATTTCCTCCCACACTCCAAAGATGTACAGGTGTGTAGGCTCATTGGCTTGTTGGTATAAATGTAAATTGTCCCTAGTGTGTGTGGGATAGTGTTATTGTGTGGGGATCGCTGGTCGGTGCGGACTCGGTGGGCCGAAGGGCCTGTTTCCGCACTGTATCTCTAAACTAAACTAAACTAACCCTTTTTGGGCAGCTTACAACCCGGCATTATGAATATTGACTTCTCCAACTTTAAGCAACCCTTGATTTCGCTCTCCCAGTTCTCCAACCAGTCTGACTGTCCTCCTGATTACATTTTAGATTTTAGATTTAGATTTAGATTTTAGATTTAGAGATACAGCCCAGAAACAGGCCCTTCGGCCCACCGTGACCGCGACGCCCAGCGATCCCCGCACATTAACACTACCCTACACACACTAGGGACAGTTTTTACATTTGCCCAGCCAATTAACCTACAAACCTGCACGTCTTTGTGGTGTGGGAGGAAACCGAAGATCTCGGAGAAAACCCACGCAGGTCACGGGGAGAATGTACAAACTCCGTACAGACGGCGCCCGTAGTCAGGATGGAACCTGAGTCTCCGGCGCTGCATTCACTGTAAGGCAGCAACTCTACCGCTACACCATACATTGTATGCCTCGTTGTCACCTTCCCCTAGTTCTACATTTTCTACATTTTCCACATTTTCCTTGAACTTCGCCACCTTTGATATCTCTGTCTCCATCTCCCCTGACTCTCAGTCTGAAGAAGGGCCTCGACCCGAAACGTCACCCATTCCTTCTCGCCAGAGGTGCCGCCCGTCCCACTGAGTCACTCCACAATGTTGTGTCTATCTTTGGTGTAAACCAGCATTAGCAGATCATTCCTGCACCAACCTTCTTGGTTCATTGTTTAAAAAACTCAATCAGACTCGTAAGACACGATCTCCCAAGTACAAAACACTGCTGACTATCCCCAATCAGCCTCTGCTTATCCAAATGCAGAGACATCCCATAGAATCCTCTCCAGTAACTTGCCAACCACAATGTTTAGTTTAGTTTAGTTTAGAGATACAGTGTGGAAACAGGCCCTTTCGGCCCACCGGGTCCACGCCGACCAGCGATCCCCACACATTAACACTATCCTACACCCACTAGGGACAATTTTTACATTTACCAAGCCAATTAACTTACAAACCTGCACGTCTTTGGAGTGTGGGAGGAAACCGGAGATCTGGAAGAAAGACTGGATAGACTCGATTTATTCACAAAATGCTGGAGTAACTCAGCAGGTCAGGCAGCATCTCGGGAGAGAAGGAATGGGTGACGTTTCGGGTCGAGACCCTTCTTCAGACTGATAGACTGGATAGACTCGGCTTGTACTCGCTGGAATTTAGTAGATTGAGGGGGGATCTTATAGAAACTTACAAAATTCTTAAGGGGTTGGACAGGCTAGATGCAGGAAGATTGTTCCCGATGTTGGGGAAGTCCAGAACAAGGGGGTCACAGTTTAAGGATAAGGGGGAAGTCTTTTAGGACCGAGATGAGAAAGTTTTTTTGCACACAGAGAGTGGTGAATCTGTGGAATTCTCTGCCACAGAAGGTAGTTGAGGCCAGTTCATTGGCTATATTTAAGAGGGAGTTAGATGTGGCCCTTGTGGCTAAAGGGATCAGGGGGGTATGGAGAGAAGGCAGGTATGGGATACTGAGTTGGATGATCAGCCATGATCATATTGAATGGCGGTGCAGGCTCGAAGGGCCAAATGGCCTACTCCTGCACCTATTTTCTATGTTTCTATGTTTCTATCTCGGAGAAAACCCACGCAGGTCACGGGGAGAACGTACAAACTCCGTACAGACAGCACCCGTAGTCGGGATGGAACCTGGGTCTCCGGCGCTGCATTCGCTGTAAGGCAGCAACTCTACCGCTGCGCCACCGTGCCGCCTTCAATAGTTAGGCTCGCAAGTCGACAGTTCCCAGATTTTCCGCTGTAATCCTTCTTAAATAGAGGCACAACATTTGCCACCTCCCAGTCTTCAGGCACCTTTCCTGTATTTAATGATGACTCATAAATTTCAGGGCTCCCACAATTTCCTCTCTAACTTCCCACGATGTCCTCGGATATATCTGACCTGGCCCAGGAGATTTGTCTACCCTCATGCACTTTAGGACCTTCTGCTACTGTAACATTGACAGCTCTCAGGCAACTTCCATTGACAGCCCCAAGTTGAACACAGAAAATAGGTGCAGGAGGAGGCCATTCAGCCCTTCGAGCCAGCAGTGCCATTCATTGTGATCATGGCTGATCATCCACAATCAGTAACCCGTGCCTGCCTTCTCCCCATATCTCTTGATTCCACTAGCCCCTAGAGCTCTATTTAACTCTCTTTTCAATTCATCCAGTGAATTGGCCTCCACTGCCCTCTGTGGCAGAGAATTCCACAAATTCACGACTCTCTGGGTGAAAAAGTGTTTCTTCTCACCTCAGTTTTAAATGGCCTCCCCCTTATTCTTAGACTGTGTGGCCCCTGGTTCTGGACTCCCCCGACATTGGGAACATTTTTCCTGCATCTAGCTTGTCCAGTCCTTTTATAATTGTGGACGTTTCTCTACGATCCCCTCTCATCCTTCTAAACTCCAGTGAAAGTTCTTCAACCCTCTTATCTTTCTCCATGGTGAAACGGAGGAGAAATACTCATTGAGGACCTTGCCCATCCAATGTGGCTCCACACAGAGGTGACCGCTTGAGTTTCTGTAGTAATATAGTCCCTTTGGCTTTTGCTTAATATTATCTGTCAGTTATCTCCTGCCCCCGTTTTGTGCCCTTCTCTTTATATCTCTGCCCTTTGTCCAACCGTCTGCCAAACGAATCCCTTCCCTCCCCTCACCTGTAATCACTTATCGGTGGCGCAGCGGTAGAGTTGCTGCCTCACAGCGCCGGAGACCCGGGTTCCATCCTGACCACAGGTGCCATCTGTGCGGAGTTTGTACGTTCTCCCCGTGACCTGCGTGGGTTTTTCCCAATATCTTCGGTTTCCTCCCTCACTCCAAAGACGTGCAGGTTTGTAGGTTAATTGGCTTGGTGTAAATGTAAATTGTCTCTAGTGTGTGTAGGATAGTGTTAGTGTGCGGGGATCGCTGGTCGGCGCGGACTTGGTGGGCCGAAGGGCCTGTTTCCGCACTGTATCTCCAAACTAAACTAAACTAAATCTGGACTAGTCATCAGGACCTGGTTAAGTGGACTAGTCATCAGGACCTGGTTAAGATACTGGATTAGTAATAGGAACCTGGTTATGTATTAGGTTAGTAATTAGGATCTGGTTAAAATAATGGGCTAGTAATCAGGATCTGGTTAAGATCGACACAAAACGCTGGAGTAACTCAGCGGGTCAGGCAGCATCCCTGGAGAGAAGGAATGGGTGACGTTTCAGGTCGAGACCCTTCTTCAGACTGATGTCAGGGGAGGGAGTGGGACAAAGATAGGATGTAATCGGAGACAGGAAGACTGGTGTGAGAACTGGGAAGGGGGAGGGGATGGAGAGAGAGGGAAAGCAAGGGCTGTCTGAAGTTAGAGAAGTCAATGTTCATACCGCTGGGGTGTAAGCTACCAAGCAAAATATGAGGTGCTGTTCCTCCAATTTGTGGTGGGCCTCACTCTGACAGTGGAGGAGGCCCAGGATAGAAAGGTCAGATTGGGAATGGGAGGGGGTGTTAAAGTACTGAGCCACCAGGAGATCAGGTGGGTTTAGATGCTAGGTCTGGCAATAACCAGATCCGGTTAACATACTGGGCTAATAATTAGAACCAGGTTAAGATACTGGGCTGGCAATCACGACCTGGTTATGTCACTAGAATTGTAGACACAAAATGCTGGAGTAACTCAGCGGGTCAGGCAGCATCTCTGGAGAGAAGGAATGGGTGACGTTTCAGGTCGAGACCCTTCTTCAGACTGATGTCAGGGGAGGGGGCGGGACAAAGATAGAATGTCGTCGGAGAAAGGAAGACAGTGGGAGAACTGGGAAGGAGGAGGGGATGGAGAGGGAAAGCAAGGACTATCTGAAGTTAGAGAAGTCAATGTTTATACCTGTAAACTACCCAAGCGAAATATGATGTGCAATTTGCGCTGGGCCTCACTCTGACAATGGAGGAGGCCCAGGACAGAAAGGTCAGATTGGGAGTGGGAGGGGGAGTTGAAGTGCTGAGCAACCGGGAGATCTAGTTGGTTAAGGCGGACTGAGCGGAGGTGTTGAGCGAAACGATCGCCGAGCCTGCGCTTGGTCTCGCCGGTGTAAAGAAGTTGACATCCAGAGCAGAGGATACAATAGATGAGGTTGGAGGAGGTGCAGGTGAACCTCTGTCTCACCTGGAAAGACTGTTTGGGTCCTTGGATGGAGTTGAGGGGGGAGGTAAAGGGACAGGTGTTGTATCTCCTGTGGTTGCAGGGGAAAGTTATAGAATGGTCCTGTATGGACTATCCAGATCCCCTGAGTGCTAATCATCATCTGGAATGAATAAGTCAAAGAAAGGTCAGTTTATTAATGGTGACCACAGAGGGTTAGAAGCTGTTCCAGAGTCTGGTGGTGCACGCTTTCAAGCTTCTGAACCTCCTGCCGGGCGGGAGCGGGGAGAAGAAGGAATGACCGGGGTGGGACAGGGACAAGTCTTTGATGACGTCGGCTGCTTTGTCGGCTGGAGTGGGTGGTGGGGAGTGTGGTGTGTGTGATGGACTGGGCTACATCTACAATGGTGGGGAGTCTGCAGTATTGTGAGCAGTTTTGGGCACCGTATCTGAGGAAGGATGTGCTGGCTCAGGAGAGGGTCCAGAGGAGATTTACAAGAATGTGTGATAGACAATAGACAATAGACAATAGGTGCAGGAGGAGGCCATTCGGCCCATCGAGCCTGTGCGCACCGTCATTCAATGTGATCATGGCTGATCATTCTCAATCAGTACCCCGTTCCTGCCTTCTCCCCGTACCCCCTGACTCTGCTACATCTACAACTCAATGATCCATTCTACATTTCCCCCTGAGCAGTCATAGAGTCATAGAGTCCTACAGCACAGAAAGAGGCCCTTCGGCCCATCGTGTCCGCGCCGCCCGTTACCAAACACAGTCTAATTTTAATCCCATTTTCCCGCATTTGGACCGTAGCCCTGAATGTTGTAGCATTTCAAGTGCCCATCCAAATGCCTCTTAAACGTTGAGTGTTCCCGCCTCCACCACCACCCCAGGCAGTGAGTTCCAGACTCCAACCACCCTCTGGGTGAAAAAGTTCTTTCTCACATCCCCCCGAAACCTCCCTCCCCTTACCCTGTATCTATGTCCCCTCGTTGTTGAACCTTCCACCAGTGGAAGAAGTTCCCCGCTATCTACCTTATCTATGCCCCTCATGATCTTGTACACCTCGATCATGTCCCCTCTCAGCCTTCTCTGCTCCAGGGAAAACAACCCCAGTCTGCTCAGTCTCTCCTCACAGCCGAGGCCCTTCATCCCTGGCAGCATCCTGGTGAATCTCCTCTGCACCCTCTCCAATGCTATCACATCCTTTCTATAATAAGTATCTGCTTTGATCTGTCATTTTCACACCTAACCCTTCCACATATCTCTGTGTCTCCCTCTCCCCTGACTCTTAGTCTGAAGAAGGGACTCGACCCGAAATGCCACCGATACCTTCTCTCCAGAGATGCTGCCTGTCCCGCTGAGTTACTCCAGCATTTTGTGTCTGTCTTATGGTAAAGCCCACCTGAGGCTGTATAAGGCGCTGGTCAGGCCACATTTGGACAACTGTGAGCAATTTTGTGCCCCATATCTGAGGAAGGATGTGCTGGCTCTGGAGAGGGCCCAAAGGAGCTTTACAAGAACGATCCCAGGAATGAGTGGGTTAGCATACGATGAGCGTTTGTCAGCACTGGGCCTGTACTCGCTGGAGTTTAGAAGGCCGAGTTGGGACCTCATTGAAACTTACAGAACAGTGAGCGGCCTGGATAGAGTGGATGTGGGGAGGATGTTTCCACTAGTGGGAGAGTCTAGGACCAGAGGGCACAGCCTCAGAATTAAAGGACATCCTTCAGGAAGGAGATGAGGAGGAATGTCTTAGGTCA
This sequence comes from Rhinoraja longicauda, assembly GCF_053455715.1. Classification (NCBI taxonomy): domain Eukaryota; kingdom Metazoa; phylum Chordata; class Chondrichthyes; order Rajiformes; family Arhynchobatidae; genus Rhinoraja; species Rhinoraja longicauda. The sequence continues at coordinate 27,550,868 of NC_135971.1, forward strand.
GAGGGTGGTGAATCTGTGGAATTCATTGCCACAGATGGGTGTGGAGGCCAAGTTAATGGAGATTTTTAAGGCAGAGATAGATTCTTAATGTACGGATGTCAGGGATTACGGGGAGAAGGCAGGAGAATGGGGTTAGGAGGGAGAGATAGACCAGCCATGATTGCATGGCGGAGTGGACTTGATGGGCCGAATGGCCTAATCCTTCTCCTATCACTCATGACCTTGTGGTTTACTGTTGCCCTGTGGGGTGGACGCGCTGGCCTGGCCTGTCCTGTCCTGTCAGTGACAGGAGACCCAGCAGTCCTAGGGCTCCACCACTGTGGAACAGCAGAGTGTGGTTTAGCTTAGAGATGCAGCGCGGAAACAGGCCTTTCGGCCGGCCTAGTCCGTACCGACCAGCGATCCCCGCACGTTAACACGGTGGTACAGTGTTTGCAGTGTCGGAGACCTGGGTTCCATCCCGACTACGGGTGCTGCCTGTACGGAGTTTGCACGTTCTCCCCGTGACCTGCGTGGGTTTTCTCCGACATCTTCGGTTTCCTCCCACACTCCAGGTTAAGTTGTCCCTAGTGTGTGTAGGATGGTGTTAATGATTATTAAGGGGTTGGACACGTTAGAGGCAGGAAACATGTTCCCAATGTTGGGGGAGTCCAGAACAAGGGGCCACACAGTTTAAGAATAAGGGGTCGGCCATTTAGAACTGAGATGAGGAAAAACTTTTTCAGTCAGAGAGTTGTGAATCTGTGGAATTCTCTGCCTCAGAAGGCAGCGGAGGCCAATTCTCTGAATGCATTCAAGAGAGAGCTAGATAGAGCTCTTAAGGATAGCGGAGTTAGGGGGTATGGGGAGAAGGCAGGAACGGGGTACTGATTGAGAATGATCAACCATGATCACATTGAATGGCGGTGCGTACAGGATCGAAGGGCTGAATGGCCTCCTCCTGCACCTATTGTCTATTGTCTATTGTCTAATGTGTGCGGGGACCACTGGCCGGTGCAGTCGGTGGGCCGAAGGGCCTGTTTCCGCGCTGTATCTCTAAACTAAACTATCCCGCACACACTAAGCACGCACTAAGGACAGTTTACATATATGCCAAGCCAATTAACCTACAAACCCGCACGTCTTTGGGATGTGGAAGGAAACCCGCACACCCGGAGAAAACCCACGCAGGTCACGGGGAGAGCGTACAAACTCCGTGCAGACAGCTCCCGTAGTCGGGATGGAACCCGGGTCTCCGGCGCTGTGAGGTGGCAACTCTACCACGGCACCACCCCTTTCAATGTCGGGGGCCACGACCGTCCCGACGTGCAGCAACAGCAGCAGCGTGTTCGCCCGCCCCGGATTGGACTTATCATCGGCGGAGCCGGCCGTCTTCATAGGCTGCGGGAGCGGCTGCGACTCGCCTTGGGCCGGCCCGCTGCGGACCGTCCGGCGCGGCCTGCAACCACAACAACCTGACTGCGGGAGAGGACGGCAGGAGAAGGGAAAAGACATTGTGGCCTTCCATCACAGTGAGGAGAGGACTGGAGGAGACTCACTGTGATGGATGTTTCTTTGATGGATGTTTCTTTTTTTGTGTGTTTTTGGGGTTCATATCATATCATATCATATATATACAGCGCAGAAACAGGCCTTTTCGGCCCACCAAGTCCGCACCGCCCAGCGATCCCCGCACATTAACACTATCCTACACACACTAGGGACAATTTTTCCATTTACCCAGTCAATTAACCTACATACCTGTACGTCTTTGGAGTGTGGGAGGAAACCGAAGATCTCGGAGAAAACCCACGCAGGTCACGGGGAGAACGTACAAACTCCTTACAGTGCAGCACCCGTAGTCAGGATCGAACCTGAGTCTCCGGCGCTGCATTCGCTGTAAAGCAGCAACTCTACCGCTGCGCTACCGTAATTTTAATGCCTATTTAATGCTTTTATTGTTGGACTGTGGGTGACTGAATTTCGTCCAATTTGGATGACAAATAAAGCTATCTTGAATCTCTTGAATCTTGAATCTTGAATCTTGAATCTTTAGTTTTACACAAAATGCTGGGTCAGGCAGCATCTCTGGAGGAAAGGAACAGGCTGAGTGAGACCCTTTCTCAACTCAAAGCATTGACTGTTCCTTTTCTCCAGAGATGCTGCCTGACCCGCTGAGTTCCTCCAGCACTCTGTGTTTATCTCCGGTCTGCAGTTCCTTCCTGCTCAGCCTCTATTTTTAGTTTCGTTTATTGTCACATGCACCGAGCGAGGTACAGTGTAAAGCTGCCCTTGTTCCCACCCAGTCCCACAGTGAGGACTGTGCAGTAAAATGCTATTATTGATGGTCAGATCCTGAAAAATAAATAAAATCTAAAAATACGCTTTCCGCAAAAGCGGGCCCAGGATCGCCTCGACCACAAGCCGGAAGGTCTACGTCTGGTTAATGTCCCAGATCAACATCGTAGCAAGGCTTGTGAACTGACTCTAAGCTCCACTGTGCATGCACACACAACTCCACACATCCACTCCCTGCATACTGGTGGCAATGCCCCAGAGGGCCGACTGACCGACAATCGGACAGGCAGCATCTCTGGAGAGAAGCAATGGGTGACGTTTCGGGTCCAGACTGTGGAAGGGTCTCGACCCGAAACATGGCCCATTCCTTCTCTCCAGTGATACTGCCTGTCCCGCTGAGTTACTCCAACATTTTATGTCTACCTTCGGTTTAAACCAGCATCGGGTGGACTCACAGAAACTCTTGCCCAGAGTAGGTGAATCGAGGACAATAGACAATAGACAATAGACAATAGGTGCAGGAGGAGGCCATTCAGCCCTTCGAGCCTGTACGCACCGCCATTCAATGCGATCATGGCTGATCACTCTCAATCAGTACCCCGTTCCTGCCTTCTCCCCATACCCCCTCACTCCGCTATCCTTAAGAGCTCTATCCAGCTCTCTCTTGAAAGCATCCAACGAACTGGCCTCCACTGCCTTCTGAGGCAGAGAATTCCACAGATTCACAACTCTCTGACTGAAAAAGTTCTTCCTCATCTCCGTTCTAAATGGCCTACCCCTTATTCTTAAACTGTGGCCCCTTGTTCTGGACTCCCCCAACATTGGGAACATGTTATCTGCCTCTAATGTGTCCAATCCCCTAATTATCTTATACGTTTCAATAAGATCCCCCCTCATCCTTCTAAATTCCAGTGTATACAAGCCCAATCGCTCCAGCCTTTCAACATACGACAGTCCCGCCATTCCAGGAATTAACCTAGTGAACCTACGCTGCACGCCCTCAATAGCAAGAATATCCTTCCTCAAATTTGGAGACCAAAACTGCACACAGTACTCCAGGTGCGGTCTCACCAGGGCCCGGTACAACTGTAGAAGGACCTCTTTGCTCCAACATTTTATGTCTACCTTCGGTTTAAACCAGCATCGGGTGGACTCACAGAGACTCTTGCCCAGAGTAGGTGAATCGAGGAGCAGAGGACACAGGTTTAAGGTGAAGGGGGAAAATATTTAATAGGAATCTGAGGGGTAACTTTTTTACACAAAGGGTGGGGGGGGGGTGTTTATAACAAGCAGCCAGAGGAAATAGTTAAACTATCCCTGACGTTTAACAAAACAGTTGGGCAGGTACACGGATTGTGGGCCAAACGTGGGCACAGGTTCACAAGTTATAGGAGTAGAATTAGGCCATTCGGCCCATCGAGTCCTCTCCGCTGAGCTCTGCCTCCTAATCCCATTTTCCTGCCTTCTCCCCATAACCCCTGACACCCGTTCTGATCAAGAATTTGTCTATCTCTGCCTTAAAAATATCCACTGACTTGGCCTCCACATCCCTCTGTGGCAATGAGTTCCACACATTCACTACCCTCTGACTAAAGAAGTTCCTCCTCACCTCCTTTCTAAAAGAGCGCCCTTTAATTCTGAGGCTGTGCCCTCTGGTCCCAGACTCTCCCACCAGTGGAAACATCCTCTCCACATCCACTCTATCTCTGTCTTTCATTATTCTGTACGTTTCAATGAGGTCCCCCCTCGACCTTCTAAACTCCAGCGAGTACAGACCCAGTGCTGTCAAACGCTCATCATTTAGATTTAGATTTAGATTTTAGATTTAGATTTCAGATTTAGAGATGCAGCGCGGAAACAGGCCCTTCGGCCCACCGAGTCCGGGCCGCCCAGCGATCCCCACACACAAACACTATCCTACACCCACTGGGGACAATTTTTACATTTGCCCAGCCAATTAACCTACAAACCTGCACGTCTTTGGAGTGTGGGAGGAAACCGAAGATCTCGGAGAAAACCCACGCAGGTCACGGGGAGAACGTACAAACTCCGTACAGACGGCGCCCGTAGTCAGGATCGAACCTGAGTCTCCGGCGCTGCATTCGCTGTAAAGCAGCAACTCTACCGCTGCGCCACCGTGCTGCCCGTTCTAATCAAGAATTAATCAAGAGGGAGATGGGGCATGTTGGGCCAACATGTGGGCAAGTTGGGCCGAAGGTACTATTTCCACGCTGTAGCACTCTATGACACATCTTTGGGATGTGGGAGTTTTAGTTTAGTTTCGTTTAGTTTATTGACACGTGTACCGAGTTTTCACAAAACTCTGTGCTATCCACTCAGAGGAAGGTCTAAACGTAATTACAATCAAGCCGTCTACAGTGTAGAGATAGAGGTTAAAGGGAACCAGAGTACCTGGAGGAAAGCCACACAGTCCCAGGGAGAATGTGCAAACTGTGCACAGGCAGCGCCCAGTGGAAGGCCCAGCAGACCGCGGCCAGTGGGGTGGGGTGGGGGGGGGTGGGGGAGGGGGGTGGGGGGGGAAGAGAGTTAGATAGAGCTGGGATAGAGCTGTATTAGCTGGGATGTCCTGGATTTTGGGCTAAGTTGGTTTGTCCCACATGGGACCGCCCTTGTCCCGTTTTAGGCCCGGACTGCACTCTAGGCCCGGACACTGTAGGCCCGGACAATATAGGCCCAGAAACTGTAGGCCCGGACGCTGTAAGTCCCACCACACTGTAGGCCCGAGGGCCGCTGTAGGCCTGGACAGTGTAGGCCCTAGGCGCCTCCTAATGGAGGTTGCCTAGCAACCCGCCTCCCGGTCCGGGCGGCCGCCATTGGTGGAGCGGGAGCACGTGCCCAATGCCTGGGTGAGGTCACGTGGGGCGAGGGGTGGTGACGTCACCCTTTGTCCCTTATTTGGGAGTGTGGAAGTTGGCAACCCTAGATGGGAAGATCGACACAAAATGCAGGAGTAACCCAGTGAGACAGGCAGCATCTCTCGATGGAAGTGTCCAAAGATGCTGCTGAGTTACTCCAGCATTTTCACAAGTCATAAGATCGTAATGGAAAGTAGAATTAGGCCATTCGGCCCATCAGGTCTACTCCCCCATTTAATCATGGCTGATCTATCTCTCCCTCCTAACCCCATTCTCCTGCCTTCTCCCCATAACCTCTGATACCCGTGTCTGTCTCTGGTGTAAACCAGCATCTGCAGTTGCTTCCTACACTGTGGGGGGGGGGGGGGGGGGGGGGAGGAGCCAGCGAGCCGGCCCCTTGCTTGTCCCCCAAAGACCAGAGATCGGACACGAAGAGCAAGGCATTTGGGAATGGGAGTTGGGGTCTGGCCTACCTTGCCCTTGAGATCGGCTGTGGGAGACTCCGACCCCAGGGAACAGAGGTGGACGGGCGAGGAGCAACATAGAAACATAGAAAATATGTGCAGGAGGAGGCCATTCGGCCCTTCGAACCAGCACCGCCATTCATTGTGATCATGGCTGATCATCCACAATCAGTAACTGTATTGCGTACAGTTTTGGTCTCCTAATCTGAGGAAAGACATTCTTGCCACAGAGGGAGTACAGAGAAGGTTCGCCAGATTGATTCCTGGGATGGCAGGACTTTCATATGAAGAAAGACTGGATAGACTCGGCTTGTACTCGCTGGAATTTAGAAGATTGAGGGGGGGATCTTATAGAAACTTACAAAATTCTTAAGGGGTTGGACAGGCTAGATGCAGGAAGATTGTTCCCGATGTTGGGGAAGTCCAGAACAAGGGGTCACAGTTTAAGGATAAGGGGGAAGTCTTTTAGGACCGAGATGAGAAAGTTTTTCTTCACACAGAGAGTGGTGAGTCTGTGGAATTCTCTGCCACAGAAGGTAGTTGAGGCCAGTTCATTGGCTATATTTAAGAGGGAGTTAGATGTGGCCCTTGTGGCTAAAGGGATCAGGGGGTATGGAGAGAAGGCAGGTACGGGATACTGAGTTGGATGATCAGCCATGATCATATTGAATGGCGGTGCAGGCTCGGGGCCGAATGGCCTACTCCTTCACCTATTTTCTATGTTTTCTATGTTTCTATGTAACCCGTGCCTGCCTTCTCTCCATATCGATTCCACTAGCGCCTAGAGTATCTAACACTCTTTTAAATTCAATCAGTGAATTGGCCTCCACTGCCTTCTGTGGCAGAGAATTCCACAGATTCACAACTCTGGGTGAAAAAGTTTTTCCTCATCTCAGTCTTAAACGGCCTACCCCTTATTCTTAAACTGTGACCCCTGGTTCTGGATTCCCCCAACATCGAGAACATGTTTCCTGCCTTTAACGTGTCCAACCCCTTAATAATCTTGTATGTTTAAATAAGATCCCCTCTCATTCTTCTAAATTCCAGTGTATACAAGCCCAGTCGCTCCAGTCTTTCAACGTTCAACAGTCCCGCCATTCCGGGAATTAATCTCGTGAACCTATGCTGCACTCCCTCAATAGCAAGAATGTCCTTCCTCAAATTTGGAGATCAAAACTGCACTCCAGTGCGGTCTCACTAGGGCCCTGTACAAATGCACTCTTTGCTCCGATACTCCGATACTCCGATACAAATGACCTCTTTGCTCCGATACTCAACTCCTCTCATGATGAAGGCCTACATGCCAATAGCTTTCTTCACTGCCTGCTGTACCTGCATGCTAACTTTCAGTAACTGACTCGATTTGGAGCAAAATGGACTGAAAATGGCGCTAAAACATAGCGCCTCTTACATGCGATCTCAGTGGACTATTTTAGACAATAGACAACAGACAATAGGTGCAGGAGGAGGCCATTCGGCCCTTCGAGCCAGCACCGCCATTCAATGTTATCATGGCTGATCATTCTCAATCAGTACCCCGTTCCTGCCTTCTCCCCATACCCCCTGACTCCGCTATCCTTAAGAGCTCTATCTAGCTCTCTCTTGAATGCATTCAGAGAATTGGCCTCCACTGCCTTCTGAGGCAGTGAATTCCACAGATTTACAACTCTCTGACTGAAAACGTTTTTCCTCATCTCAGTTCTAAATGGCCTACCCCTTATTCTTAAACGGTGGCCCCTTGTTCTGGACTTCCCCCAACATTGGGAACATGTTTCCTGCCTCTAACGTGTCCAACCCCTTAATAGATCTCCTCTCATCCTTCTAAATTCCAGTGTATACAAGCTTTCAACATATGACATATTTTAGTTCACTTTGCTAATCGGGGTTGTGCTTTGATTTAGTTTGTTTAGAGATACAACGCCGAAACAGGCCCTTCGGCCCACCGAGTCCGTGCCGACCAGCAATCCCCGCGCACTAACACTATCCTACACACACTAGCGACAATTTACATTTACACCAAGCCAATTAACCTACAAACATTACAATACAATACAATATATCTTTATTGTCATTGTACAGGGGTACAGCGAGATTGGGAATGCGCCTCCCATACGATGCAATAAATTAATTAATTTAAACAACAGCAACCCAACGAAACAAATTGTAACAGTTTTAAAACAGAATAAAGTGCAAGTAGGTCTGTGCCGGTTCACTGTGCGATGTGACCATCCGGCTCAGCAGGACCGGTTCATAGCAGCTATGGCCCTGGGGATGAAGCTGTTCCTGAGTCTGGAGGTGCGGTCGTAGAAGGCCTTGTATCGTCTGCCCGATGGAAGGAGTTCAAACAGACTGTTGCAGGGGTGTGAAGAGTCTTTGTGGATGCTGGTGGCTCTTCTGTGGCATCGTGTGTTGTAGATGCCCTCCAAGGCTGGTAGCTGTGTTCCGATGGTCCTCTGAGCTCTATGGACTACCCGCTGTAGAGCTTTCCTTTCTGCCTCCGTGCAGCTGAGGTACCACACAGGGATGCCATGCGTTAGGATGCTCTCTATGGTGCAGCGGTAGAAGGTCGTCAGCAGCTGTTGGGGTAGACCAGACTTTTTCAGTGTTCTCAGGTAGAACAGTCGTTGCTGTGCCTTCTTGACCAGCGCAGCAGTGTTATTGGACCATGTTAGGTCCTCCGAAATGTGAGTGCCCAGAAACCTGCACGTCTTTGGAGTGTGGGAGGAAACCGAACATCTCGGAGAAAACCCACGCAGGTCACGGGGAGAACGTACAAACTCCGTACAGACAGCACCCGTAGTCGGGATCAAACCCGGGTCTCTGGCGCTGTGAGGCAGCTAATCTACAGTGCCACTCGTTTTGTGTCTATTTTCAGAGTAAACCAGCATCTCCAGTTCCTTCCTATTCATTTTCTCTGCAACTTCTTGTGGTCTTGGGCAGAGCTGTTCCCAAACTAAACTTGCTTGCATCCTGACAGTCTGCTTTCTGTGATGACTCTGTAGCTTTTTAAGAGGATGTTGCCAGGACCCGATGACCCATAGTCAATAGTTCTTTATTACCAGATGTACCAAGGTACAGTCAAATTCTATTTTCATGCATACTATACATAAGCACCATCCCAGATCAAGTAGAATGTGTACAGAAATAGCCCACTGAGACCATACAGGAGTTTAGTTTAGTTTAGTTTAGGTAGGTTTCGTTTTAGTTTAGCTTAGCTTAGTTTAGGAACATAGGAACATAGAACATAGAAAATAGGTGCAGGAGGAGGCCATTTGGCCCCTTCGAGCCAGCACCGCCATTCATTGTGATCATGGCTGATCATCTATAATCAGTAACCCGTGTCTGCCTTCTCCCCATATCCCTTGATTCCACTAGCCCCTAGAGCTCTTATCCAACTCTCTTTTAAATCCATCCTGTGAATTGGCCCCCACTGCCCTCTGTGGCAGAGAATTCCACAAATTCACAACTCTCTGGGTGAAAAGGTTTCTTCTCATCTCAGTTTTAAATGGCCTCCCCTTTATTCTTAGACTGTGTGGCCCCTGGTTCTGGACTTCCCCAACACTGGGAACATTTTTCCTGCATCTAGCTTGTCTAGTCCTTTTATAATTTTATATGTCTCTATAAGATCCCCTCTCATCCTTCTAGACTCCAGTGAATACAAGCCTAGTTTTTCCAATCTTTCCTCATATGACAGTCCCTCCATCCCAGGGATTAACCTCGCGAACCTACGCTGCACTGCCTCAATAGCAAGGACGTCCTTCCTCAAATTAGGAGATCAACTCTCACTAGGGCCCTATACAACTGCAGATGGACTTCTTTGCTCCTGTACTCAAATCCTCTCGTTATGAAGGCCAACATGCCATTAGCTTTCTTCACTACCTGCTGTACCTGCACACTTACTTTGTGACTGGTGTACAAGGACACCAAGGTCTCTTTGCACTTCCTCTTTACCTAACCTGACACCATTGAGATAATAGTTTAGTTTAGGTTAGGTTAGGTTAGGTTAGGTTAGGTAGAGGATTTGAGTTTAGGAGCAGGGAGGTTCTGCTGCAGTTGTACAGGGCCTTGGTGAGACCGCACCTGGTGTATTGTGTGCAGTTTTGGTCTCCTAACCTGAGGAAAGACGTTCTTGCCTTAGAGGGAATACAGAGAAGGTTCACCAGATTAATCCCTGGGATGGCGGGACTTGCATATGAGGAAAGACTGGATAGACTGGGCTTGTACTCGCTGGAATTTAGAAGACTGAGGGGGGATCTTATAGAAACATATAAAATTCTTAAGGGGTTGGAGAGGCTAGATGCGGGAAGATTGTTCCCGATGTTGGGGGAGTCCAGAACCAGGGGTCACAGCTTAAGGATAAGGGGGAAGTCTTTTAGGACCGAGATGAGAAAACATTTCTTCACACAGAGAGTGGTGAGTCTGTGGAATTCTCTGCCACAGAAGGTAGTTGGGGCCAGTTCATTGGCTATATTTAAGAGGGAGTTAGATGTGGCCCTTGTGGCTAAAGGGATCAGGGGGTATGGAGAGAAGGCAGGTACAGGATACTGAGCTGGATGATCAGCCATGATCATATTGAATGGCGGTGCATACAGGCTCGAAGGGCCGAATGGCCTACTCCTGCACCTATTTTCTATGTTTCTATGTTTCTATTTTAGGTTAGGTTAAGTTTGGTTAGTTTAGTTTAGTTTAATTTAGTTTAGTTTAGGTTAGTTTAGTTTAGGTTAGTTTAATTTAGGTTGGTTTAGTTTAGTTTAGTTTAGTTTTGAGATACAGCACGGAAACAGTCTCTTCGGCCCATCGAGTCCGTGCCGACCAGCCATCCCTGCACATTGACACTATCCTACACACACTAGGGATAATTTACATTGGGAGCAGGCAGGGCCAATTAACCCATGTCTTTGGAGTGTGGGAGGAAACCAAAGATCTCGGAGGAAACCCATGCAGGTCATGGGATAGCCCAGTCCATCACACACCCCACACTCCCCACCATTGTAGATGTGGCCCAGTCCATCACACACCCCACACTCCCCACCATTGTAGATGTGGCCCGGTCCATCACACACCCCACACTCCCCACCATTGTAGATGTGGCCCGGTCCATCACACACCCCACACTCCCCACCATTGTAGATGTGGCCCAGTCCATCACACACACCACACTCCCCACCATTGTAGATGTGGCCCAGTCCATCACACACACCACACTCCCCACCATTGTAGATGTAGCCCGGTCCATCACACACACCACACTCCCCACCATTGTAGATGTGGCCCAGTCCATCACACACACCACACTCCCCACCATTGTAGATGTGGCCCGGTCCATCACACACACCACACTCCCCACCATTGTAGATGTGGCCCGGTCCATCACACACCCCACACTCCCCACCATTGTAGATGTGGCCCGGTCCATCACACACCCCACACTCCCCACCATTGTAGATGTGGCCCGGTCCATCACACACCCCACACTCCCCACCATTGTAGATGTAGCCCGGTCCATCACACACCCCACACTCCCCACCATTGTAGATGTAGCCCAGTCCATCACACACCCCACACTCCCCACCATTGTAGATGTGGCCCAGCCCATCACACACACCACACCCCCCACCATTGTAGATGTAGCCCAGCCCATCACACACACCACACTCCCCACCATTGTAGATGTAGCCCAGCCCATCACACACACCACACTCCCCACCATTGTAGACGTAGCCCGGTCCATCACACACACCACACTCCCCACCATTGTAGACGTAGCCCGGTCCATCACACACACCACACTCCCCACCATTGTAGATGTGGCCCGGTCCATCACACACACCACACTCCCCACCATTGTAGATGTGGCCCAGTCCATCACACACACCACACTCCCCACCATTGTAGATGTGGCCCAGTCCATCACACACACCACACTCCCCACCATTGTAGATGTGGCCCAGCCCATCACACACACCACACTCCCCACCATTGTAGATGTGGCCCAGCCCATCACACACACCACACTCCCCACCATTGTAGATGTGGCCCAGCCCATCACACACCCCACACTCCCCACCATTGTAGATGTGGCCCAGTCCATCACACACACCACACTCCCCACCATTGTAGACGTAGCCCGGTCCATCACACACACCACACTCCCCACCATTGTAGACGTAGCCCGGTCCATCACACACACCACACTCCCCACCATTGTAGACGTAGCCCGGTCCATCACACACACCACACTCCCCACCATTGTAGATGTAGCCCGGTCCATCACACACACCACACTCCCCACCATTGTAGATGTAGCCCGGTCCATCACACACACCACACTCCCCACCATTGTAGACGTAGCCCGGTCCATCACACACACCACACTCCCCACCATTGTAGATGTAGCCCAGCCCATCACACACCCCACACTCCCCACCATTGTAGATGTGGCCCAGTCCATCACACACCCCACACTCCCCACCATTGTAGACGTAGCCCGGTCCATCACACACACCACACTCCCCACCATTGTAGATGTGGCCCAGTCCATCACACACCCCACACTCCCCACCATTGTAGATGTGGCCCAGTCCATCACACACACCACACTCCCCACCATTGTAGATGTGGCCCAGTCCATCACACACCCCACACTCCCCACCATTGTAGATGTGGCTCGGTCCATCACACACCCCACACTCCCCACCATTGTAGATGTGGCCCAGTCCATCACACACCCCACACTCCCCACCATTGTAGATGTGGCCCAGCCCATCACACACACCACACTCCCCACCATTGTAGATGTAGCCCGGTCCATCACACACCCCACACTCCCCACCATTGTAGATGTGGCCCGGTCCATCACACACACCACACTCCCCACCATTGTAGATGTAGCCCAGTCCATCACACACCCCACACTCCCCACCATTGTAGATGTGGCCCAGTCCATCACACACCCCACACTCCCCACCATTGTAGATGTAGCCCAGCCCATCACACACCCCACACTCCCCACCATTGTAGATGTAGCCCAGCCCATCACACACCACACTCCCCACCATTGTAGATGTAGCCCGGTCCATCACACACCCCACACTCCCCACCATTGTAGATGTGGCCCAGTCCATCACACACCCCACACTCCCCACCATTGTAGATGTGGCCCGGTCCATCACACACACCACACTCCCCACCATTGTAGATGTAGCCCAGTCCATCACACACCCCACACACCCCACCATTGTAGATGTAGCCCAGTCCATCACACACCCCACACTCCCCACCATTGTAGATGTGGCCCAGTCCATCACACACCCCACACTCCCCACCATTGTAGATGTGGCCCAGTCCATCACACACACCACACTCCCCACCATTGTAGATGTGGCCCAGTCCATCACACACCCCACACACCCCACCATTGTAGATGTAGCCCAGTCCATCACACACACCACACTCCCCACCATTGTAGATGTGGCCCAGTCCATCACACACACCACACTCCCCACCATTGTAGATGTGGCCCAGTCCATCACACACACCACACTCCCCACCATTGTAGATGTGGCCCAGTCCATCACACACACCACACTCCCCACCATTGTAGATGTGGCCCGGTCCATCACACACACCACACTCCCCACCATTGTAGATGTGGCCCAGCCCATCACACACCCCACACTCCCCACCATTGTAGATGTGGCCCAGTCCATCACACACCCCACACTCCCCACCATTGTAGATGTGGCCCGGTCCATCACACACCCCACACTCCCCACCATTGTAGATGTGGCCCGGTCCATCACACACCCCACACTCCCCACCATTGTAGATGTAGCCCGGTCCATCACACACCCCACACTCCCCACCATTGTAGATGTGGCCCAGCCCATCACACACACCACACCCCCCACCATTGTAGATGTAGCCCAGCCCATCACACACACCACACTCCCCACCATTGTAGATGTAGCCCAGCCCATCACACACACCACACTCCCCACCATTGTAGACGTAGCCCGGTCCATCACACACACCACACTCCCCACCATTGTAGACGTAGCCCGGTCCATCACACACACCACACTCCCCACCATTGTAGACGTAGCCCGGTCCATCACACACACCACACTCCCCACCATTGTAGATGTAGCCCAGCCCATCACACACCCCACACTCCCCACCATTGTAGATGTGGCCCAGTCCATCACACACCCCACACTCCCCACCATTGTAGACGTAGCCCGGTCCATCACACACACCACACTCCCCACCATTGTAGATGTAGCCCAGTCCATCACACACACCACACTCCCCACCATTGTAGATGTGGCCCAGTCCATCACACACACCACACTCCCCACCATTGTAGATGTGGCCCAGTCCATCACACACACCACACTCCCCACCATTGTAGATGTGGCCCAGCCCATCACACACACCACACTCCCCACCATTGTAGATGTGGCCCAGCCCATCACACACACCACACTCCCCACCATTGTAGATGTGGCCCAGCCCATCACACACCCCACACTCCCCACCATTGTAGATGTGGCCCAGTCCATCACACACACCACACTCCCCACCATTGTAGACGTAGCCCGGTCCATCACACACACCACACTCCCCACCATTGTAGACGTAGCCCGGTCCATCACACACACCACACTCCCCACCATTGTAGATGTAGCCCGGTCCATCACACACACCACACTCCCCACCATTGTAGATGTAGCCCGGTCCATCACACACACCACACTCCCCACCATTGTAGACGTAGCCCGGTCCATCACACACCCCACACTCCCCACCATTGTAGATGTGGCCCGGTCCATCACACACACCACACTCCCCACCATTGTAGATGTAGCCCAGCCCATCACACACCCCACACTCCCCACCATTGTAGATGTGGCCCAGTCCATCACACACCCCACACTCCCCACCATTGTAGATGTGGCCCGGTCCATCACACACCCCACACTCCCCACCATTGTAGATGTGGCCCGGTCCATCACACACCCCACACTCCCCACCATTGTAGATGTGGCCCAGTCCATCACACACACCACACTCCCCACCATTGTAGATGTGGCCCAGTCCATCACACACACCACACTCCCCACCATTGTAGATGTAGCCCGGTCCATCACACACACCACACTCCCCACCATTGTAGATGTGGCCCGGTCCATCACACACACCACACTCCCCACCATTGTAGATGTGGCCCAGTCCATCACACACACCACACTCCCCACCATTGTAGATGTGGCCCAGTCCATCACACACACCACACTCCCCACCATTGTAGATGTGGCCCAGCCCATCACACACACCACACTCCCCACCATTGTAGATGTGGCCCAGCCCATCACACACACCACACTCCCCACCATTGTAGATGTGGCCCAGCCCATCACACACCCCACACTCCCCACCATTGTAGATGTGGCCCAGTCCATCACACACACCACACTCCCCACCATTGTAGACGTAGCCCGGTCCATCACACACACCACACTCCCCACCATTGTAGACGTAGCCCGGTCCATCACACACACCACACTCCCCACCATTGTAGACGTAGCCCGGTCCATCACACACACCACACTCCCCACCATTGTAGATGTAGCCCAGCCCATCACACACCCCACACTCCCCACCATTGTAGATGTGGCCCAGTCCATCACACACCCCACACTCCCCACCATTGTAGACGTAGCCCGGTCCATCACACACACCACACTCCCCACCATTGTAGATGTGGCCCAGTCCATCACACACCCCACACTCCCCACCATTGTAGATGTGGCCCAGTCCATCACACACACCACACTCCCCACCATTGTAGATGTGGCCCAGTCCATCACACACCCCACACTCCCCACCATTGTAGATGTGGCTCGGTCCATCACACACCCCACACTCCCCACCATTGTAGATGTGGCCCAGTCCATCACACACCCCACACTCCCCACCATTGTAGATGTGGCCCAGCCCATCACACACACCACACTCCCCACCATTGTAGATGTAGCCCGGTCCATCACACACCCCACACTCCCCACCATTGTAGATGTGGCCCAGTCCATCACACACACCACACTCCCCACCATTGTAGATGTGGCCCAGTCCATCACACACACCACACTCCCCACCATTGTAGATGTAGCCCGGTCCATCACACACACCACACTCCCCACCATTGTAGATGTGGCCCAGTCCATCACACACACCACACTCCCCACCATTGTAGATGTGGCCCGGTCCATCACACACACCACACTCCCCACCATTGTAGATGTGGCCCGGTCCATCACACACCCCACACTCCCCACCATTGTAGATGTGGCCCGGTCCATCACACACCCCACACTCCCCACCATTGTAGATGTGGCCCGGTCCATCACACACCCCACACTCCCCACCATTGTAGATGTAGCCCGGTCCATCACACACCCCACACTCCCCACCATTGTAGATGTAGCCCAGTCCATCACACACCCCACACTCCCCACCATTGTAGATGTGGCCCAGCCCATCACACACACCACACCCCCCACCATTGTAGATGTAGCCCAGCCCATCACACACACCACACTCCCCACCATTGTAGATGTAGCCCAGCCCATCACACACACCACACTCCCCACCATTGTAGACGTAGCCCGGTCCATCACACACACCACACTCCCCACCATTGTAGACGTAGCCCGGTCCATCACACACACCACACTCCCCACCATTGTAGATGTGGCCCGGTCCATCACACACACCACACTCCCCACCATTGTAGATGTGGCCCAGTCCATCACACACACCACACTCCCCACCATTGTAGATGTGGCCCAGTCCATCACACACACCACACTCCCCACCATTGTAGATGTGGCCCAGCCCATCACACACACCACACTCCCCACCATTGTAGATGTGGCCCAGCCCATCACACACACCACACTCCCCACCATTGTAGATGTGGCCCAGCCCATCACACACCCCACACTCCCCACCATTGTAGATGTGGCCCAGTCCATCACACACACCACACTCCCCACCATTGTAGACGTAGCCCGGTCCATCACACACACCACACTCCCCACCATTGTAGACGTAGCCCGGTCCATCACACACACCACACTCCCCACCATTGTAGACGTAGCCCGGTCCATCACACACACCACACTCCCCACCATTGTAGATGTAGCCCAGCCCATCACACACCCCACACTCCCCACCATTGTAGATGTGGCCCAGTCCATCACACACCCCACACTCCCCACCATTGTAGACGTAGCCCGGTCCATCACACACACCACACTCCCCACCATTGTAGATGTGGCCCAGTCCATCACACACCCCACACTCCCCACCATTGTAGATGTGGCCCAGTCCATCACACACACCACACTCCCCACCATTGTAGATGTGGCCCAGTCCATCACACACCCCACACTCCCCACCATTGTAGATGTGGCTCGGTCCATCACACACCCCACACTCCCCACCATTGTAGATGTGGCCCAGTCCATCACACACCCCACACTCCCCACCATTGTAGATGTGGCCCAGCCCATCACACACACCACACTCCCCACCATTGTAGATGTAGCCCGGTCCATCACACACCCCACACTCCCCACCATTGTAGATGTGGCCCGGTCCATCACACACACCACACTCCCCACCATTGTAGATGTAGCCCAGTCCATCACACACCCCACACTCCCCACCATTGTAGATGTGGCCCAGTCCATCACACACCCCACACTCCCCACCATTGTAGATGTAGCCCAGCCCATCACACACCCCACACTCCCCACCATTGTAGATGTAGCCCAGCCCATCACACACCACACTCCCCACCATTGTAGATGTAGCCCGGTCCATCACACACCCCACACTCCCCACCATTGTAGATGTGGCCCAGTCCATCACACACCCCACACTCCCCACCATTGTAGATGTGGCCCGGTCCATCACACACACCACACTCCCCACCATTGTAGATGTAGCCCAGTCCATCACACACCCCACACACCCCACCATTGTAGATGTAGCCCAGTCCATCACACACCCCACACTCCCCACCATTGTAGATGTGGCCCAGTCCATCACACACCCCACACTCCCCACCATTGTAGATGTGGCCCAGTCCATCACACACACCACACTCCCCACCATTGTAGATGTGGCCCAGTCCATCACACACCCCACACACCCCACCATTGTAGATGTAGCCCAGTCCATCACACACACCACACTCCCCACCATTGTAGATGTGGCCCAGTCCATCACACACACCACACTCCCCACCATTGTAGATGTGGCCCAGTCCATCACACACACCACACTCCCCACCATTGTAGATGTGGCCCAGTCCATCACACACACCACACTCCCCACCATTGTAGATGTGGCCCGGTCCATCACACACACCACACTCCCCACCATTGTAGATGTGGCCCAGCCCATCACACACCCCACACTCCCCACCATTGTAGATGTGGCCCAGTCCATCACACACCCCACACTCCCCACCATTGTAGATGTGGCCCGGTCCATCACACACCCCACACTCCCCACCATTGTAGATGTGGCCCGGTCCATCACACACCCCACACTCCCCACCATTGTAGATGTAGCCCGGTCCATCACACACCCCACACTCCCCACCATTGTAGATGTGGCCCAGCCCATCACACACACCACACCCCCCACCATTGTAGATGTAGCCCAGCCCATCACACACACCACACTCCCCACCATTGTAGATGTAGCCCAGCCCATCACACACACCACACTCCCCACCATTGTAGACGTAGCCCGGTCCATCACACACACCACACTCCCCACCATTGTAGACGTAGCCCGGTCCATCACACACACCACACTCCCCACCATTGTAGACGTAGCCCGGTCCATCACACACACCACACTCCCCACCATTGTAGATGTAGCCCGGTCCATCACACACACCACACTCCCCACCATTGTAGACGTAGCCCGGTCCATCACACACACCACACTCCCCACCATTGTAGATGTAGCCCAGCCCATCACACACCCCACACTCCCCACCATTGTAGATGTGGCCCAGTCCATCACACACCCCACACTCCCCACCATTGTAGACGTAGCCCGGTCCATCACACACACCACACTCCCCACCATTGTAGATGTAGCCCAGTCCATCACACACACCACACTCCCCACCATTGTAGATGTGGCCCAGTCCATCACACACACCACACTCCCCACCATTGTAGATGTGGCCCAGTCCATCACACACACCACACTCCCCACCATTGTAGATGTGGCCCAGCCCATCACACACACCACACTCCCCACCATTGTAGATGTGGCCCAGCCCATCACACACACCACACTCCCCACCATTGTAGATGTGGCCCAGCCCATCACACACCCCACACTCCCCACCATTGTAGATGTGGCCCAGTCCATCACACACACCACACTCCCCACCATTGTAGACGTAGCCCGGTCCATCACACACACCACACTCCCCACCATTGTAGACGTAGCCCGGTCCATCACACACACCACACTCCCCACCATTGTAGACGTGGCCCAGTCCATCACACACACCACACTCCCCACCATTGTAGATGTGGCCCGGTCCATCACACACACCACACTCCCCACCATTGTAGATGTGGCCCGGTCCATCACACACACCACACTCCCCACCATTGTAGATGTAGCCCAGCCCATCACACACCCCACACTCCCCACCATTGTAGATGTGGCCCAGTCCATCACACACCCCACACTCCCCACCATTGTAGACGTAGCCCGGTCCATCACACACACCACACTCCCCACCATTGTAGATGTGGCCCAGTCCATCACACACCCCACACTCCCCACCATTGTAGATGTGGCCCAGTCCATCACACACACCACACTCCCCACCATTGTAGATGTGGCCCAGTCCATCACACACCCCACACTCCCCACCATTGTAGATGTGGCTCGGTCCATCACACACCCCACACTCCCCACCATTGTAGATGTGGCCCAGTCCATCACACACCCCACACTCCCCACCATTGTAGATGTGGCCCGGTCCATCACACACACCACACTCCCCACCATTGTAGATGTAGCCCAGTCCATCACACACCCCACACTCCCCACCATTGTAGATGTGGCCCAGTCCATCACACACCCCACACTCCCCACCATTGTAGATGTGGCCCAGTCCATCACACACCCCACACTCCCCACCATTGTAGATGTGGCCCAGTCCATCACACACACCACACTCCCCACCATTGTAGATGTGGCCCAGTCCATCACACACCCCACACACCCCACCATTGTAGATGTAGCCCAGTCCATCACACACACCACACTCCCCACCATTGTAGATGTGGCCCAGTCCATCACACACACCACACTCCCCACCATTGTAGATGTGGCCCAGTCCATCACACACACCACACTCCCCACCATTGTAGATGTGGCCCAGTCCATCACACACACCACACTCCCCACCATTGTAGATGTGCCCCGGTCCATCACACACACCACACTCCCCACCATTGTAGATGTGGCCCAGCCCATCACACACCCCACACTCCCCACCATTGTAGATGTGGCCCGGTCCATCACACACACCACACTCCCCACCATTGTAGATGTGGCCCAGTCCATCACACACACCACACTCCCCACCATTGTAGATGTGGCCCAGTCCATCACACACACCACACTCCCCACCATTGTAGATGTGGCCCGGTCCATCACACACACCACACTCCCCACCATTGTAGATGTGGCCCAGCCCATCACACACCCCACACACCCCACCATTGTAGATGTGGCCCAGTCCATCACACACACCACACTCCCCACCATTGTAGATGTAGCCCGGTCCATCACACACACCACACTCCCCACCATTGTAGATGTGGCCCAGTCCATCACACACACCACACTCCCCACCATTGTAGATGTGGCCCAGTCCATCACACACCCCACACTCCCCACCATTGTAGATGTAGCCCGGTCCATCACACACACCACACTCCCCACCATTGTAGATGTGGCCCAGTCCATCACACACACCACACTCCCCACCATTGTAGATGTGGCCCAGTCCATCACACACCCCACACTCCCCACCATTGTAGATGTGGCCCGGTCCATCACACACACCACACTCCCCACCATTGTAGATGTGGCCCAGCCCATCACACACCCCACACACCCCACCATTGTAGATGTGGCCCGGTCCATCACACACACCACACTCCCCACCATTGTAGATGTGGCCCAGCCCATCACACACACCACACTCCCCACCATTGTAGATGTGGCCCAGTCCATCACACACACCACACTCCCCACCATTGTAGATGTGGCCCAGTCCATCACACACACCACACTCCCCACCATTGTAGATGTGGCCCAGTCCATCACACACACCACACTCCCCACCATTGTAGATGTGGCCCGGTCCATCACACACACCACACTCCCCACCATTGTAGATGTGGCCCAGTCCATCACACACACCACACTCCCCACCATTGTAGATGTGGCCCAGTCCATCACACACACCACACTCCCCACCATTGTAGATGTAGCCCGGTCCATCACACACACCACACTCCCCACCATTGTAGATGTGGCCCAGTCCATCACACACCCCACACTCCCCACCATTGTAGATGTAGCCCAGCCCATCACACACACCACACTCCCCACCATTGTAGATGTGGCCCAGCCCATCACACACCCCACACTCCCCACCACCCACTCCATCTACACTTCACGCTGCCTCGGGAAAGCAGCCGACATCATCAAAGACTCGCTGTCCCTGTCCCACCCCGGCCGTTCCTTCTTCTCCCCGCTCCCGTCCGGCAGACGGTACAGAAGCTTGAAAGCGCGCACCACCAGACTCAGGAACACCTTCTTCCCCTCTGTGATCAGACTATTGACAGTCCTCTCATAAGCTGTAGTCCTGATCTTCCAACCTACCTCACTTGCACTTGCAACTTGCACTTTTTAAACCTGCAATTTCCCTGTAATTTTTCTAATTTAGAGATACAGCATGGAAACAGGCCCTTTAGCTCACTGAGTCCAATCTGATCATCCGTCACCCATTCACTCTGGTTCTACGTTATCCCACATTTTCACTCCCTACACACAAGGGGCAATTGACAGAGGCCAATTAACCTACAAACCTGCACGTCTTTGGGATGTGGGAGGAAACCGGAGCACCTGGAGGACCGTGCAAACTCCACACAGACAGCACCCGAGATCAGGATCGATCCCGGGTCTCTGGTGCTGTGAGGCAGCAGCTCCACCTGCTGCGAATCGTGAAAGGTCTGGACAGAGTGAATGTGGAGAGGTTGTTTGCACTAGTGCGAGAGTCTAGGACCAGAGGGCACAGCCTCAGAATAAAAGGACGTACCTTTAGAAAGATGAGGAGCAATTTCTTTATTGCCACGTGTACCGAGGTACAGTGATAGGCATTTTTGTTGCCTGCTATCCAGTCAGTGGAAAGATTATACATGATTACAATCAAGCTGTCCACGGTGTACAGGATAAAGGGAATCACGTTTAGTGCAAGATGAAGTCCGATTAAAGATAGTCAGAGGGTCTACAATGAAGTGGATGGTAGTTCAGCACTGCTCTCTGGTTGTGGTAGGATGGTTCAGTTGCCTGATAAGAGCTGGGGAGAAACTTCCCCTGAATCTGGAGGTGTGTGTTTCACACTTCTGTACCCGCTGTTGTGTCTCACTAGTGGAAAGGGTTCCACGCTGTATCTCTGAACTAAACGGGAAATAAGGCTTTGCACTGTGTCTCGGTGCATGTGGCAAGAATCCATCGATACCAATGCCAAGGACCATGGACTGGGAGAAGGCAGGGGCACCTGTGCAAGTGGCAGGTGGAGTGGCCTCTGCCTTACCAACTACCCAGCTACCAGCTCTGACTGCCCACGGTTCTCACATTGGCCTCAGCAGTCACTTCCAACCCAGTCGACTGGGTCAACTGGACTTGTATTCACTGGAATGGGTCGACTGGGCTTGTATTCACTGGAATTTAGAAGGATGAGAGGGGGTCTTATGGAAACATATAAAATTCTGAAGGGATTGGACAAGCTAGATGTAGGAAAAATGTTCCCTATGTTGGGGGAGTCCAGAACCAGGGGTCACAATTGAAGAATAAGGGGTAGGCCATTTAGGACAGAGATGAGGACAAACTTTTTCACCCAGAGAGTTGTGAATCTGTGGAATTCTCTGCTACAGAATGCAGTGGAGACCAATTCTCTGGATGTTTTCAAGAGAGAGTTGGATTTAGCTCTTAGGGCTAACGGAATCAAGGGATATGGGGAAAAAGCCGGAACGGGGTACTGATTTTGGATGATCAGCCATGATCATTCTGAAAGGCGGTGCTGGCTCGAAGGACCGAATGGCCTACTCCTGCACCTATTTTCTATGTTTCTATGAGTCATCCTTAATCCCAAGGGATTGCCTAAGAGGAGTAAAAATATTGCCCAGGTTTGTTGAAGAAGGGTCTCGACACTTGTACCAAGCCCATTTACCTCCAAACCTGCACGTCTTTTGAGTGTGGGAGGAAACTGAAGATCTCGGAGAAAACCCACGCAGGTC
>NC_135971.1:27574632-27599632 GCF_053455715.1 Rhinoraja longicauda
TGTCAACCGTGCTGGCAGAGCAGTCGTTCAGCGGCGGCCGCCATTACTGGGAGGTGGAGGTGGGCAGTAAGACGGCCTGGGACCTCGGCGTGGCCCGTGGCTCCGTCTGCAGGAAAGGCCGCCTCACCCTCTCGCCCACAGACGGCTACTGGACCATCTGGCTCCGGGACGGCCACAGCTACAAGGCCCTAGACCGGACCACCGTGCCCATGTACCCCACCCGCCCAGCCCAACAGGGTGGGCATCTACCTGGACTACGATGGGGGGACAGGTGTCCTTCTACAACGCCGACAACATGAGCCACCTGTACACCTTCACTGACACCTTCACCGAGAGCCTGTACCCCTACTTCAGCCCCTACCTCAACTGTGCCGGCAACTCCCAGGGCCTCACCCTGTGCCGGCTCCAGCTGTAGACACGGACCCCCACCCCAGCCCCCCCACCCTCCGCACCCCCTCATCCCCCCCCCACTCCGCACCCTCCCCCTACTTCAGCCCCTACCTCAACTGTGCCGGCTCCAGCTGTAGACAGAGACCCCCACCGCCCACTCTCCCCCCACCCCAACCCAACCCTCCCCTACTTCAGCCCGTACCTCAACTGTGCCGGCAACTCCCCAGGGCCTCACCCTGTGCCGGCTCCAGCTGTGAGCCCCCCAGCCCCCCCCACCCCCCACCCAACCCCCTCCCCCACCCACCCCCCCACCCACCCCAACCCTCCCCCTACATCAGCCCTACCTCAACTGTGCCGGCAACTCCCAGGGCCTCACCCTGTGCCGGCTCCAGCTGTGAGCCCCCCCACCCTAGTCCCCCCACCCACACCCCCAGCCCCCCACCCACACCCACCCCCACCCACCCCCCCCACCCAACCCTCCCCCCTACATCAGCCCCTACCTCAACTGTGCCGGCAACTCCCAGGGCCTCACCCTGTGCCGGCTCCAGCTGTAGACACGGACCCCCCATCCCACACCCCCCCCCCCCCACTCCTCCCCCCACCCCCCCCACCCCACCCCCACCTACCTTCCCCACCCCCCACCCACACCCACCCCTCCCCCACCCCCCACACACACCCCCCACCCACCCTCCCACCCAAACCTCCCCCTACTTCAGCCCCTATCTCAACTGTGCTGGTAACTCCCAGGGCCTCACGCTGTGCCGGCTCCAGATGTGAGCCCCCCCCACCCAACCCTCCCCCTCCCCCCCATCCTCCCCACTCTCCCACGCCCCCCCCCCCCCCCACCCACCTACTCCCAACCCTCCCCCTACTTCAGCCCCTATCTCAACTGTGCTGGCAACTCCCGCGGCCTCACCCTGTGCCGGCTCCAGCTGCAGGCACGCACCCTCCTCCCGGCCCTCCCTATGCCCCCCCTCTCAGCCCCTGCACCCCCCCCCCCTCCCCCCCCCTCCCCCCTTCCCGGCCCTCACCCTGTACCGACTGCAGCTGTAGACACGCACACCAGGCCCCTCTTTCCCCCCCCCTCCCTGCCCCCTCTCCCACCCCACCCTGCCCCCCCCCCCCCCCCCGGCCCCCTGCTCCCACCCCACCCTGCCCCCCCCCCCCCGGCCCCTGCTCCCACCCCACCCCTGCCCCCCCCCCCCCCGGCCCCTGCTCCCACCCCCCCCCTTTCATCCTTACCACATCCCCTTCTATCCACTGTGGGATGGCAGAGCCTCGATGGGCCGTGAGACCTCCTGGTTTTTTTCCTCCATGTAAAGTTTACAATGTTGTCAATCACCATTAAATGCACCAAGGCTTGAACACGGCCTATTGCACTGATGACAACAACGTGCTGGAGTAACTCAGCGGGTCAGGCAGCATCTCTGGAGAACATGGATAGGTGACGTTTCAGGACGAGATCCATCTGACAGATTCTTGTGTAAGAGAGGAAGGCTACAAGCGGAGAGGCAGGGCCACGAGTGGCAGGTAATAGGTGGATACAGGCAAGGGGGTTTCCGATAGCCAGATGGATGGAACAAATACCAGAGATAAGAACAGTAGGTGTGAGATGGGTATGGTGAGGTGGTGCAGCAGGTAGAGCCACTGCCTCACAGTGCCAGAGACCCAGGTTTGATCCTGACCTCAGGTGCTGTCTGTGTGGAGTTTGCACGTTCCCCCTGTGACTGCATGGGTTTCCTCCTCCCACGCCCCAAAGACATGCGGATTTGTAGGTCAATTGGCTGGGGTACAATAGTAAATTGTCCCTAGTGTGTGTAGGGCAGAGCTAGCCTATGGGTTGACTATTGGTCAGTGCAGACCCGGTAGGCCAAGGAGCCTGTTTCCTCGGTGTATCTCCAAACTAAACTAAGATCCACGACCAGAGGTCCTGGGTTAATGTGGGGGAACTCATCTCTCGTGCCCTTGGGAGTGTTTGAGGGGTTCTGAGGCTGACCATGGGGGGTTCTCCAGGGTATGGGAGTGGAATGGGTCGAGGTGTGGGCAGAGTGGAGTGGGCAGCTGGAGGTCGGAGAGGGGAGAGGACTGGACAAGCTAGATGCAGGGAAAAATGTTCCCATTGTTGGGGGAGTCCAGAACCAGGGGCCACAGTCTAAGAATAAAGTGGAGGCCATTTAAAACCGAGGTGAGAAGATACTTTTTCACCCGAGAGTTGTGAATTTGTGGAATTCTCTGCCACAGAGGGCAGTGGAGGCCAATTCAGTGGATGATTTTAAAAGAGAGTTAGATAGAGCTCTAGGGGCTAGTGGAATCAAGGGATATGGGGAGAAGGCAGGCACGGGTTACTGATTGTGGATGATCAGCCATGATCACAATGAATGGCGGTGCTGACTCGAATGGCCTCCTCCTGCACCTATTTTCTATGTTTCTATGACAGTGCGTATGTGGACGATGTGGAGTGGGCCGCTGGGGGTCGGGGTTGAAGTGTGGGCGGTGTGGAGTGGGCCGCTGGGGGTCAGGGTTGATGGGCGGTGTGGAGTGGGCTGCTGGTGGTTGGTGTGGGCGGTGTGGAGTGGGCCGGTGTGGGCGATGTGGAGTGGGCTGCTGGGGGTCGGTGTGGGCGGTGTGGACTGGGCCGTCGGGGGTCGGTGTGGACGGTGTGGAGTGGGCCGCTGGGGGTGGAGGTGTGGCAGTGTAGAGTGGGCCGCCGGGGGTCGCGGGTGGAAGTGTGGGCGGTGTGGAGTGGGCCGCTGGGGGTCGGGGTTGATGGGCGGTGTGGAGTGGGCTGCTGGTGGTTGGTGTGGGCGATGTGGAGTGGGCTGCTGGGGGTCGGTGTGGGCGGTGTGGACTGGGCCGTCGGGGGTCGGTGTGGACGGTGTGGAGTGGGCTGTTGGGGGTCGGTGTGGAGTGGGCCGCTGGGGGTGGAGGTGTGGGCAGTGTAGAGTGGGCCGCCGGGGGGTCGCGGGTGGAAGTGTGGGCAGTGTAGAGTGGGCCGCTGGGGGTCGGGGGTCGAGGGTGGGGGCAGTGTGGAGTGGGCCGTCGGGGGTCGAGGTGTGGGCAGTGTGGAGTGGGCCGCTGGAGGTCGGGGGGTTGATGGGCGGTGTGGAGTGGGCCGTCGGTGGTCGGTGTGGGCGGTGTGGAGTGGGCCGCTGGGGGTCGGGGGTTGAAGTGTGGGCGAGTGGAGTGGGCCGCTGGGGGTCGGGGGTCGGTGTGGGCGGTGTGGAGAGGGCCGCTAGGGGTCAGGGTGGAAGTGTGGGCGGTGTGGAGTGGGCCGCTGGGGTGGAGGTGTGGGAGGAGTGGAGTGGGCCACTGGGGGTCGGGGGTGGAAGTGTGGGCGGTGTGGAGTGGGTCGCTGGGGGTCCGGGGGTCGAGGTGTGGGCGGTGTGGAGTGGGCCGCTGGGGGTCGGGGGTCGGGGGTCGTTGTGGGCGGTGTGGAGTGGGGGTCGGGGGTGGAAGTGCGGGCGGTCTGGAGTGGGACGCTGGGGGTCGGTGTGGAAGTGTGGGCGGATTGGAGTGGGCCGCTGGAGGTCCCACAGCAGCATGGGGTCCGCATGGATCGGGCTCCGCTGGAGGCCCCACAGAGGCCGGGGGCGAGCGTGGGGGCCGTACATGGCCGTCAGTGGCATGGAGCGGCAGCGGAGGTCACTGACAACATCGCCAGACCAGGCCAACCCAGTAACACCGGCCCAGCACCGTCGCCAGGACAACCGGGCCTAAAGGCCAGGATCAGACCCAATTTGAACTTGATACTTGAAAGGTATAAGATGGTGGCAGAAATGTGATGTGTGCGAAGGAACTGCAGGTTTAAACATTCATTTGTTTTATATCTCTCTATAATCATCATCTGTATCTCTCGTTTCACTTTCCCCTGTCACTCTCAGGCTGAAGAAGGGTCTCGACCCGAAACGTCACCCATTCCTTCTCTCCAGAGGTGCTGCCTGACCTGCTGAGTTACTCCAGCATTTCACATCTTTCTGCCCGGTTCCCCACTGAGACCCAGTGACCGATCTCTCACTGGATCCAGTGACCAGTCTCTTTCTGTGAGTCAGTACCCAGCACCTGGTCCCACACTGGATCCAGTGCCCAGTCCCTCACTGTGGGCCCAGTGTCGGGACCCTCAGTGGACCCAGTGTCCAGTGTTGGGTCCCACACTGGATCCAGTGCCCAGTCCCTCTGTGGACCCAGTGCCAGGTCCTTCTGTGGACCGAGTGTTAGGTCCCTCACTGTGAGGCCCAGTGCCCAGTGTCGGGTCCCTCACTGTGAGGCCCAGTGCCCAGTGTCGGGTCCCTCACTGTGATACCCAGTGCCCAGTGTCGGGTCCCTCGCTGTGAGGCCCAGTGCCCAGTGCTGGGTCCCTCACTGTGATACCCAGTGCCCAGTGTCGGGTCCCTCACTGTGATACCCAGTGCCCAGTGTCGGGTCCCTCACTGTGATACCCAGTGCCCAGTGTCGGGTCCCTCACTGTGATACCCAGTGCCCAGTGTCGGGTCCCTCACTGTGATACCCAGTGCCCAATGTCGGGTCCCTCACTGTGAGGCCCAGTGCCCAGTGTTGGGTCCCTCTGTGGACCCAGTGCCCAGTGTCGGGTCCCTCACTGTGATACCCAGTGCCCAGTGTTGGCTCCCTCACTGTGAGGCCCAGTGCCCAGTGTCGGCTCCCTCACTGTGAGACCCAGTGCCCAGTGTTGGGTCCCTCACTGTGAGACCCAGTGCCCAGTGTTGGGTCCCTCACTGTGAGACCCAGTGCCCAGTGTTGGCTCCCTCACTGTGGACCCAGTGCCCAGTGTTGGGTCCCTCTGTGGACCCAGTGCCCCAGTGTCAGGTGCCTCACTGTGAGACCCAGTGCCCAGTGTCGGGTGCCTCACTGTGAGACCCAGTGCCCAGTGCCCAGTGTCGGGTCCCTCACTGTGAGACCCAGTGCCCAGTGTCGGGTCCCCTCACTGTGAGGCCCAGTGCCCAGCACCTGGTCCCACACTGGATCCAGTGCCCAGTCCCTCACTGTGGGCCCAGTGCCGGGTCCCTCTGTGGATCCAGTGCCCAGTGTCGGGTCCCTCTGTGGACCCAGTGCCCAGTGTCAGGTCCCTCTTTAGACCCAGTGCCCAGTGCCAAGTCCCTCACTGTGAGGCCCCAGTGCCCAGTGTCGGACCCAGTGCCCAGTGTTGGGTCCCTCTGTGGACCCAGTGCCCAGTGTTGGGTCCCTCACTGTGAGGCCTAGGGTCGGGTCCCTCTGGACCCAGTGCCTGACCCCTCACAGTGGGAGAGAGTGTGTGGCCCAATGAACATAAAGATCCCACAGTTGACATGGGCAGGCGTTGTGGGTGGGCTCTCGGGCAGGGAGCGGGAGATGGAGGGAGGTGCAGGGGTTGGAGCTGGGGGATCGCCGGGCAGAGGGTTATCAATCTGCCTCACCCTCCTGTTACCCCGACCTTACCCCCAACACCCAGCTCTGCCCCGCGTCATGGACCGGTCTCTATCGCTTGCACCTTCACCAGCACAACACCCAGGTTTGTGTTTATTGTGGTCACGTGCATCGAGGTACAGGGGAAAGCTTTGTTCTGTGTGCTGTTCCATACAGACCAAATAATACATAAATACAATGGGTTCAAATTCAAGTACAATAGGGGAAGATACAGAGTGCAGAATATACAGCGATCAGCCGAAACATGATCACCTGATGAGGCAAAACATTATGCCCACCTGCCTAATATGCTGTTGGTCCTCCGTGTGCAGCCCCATACGCAGCAAGGTGCGATGCACTGTGTATTGTGACACATTCCTCCCGTGATCACCATTAACATTTTCTGTGACTTGTGCCACAGTCGACCTTCTGTCGGTTCGGACCAGATGGGATAGCCTTCGTTGCCCTCGCGCATCGATGAGCCTTGGGCGCCCAACACCCTGACTGTCGCCGGTTTGTGGTCCGTCCCTCCTCGGACCACTGTCGGTCGGTACTCACCACTGCTGACCGGGAACACCCCACAAGCCTTGCCGTTTCACAGATGCTCTGACCCAGTCATCTGGACATAACAATTTGGCCCTTGTCAAAGTCGCTCAGGGCTTTACTCCTGCACATTACTCCTGCATCCAACACATCAACTGTTCACTTGCTCCCCAATATATCCCACCCCTTGACAGGTGCCATTGTAACAAGATCATCAATGTTATTCACTTCACCTGTCAGTGGTCATAATGTTTTGACTGATCGGTGTATGTGTGGGAAGGAACTGCAGATGCTACTTCACACTGTAGGTAAACACAAAATGCTGGAGTAACTCAGCGGGTCAGGCAGCATCTCTGGAGAGAAGGAATGGGTGACGTTTTGGGTCGAGACCCTCCCTCAGAGTCTGAAGTAGTGCCTCGACCTTAAATGTTCCCCTTTCCTTCACTCCAGAGATGCTGCCTGTCCCGCTGAGTGCAGAATATAGTTCTCAGCGTTGTAGTGCACCTGCTCCACAGACAAAGTCCAATGTCCACAATGGGGTAGAGGTGAATCGGACAGTACCCCTGGCTTATGGAAGGGCCGTTCAGAAGCCTGATAACAGAGGGGAAGAAGGTGTTCCTGAGTCTGGTGGTGCGCACTTTCAAGCTTCTGTACCGTCTGTACGGACGGGGAGAGGGGAGAAGAAGGAATGGCCGGGGTGGGACAGGGACAAGTCTTTGATGATGTCGGCTGCTTTCCCGAGGCAGCGTGAGGTATAGATGGAGTGGGTGGTGGGGTGTGTGGTGTGTGTAATGGGCTGGGCTACATCTACAATGGTGGGGAGTGTGGTGTGTGTGATGGACCGGGCCACATCTACAATGGTGGGGAGTGTGGGGTGTGTGATGGACTGGGCTACATCTACAAAGGTGGGGAGTGTGGGGTGTGTGATGGGCTGGGCTACGTCCACAACTCTCTGTAGTTTCTTGTGGACTTGGGCAGAGCTGTTCCCAAACAAAGCTGTGATGCATCCCGACAGTCTGCTTTCTGTGGTGCATCTGTAGAAGTTTGTGAGAGTTTCTGGAGAGATGCAGAATTTCCTCGGTCTCTCAGCCTCCTTTCTTCAGTTTCCTGATGCCCTTTGCCCTCCTGGTTCACTCCCCTGGGCACTCCGGTGTTTGGTGCTCTCTGTGAGTGAGAGAGGAAGGCAAGGGTCACAGCTGGCTGATCGGGGCAACATAATCATGAAACTACAACATATCTTGTAGCGGCACAGCGGTAGAGTTGCTGCCTTACAGCGAATGCAGCGCCGGAGACTCAGGTTCGATCCTGACTACGGGCGCCGTCTGTACGGAGTTTGTACGTTCTCCCCGTGACCTGCGTGGGTTTTCTCCGAGATCTTCGGTTTCCTCCCCACTCTCCAAAGACGTGCAGGTTTGTAGGTTAATTGACTGGGTAAATGTAAAAATTGTCCCTGGTGTGTGTAGGATAGTGTTAATGTGCGGGGATCGCTGGGCGGCGCGGACTTGGTGGGCCGAAAGGGCCTGTTTCCGTGCTGTAGAATCTAAATCTAAAAAGAAAAAATCTAAATCTAAATATCTTACCGTGAGATGTCTTACCAGATTCCCCCACACCCACTTCAGTTCGGCGAAGCAAATCTGCAAAGTCCAATAGAGAAATTTTAGTTTAAAGATCCAGCACGGAAACAGGCCCTTCGGCCCATTGAGTCTGCCCTGACCAGCGATCCCCGCACATTAACACTATCCTACACACACTAACAACACACAGCCAGTGCCATCTTCTTTGGTGCTGTGTGCTGGGATAACAGAGTTGGATTCATGGGAGGTGGTCTTCAAACTACGGAGCTTCCTGGACAATACAGCTCACCCCCTCCTGAGGAGAACCTTCAGCAATTGTAAAGAAGGGTCTCAATCCGAAATGCCAGTTTCATAGAAACATAGAAAATAAGTGCAGGAGTAGGCCATTCGGCCCTTCGAGCCTGTACGCACCGCCATTCAATATGATCATGGCTGATCATCCAGCTCAGTATCCCGTACCTGCCTTCTCTCCATACCCCCTGATCCCACAAGGGCCACATCTAACTCCCTCTTAAATATAGCCAATGAACTGGCCTCAACTACCTTCTGTGGCAGAGAATTCCGCAGATTCACCACTCTCTGTGTGAAAAAACTTTCTCATCTCGGTCCTAAAAGACTTCCCCCTAATCCTTAAACTGTGACCCCTTGTTCTGGACTTCCCCAACATCGGGAACAATCTTCCTGCATCCAGCCTGTCCAACCCCTTAAAAAATTTGTAAGTTTCTATAAGATCCCCCCTCAATCTTCCTAAATTCCAGCGAGTACAAGCCGAGTCTATCCAGTCTTTCTTCATATGAAAGTCCTGCCATCCCAGGAATCAATCTGGTGAACCTTCTCTGTACTCCCTCTATGGCAAGAATGTCTTTCCTCAGATTAGGAGACCAAAACTGTACACAATACTCCAGGTGTGGTCTCACCAAGGCCCTGTACAACTGCAGCAGAACCTCCCTGCTCCTAAACTCAAATCCCCTCGCTATGAATGCCACACTGTATCACTCTATGATTCTGTCTACTCTGCCATTCAATCATGGCTGATCTATCTTTCCCTCTCAACCTCATTCTCCTGCATTCTCCTTCACCCCCATAACCCCTGACACCCATACTAATCAAGGATCTGTCAATCTCCGCCTTGAAAATATCAATTGGCATGGCCTCAATAGCTGTCTGTGGCAATGAATTCCACAGATTCATCACCCTCTGACTAAAGAAATTCCTCCTCCTCTCCTTTCTAAAGGAATAGGTGACGTTTCGGGTCGAGACCCTTCTTCACAATTGCTGAAGGTCACCTATTCCCTTTCTCCAGAGATGCTGCCTGTCCCGCTGAGTTACTCCAGCTTTTTGTGTATAAGGTTCCTTCCTATTCCTTTCTAAAGGGACGTCCTTTTAATTCTGAGGCTGTGCCCTCTGGTCCTAGACTCTCCCACTGGTGGAAACATCCTCCCCACATCCACTCTATCCAGGCCGCTCACTGTTCGGTAAGTTTCAATGAGGTTCCCCCTCATCCTTCTAAACTCCAGCGAGTACAGGCCCCGTGCCCACAAACGCTCATCGTATGTTAACCCACTCATGGTCGGGATCGTTCTGTAAAATGCAGAGCTGTACGACATGCGTGGCAGGTAAGAAGGAACATCCATGTGTAGGAAGGAACTGCAGATGCTGGTTTAAACTGAAGATAGACACAAAAAGCTGGAGTAACTCAGCGGGACAGGCAGCATCTCTGGGGCGAAGGGATGGGTGACGTTTTGGGATGAGACACGACACCCATTCCTTCTCTCCAGAGATGCTGCCTGTCCCGCTGAGTTACTCCAGCTTTTTGTGTCCACGTCTGCAGTTCCTCCCTACTCCTTTTGAAAGGAAGGAGATTATAGTTTTGACCCTAGTGAGAGCCTCATCTATAATGGAAGAGGGGAAGCCCCATTTCTTTGAACCTAGTGAGAGCCAGCGTATCCAACAAATCATCCGCCAACATTTCCGTCACCTACAACGGGACCCCACCACTGGCCATATCTTCCCATCCCCTCCCCTCTCTGCGTTCCGCAGAGACCGTTCCCTCCGTAACTCCCTGGTCCACTCGTCCCTTCCTACCCAAACCACACCAACCCCGGGCACTTTCCCCTACAACCGCACGAGATGCAAAACCTGTCCCTTTACATCCCCCCTCATCTCCATCCAAGGACCCAAACAGTCTTTCCAGGTGAGACAAAGGTTCACCTGCATCTCCTCCAACCTCATCTATTGCATCCGCTGCTCTAGATGTCAACTTATTTACATCGGCGAAACCAAACGCAGGCTCAGCGATCGCTTCGCTCAACACCTGCGCTCGGTCCACGTTAACCAACCTGATCTCCCGGTGGCTGAGCACTTCAACGCCCCCTCCCACTCCGACCTTTCTGTCATGGGCCTCCT
The DNA here is from genome assembly GCF_053455715.1 of Rhinoraja longicauda. Lineage (NCBI taxonomy): Eukaryota > Metazoa > Chordata > Chondrichthyes > Rajiformes > Arhynchobatidae > Rhinoraja > Rhinoraja longicauda. The sequence goes on from NC_135971.1 coordinate 27,584,943, forward strand.
CCAGTGCCATAGTGAGGCCCACCGGAAATTGGAGGAACAGCACCTCATATTTCGCCTGGGCAATTTGCAGCCCAGTGGTATGAACATCGACTTCTCCAACTTTAGATAGTTCCTCTGTCCCTCTCTTCCCCTCCTCCTTCCCACATCTCCCTCTATCTTCCTGTCTCCACCTATATCCTTCCTTTGTCCCGCCCCCCCTACATCAGTCTGAAGAAGGGTCTCGACCCGAAACGTCGCCCATTCCTTCTCTTCTGAGATGCTACCTGACCTGACCAGCATTTTGTGAATAAATACCTTCCTTTTGAAAGGAACGTCCTTTTAATTGTGAGGCTGTGCCCTCTGGTCCTGGACTCTCCCCCTAGTGGGAACATCCTCTCCCACATCCACTCTGTGCGAGCCGTTCACCATTGTTCACCTGAGGTGCGTGCGGCTGACGCCACCTTGACGTTGGTCACAGTGTTGTGGACGATACAGATGACCGTGTCCGGCACGTCCTGGTGGGCCCGGTGCATGATCTCCACCCCGTGCAGCCCCCCCTCGCACCTGGTCCTGGTCACGTTCGACCGCGGCACCAGGCTGGTCCCATCGCTGCTCTTCCACACCAGGGCGGGCTCGGGGAGCCACCCAGCCGATCGGCAGCTGTAGAGGACAGTGGAGTCGGTGAGCCGCTCGACTGAGATGACGGGCTTCGTCCCCAGCGCTGAAACCCAAGGTCATAACGTCATCAGATCATGAGTCTGTATTAATATCTGACTTATTATATGGGTGGGTGACTATATTTGTGTTTATATTTTGTATGTAAATGGTCGGGTATATGTATATATATGATTGGCCTAATGTATGTATATATATCAGATGTAGTTAATATAGACATTATTGTGTAAAATAGGTGTATTCATATGATTGTAGGGGTGGAGTGAGTATATATGTAGTTATATATGTATTTTAGGTATTAGTTATTGTAGATAATACTTGATAAATATTGATTAGGGAATGGGGTCGGATTAAATAAGTTCACACTTCTTCCTACTCCTTTTCGCATTGAGGGTTCAGTGTTGAGGTGGATAGAAAATTGGTTGGCGGACAGGAAGCAAAGAGTAGGAATAAACGGGTCCTTTTCGGAATGGCAGGCAGTGACTAGTGGGGTACCGCAAGGCTCAGTGCTGGGACCCCAGTTATTTACAGTGTATATTAATGATTTGGACGAGGGAATTGAATGTAATATCTCTAAGTTTGCGGATGACACGAAGCTGTGTGGCAGTGTTAGCTGCGAGGAGGATGCTAGGAGGCTGCAGAGTGACTTGGATAGATTAGGCGAGTGGGCAAATGCATGGCAGATGCAATATAATGTGGATAAATGTGAGGTTATCCACTTTGGCCGCAAGAACAGGAAAGCAGACTATTACCTGAATGGTGACCGATTAGGAGAAGGGGAGATGCAACGTGACCTGGGTGTCATGGTGCACCAGTCATTGAAAGCAAGCATGCAGGTGCAGCAGGCAGTGAAGAAAGCGAATGGTATGTTGGCATTCATAGCAAGAGGATTTGAGTTTAGGAGCAGGGAGGTTCTGCTGCAGTTGTACAGGGCCTTGGTGAGACCGCACCTGGAGTATTGTGTGCAGTTTTGGTCTCCTAACCTGAGGAAAGACGTTCTTGCCTTAGAGGGAGTACAGAGAAGGTTCACCAGATTGATCCCTGGGATGGCGGGACTTGCATATGAGGAAAGACTGGATAGACTGGGCTTGTACTCGCTGGAATTTAGAAGACTGAGGGGGGATCTTATAGAAACATATAAAATTCTTAAAGGGTTGGAGGGGCTAGATGCGGGAAGATTGTTCCCGATGTTGGGGGAGTCCAGAACCAGGGGTCACAGCTTAAGGATAAGGGGGAAGTCTTTTAGGACCAAGATGAGAAAACATTTCTTCACACAGAGAGTGGTGAGTCTGTGGAATTCTCTGCCACAGAAGGTAGTTGAGGCCAGTTCATTGGCTATATTTAAGAGGGAGTTAGATGTGGCCCTTGTGGCTAAAGGGATCAGGGGATATGGAGAGAAGGCAGGTACAGGATACTGAGCTGGATGATCAGCCATGATCATATTGAATGGCGGTGCGTACAGGCTCGAAGGGCCGAATGGCCTACTCCTGCACCTATTTTCTATGTTTCTACGTAAAGACGTTAAGTAATGGATGAAATTCTTTGTAATTCTTCTGTTTTTTTGTTTATTTTGTTTTTTAATTGATGTCTTTTAACATGTACGAAATAAAATGATAGAAAGAAAGAAAGAAAGAAAGAAAGAAAGAAAGAAAGAAAGAAAGAAAGAAAGAAAGAAAGAAAGAAAGAAAGAAAGAAAGAAAGAAAGAAAGAAAGAAAGAAAGTCATACCAGCAGAATTAGGCCATTCTGCCCATCAAGTGTAGTTTAGTTTACTTTAGTTCAGAGATACAGCGCGGAAACAGGCCCTTCAGCCCACCGTGTCCGCGCCGCCCAGCGATCCCCGCACATTAACACTACCCGACACCCACTAGGGACAATTTTTACATTTACCAAGCCAATTGACCTACAAGCCTGCACGTCTTTGGAGTGTGGGAGGAAACCCAAGATCTCAGAGAAACCCCACGCAGGTCACGGGGTTCGTACAGACAGCACCTGTAGTCGGGATGGAAGTCGGGATGTAGTCTAGTCTGCCATTTATCATGGCTGATCTATCTCATATTTCGCACTGGGCAGCTTACAGCCCAATGGTACGATTATTGATTTCTCTCACTTCAGGTAACCCCGGCATCCCCTCTCTCTCCATCCCCTCCCCCACCCAAGTCACACCAGCTTCTCGTTCTCAACCAACAAACAGCTAACAAAGGCCTTTTTCCTTTATCATAATTACTTTTTTGAACTTTCATTCATAGCTCTTTATCTCTCCACATCTCCGTCTATGTCTCTCGTTTCCCTTATCACGAATCAGTCTGAAGAAGGGTCTCGACCTGAAATGTCACCCATCTCCTTCTCTCCAGAGATGCTGCCTGACCTGCTGAGTTATTCCAGCTTTTTGTGTCTATCTTCAGTTTAAACCAGTTCCTTCCCACACATCCATTTAGTTTAGTATATCTCTCCCTCCTAACCCCATTCTCCTGCCTTCTCCCCATAACCCCTGACACCCGTACTAATCAAGAACCTGCCAATCTCTGCCTTAAAGATATCCACTGACTTGGCCTCCACAGCCTTCTATGGCAATGAATCCCACAGATTCACCACCCTCTGACTAAAGAAATTCCTCCTCATCTCCTTCCTAAAGGGAATGTCCTTTAATTCTGAGGCTGAGGATAGATTAGTGGGAATAAGCTGGCATGAACGTAACGCTCTCTCCTGAACCTTCACGACATCCCAAAGCAACGAAGCTCTGCCAGGACCGCTGGAGATCGCAGAGAGTTGTGGACGTAGCCTGGTCCATCACACACACCAGACTCCCTACCTACCTTCAACTCCATCCACACCAGCCAACATTGGAGACCCTCGGACTATCTCTGATCAGACCTTTACTGGGCTTTACCTTGCGCTAAACGTTATTCATATTATTCCGTTTATCATATATCTCTACAATGTGAATGGCTCGATTGTAATCATGTATTGTCTTTCCACTGACTGGTTAGCACGCAACAAAAGCTGTTCACTGTACCTCGGTACTCATGATAATAATCTAAACTAAACTGAACATATTCAAACTAAACATGCACTACAATGCTGAGAACTGTATTCTGCACTCTGTATTTTTCCCCTTGCTCGACCTATTGTATTTGAGTTTGACTTGATTGTATGCACTTTCAGAACGCCTTCGATAAGGTCCCACATAGGAAATTAGTGGGCAAAATTAGAGGCACATGGTATTGGGGGTAGGGTACTGACATGGATAGAAAATTGGTTGGCAGACAGAAAGCAAAGAGTGGGGATAAATGGGTCCTTTTCAGAATGGCAGGCAGTGACCAGTGGGGTACCGCAAGGCTCGGTGCATGTGACAATAATAACCCTGAGTTAAAATTAAAGGCCCTGTCCCCACCCCGGCCATTCCTTCTTCTCCCCGCCCCCGTACAGAAGGTACAGAAGCTTGAAAGTGCGCACCACCAGACTCAGGAACAGCTTATTCCCCCTCTGTTATCAGGCTTCTGAACGGCCCTTCCATAAGCTAGGGCACTGTCCGATTCACCTCTACCCCATTGTGGACATTGGACGTTGTCTGTGGAACTGGTGCACTACAACGCTGAGAACTATATTCTGCACTCTGTATCTTCCCCTTTGCTCCACCTGTCGTACTTGAGTTTTGCTGGATTGTATTTATGTACAGTGTTATCTGATCTGCGTGGATATCATGCAAAACATGCTGAACTAAACAATATCCCCTTTATCCTGTATCTCTAGACTGTGGATAGTGTGATTGTCATCATGTATCGCCTTTCCGCTGACGCGTTAGCGCGCACAAAAGCTCTCCATTTTACCTCAGGACACGTGACAATAAACTAACCTAAAATTCTCCCCCTCCCCCTTCCTTCCCCCACCCTCCCCCCTCCATGCCCATGTCCAGAACCCTGCTCTAATGGTTTTCCTGAGGTTAGTTCAGTTTTAGTTTAGACATACTGCCTGGGGTGGTGGTGGAGGCGGGAACACTCACAACGTTTAAGAGGCATTTGGATGGGCACTTGAAATGCTACAACATTCAGGGCTACGGTCCAAATGCGGGAAAATGGGATTAAAATTAGACTGTGTTTGGTAACGGGCGGCACGGACACGATGGGCCGAAGGGCCTCTTTCTGTGCTGTAGGACTCTAGGACTCTATGACTCTATACAACGCGGAAACAGGCCCTTCAGCCCACCGAGTCCGTGCCGACCAGCGATCCCCGCGCACTAACACGACCCTACACACGTGTTTATTTTATTGTCACGTGTACAGAGGTACAGTGAAAAGCTTTTGTTGCGTGCCAACCAGTCAGCGGAAAGACAAATACATGATGACAATCGAGCCATTTACAATGTACAGGTACATGATGAGGGAATAACGTTTAGTGCAAGGTAAAGCCAGCAAAGTCAGATCAAAGATAGTCTCCAAAGGAGGTAGATAGTAGTTCAGGACCGCTCTCTAGTTGGCGATAGGATGGTTCAGTTGCCTGATAACACCTGGGAGAAAACTGTCACACTGGGGACAATTTACAATGATATTGAAGCCAGTTAACCCACAAACCTGCACGTCTTTGGAGTGTGGGAGGAAACCGGAGCACCCGGAGAAAGCCCAGGCAGGTCAAGGGGAGAACGTACAAACTCCGTACAGACGGCGCCCGTAGTCGGGATGGAACCCGGGTCTCCGGCGCTGTGAGGCAGCAACTCTACCGTTCCTACCGAGTGGAATGCTGATAAGTCATGTTCACAAGTGATTTAGATATTTAGATTTTTTAGATTTAGAGATACAGCGCGGAAACAGGCCCTTCGGCCCACCGAGTCCGTGCCGCCCAGCGATCCCCGCACACTAACACTATCCTACACACACTAGGGACAATTTTTACATATTACCCAGCCAATTAACCTACATACCTGTACGTCTTTGGAGTGTTGGAGGAAACCGAAGATCTCGGAGAAAACACACGCAGATCACGGGAGAACGTACAAACTCCATACGTTCAAACTCCGTACAAACTCTGATAGGAGCAGAATTAGGCCATTCGGCCCATCAAGTCTACTCCGCCATTCATTCGTGGCTGATCAATCTCTCCCTCCTAACCCCATTCTCCTGCTTTCTCCCCATAACCCCTGACACCCGCACTTAAGAATAAGGGGTAGGCCATTTAGAACTGAGATGAGGAAAAACTTTTTCAGTCAGAGAGTTGTGAATCTGTGGAATTCCCTGCCTCAGAGGGCAGTGGAGGCCAATTCTCTGAATGCATTCAAGAGAGAGCTGGATAGAGCTCTTAAGGATAGCGGAGTCAGGGGGTATGGGGAAAGGCAGGAACGGGGTACTGATTGAGAATGATCAGCCATGATCACATTGAATGGCGGTGCGTACAGGCTCGAAGGGCGAATGGCCTCCTCCTGCACCTATTGTCTATTGTCTAATCATGAAGCCACCTATCTCTGCCCTGAATATATCCTTGCCCGTGCCCACTGCCCGCTGTGTCGCGGTGGGAGCTGGTGAAGCCAGGGATTGTTGGCGATTGCCTTACCGACCACGCTGAGATCCATCCGCGCCGCGCTGTAGCGACTGCCGGTGAAGACGGTGCACTGATACGTGCCGGCGTCCGTCACGCCCACTCTGTCCAGCCACAGCGACACGTCTCCGGCCCCTCGCCGACCGTCCAGCAGCCAGGCCCCCTCCCGGTAGCCCCAGCACTCCCCCCCCACCCTCCCCACACGCCAGCACCACGTCTCCACTCTGCAGGTTCCTCCACTCCAGCCCCACGCTCCCGGCATGAGTGCAGGTCACCCGCCTCGCACCGCAACACCACGCTCTCTCCCAGCGCGGCCACGGTGGGCCCGGACATGCCCACCGCCCGCAGAGGGTCTAGGGCAGAGGAACAGGGGATAAGGTCAACATGCACACTGTGTACACACAGCCCTGACCCCACCAATCCCACCCACCCACCGCCCACCGCCCGCAGAGGGTCTAGGGCAGAGGAACAGGGGATAAGGTCAACATGCACACTGTGTACACACAGCCCTGACCCCATCAATCCCACCCACCCTCGCCCGAACCCCCCACACCCCAAAACCCCTCCCCACCCACCCCCCACTGAACCCCCCCCCAATCCCATCACCTGTAGTGACTCTAGGGTAGAGGAACAGAGGTACAGGTCAACAGGCACACTGTGTGCACCCATCCCCGCTGAACCCCCACCACCCACTCCCACCCCCCCACTGAACCCCCATCCCCCCTGAACCCCCACCACCCACTCCCACCCCCCACTGAACCCCATCCCCCTGAACCCCCACCACCCACTCCCCACCCCCCACTGAACCCCCATCCCCACTGAACCCCCATCACCCACTGAACCCCCATCCCCACTGAACCCCCATCCCCCACTGAACCCCCATCACCCACTGAACCCCCACCCACTGAACCCCCCCCCCCACTCAACCCCCATCACCCACTGAACCCCCATCCCCCACTCAACCCCCATCACCCACTGAACCCTCATCCCCACTGAACCCCCATACCCACTGAACCCCATCCCCACTGAACCCCCCACCCCCCCACTGAACCCCCATCCCCCACTGAACCCCCATCACCCACTGAACCCCCATCCCCACTGAACCCCCATCACCCACTGAACCCCCATCCCCACTGAACCCCCATCCCCCACTGAACCCCCATCCCCACTGAACCCCCATCCCCCACTGAACCCCCATCCCCACTGAACCCCCATACCCACTGAACCCCCCATCACCCACTGAACCCCCATCCCCACTGAACCCCCCACTGAACCCCCATCACCCACTGAACCCCCATCCCCCACTGAACCCCCCATCACCCACTGAACCCCCATCCCCACTGAACCCCCATCCCCCACTGAACCCCATCACCCACTGAACCCCATCCCCACTGAACCCCCATCCCCCACTGAACCCCCCATCACCCACTGAACCCCCATCCCCACTGAACCCCCATCACCCACTGAACCCCCATCCCCACTGAACCCCCATCCCCACTGAACCCCCATCCCCCACTGAACCCCCATCACCCACTGAACCCCCCATCACCCACTGAACCCCCATCCCCACTGAACCCCCCCCCCCCCCCATCCCCACTGAACCCCCCATCCCCCACTGAACCCCCATCACCCACTGAACCCCCCATCACCCACTGAACCCCCATCCCCCACTGAACCCCCATCACCCACTGAACCCCCATCACCCACTGAACCCCCATCCCCACTGAACCCCCATCCCACTGAACCCCCATCCCACTGAACCCCCCATCACCCACTAAACCCCTATCCCCCACTGAACCCCCATCCCCACTGAACCCCTATCCCCCACTGAACCCCCATCCCCACTGAACCCCCATCCCCACTGAACCCCCATCCCCTACTGAACCCCCATCCCCCAGTGAACCCCCACTGAACCCCCATCCCCCCACTGAACCCCCACCCCCCACTGAACCCCCATCACCCACTGAACCCCCATCCCCCACTGAACCCCCATCCCCACTGAACCCCCATCCCCACTGAACCCCCCCCCCCACTGAACCCCACCCCCACTGAACCCCTCATCACCCACTGAACCCCCCCCCCACTGAACCCCCACCCCCACTGAACCCCCATCCCCAACTGAACCCCCATCCCCCCACTGAACCCCCACCCCCACTGAACCCCCCATCACCCACTGAACCCCCATCCCCCACTGAACCCCCATCCCCACTGAACCCCGCATCACCCACCGAACCCCCATCCCCACTGAACCCCCCATCACCCACTGAACCCCCATCGCCACTGAACCCCCATCCCCACTGAACCCCCATCACCCACTGAACCCCCCACTGAACCCCCATCCCCCACTGAACCCCCATCACCCACTGAACCCCCCACTGAACCCCCATCCCCCACTGACCCCCATCCCCCACTGAACCCCCATCCCCCACTGAACCCCCATCACCCACTGAACCCCCCACTGAACCCCACCCCCACTGAACCCCCATCACCCACTGAACCCCCATCCCCCACTGAACCCCATCCCCACTGAACCCCTATCCCCCCATGCACACCATCCCCACTGACCCCCCATGCCCCCCCCTGTGCAGACTCACCTGGGCAGGACGAGCCCCAGTAGCAGAGCAGCATTGTTGGGGCCAGTATCACCACCTGCAGCAGAATGTCCACTGCCAGGCTGCCCCTCCCCTCACACCCCAGCCCCCCACGCCCTCCTGTCAGCGTGCAGAATAACATGGTGTTAGTCATTCCAGTCCGGATTGTACCCCCCCTTCCCCTCCGAGACTGGAGTTTACGCAAGTCCCCCCCCACCCTCCCCGCCCCCCCCCCCCCCCCCCCCTCCCCCCTCACGTCTCCAATCTCCCCTTGACCCCTCGCTCAGAACAGACTCAGGGCCAGGGAATCACACCAACGTGTCTACTTCCTCCCTAGGTTTGCAGGCTAGTTGGCTTCAGTACAAATTGTAAATTGTCCCTCAGGTAGAGGATAGTGTTGGTGTGCAGGGATCGCTGGTCGGTGCGGACTCGGTGGGCCGAAGGGCCTGTTTCCACATTGTATCTCTAAACTAAATTAAACTAAACTGAGGCAAAGGAAAGTCTGCATCTCTTCAGGGACACAGGCACAGGTAGGACTGAGCCACAGGTAGGACTGAGCCACAGGTAGGACAGAGACACAGGTAGGACTGAGACACAGGTAGGACAGAGACACACACAGGTAGGACAGAGACACAGGCACAGGGAGGACTGAGACACAGACACAGGTAGGACTGAGACACAGGTAGGACAGAGCCACAGGCACAGGTAGGACTGAGACACAGGCACAGGTAGGACTGAGCCACATGTAGGACTGAGACAGGCACAGGTAGGACTGAGACACATGTAGGACTGAGACAGACACAGGTAGGACTGAACCACAGGCACAGGTAGGACAGAGACACAGGTAGGACTGAGACACAGGTAGGACTGAGACACAGGCACAGGTAGGACTGAGACAGACACAGGTAGGACTGAGACACACACACAGGTAGGACTGAACCACAGGCACAGGGAGGACTGAGACACACACACAGGTAGGACTGAAACACAGGCACAGGGAGGACTGAGACACAGGTAGGACTGAGACACAGACACAGGTAGGTCTGGGCCACAGGTAGGACTGAGACAGACACAGGTAGGACTGAGACACAGGCACAGGTAGGACTGAGACACAGGTAGGACTGAGACACAGGTGGGACTGAGACACAGACACAGGTAGGACTGAGACAGACACAGGTAGGACAGAGACACACACAGGTAGAACTGAGACACAGGTAGGACTGAGACAGACACAGGTAGGACTGAGACACGCACACAGGTTGGACTTAGACACAGGCACAGGTAGGACTGAGACACACACAGAGGTAGGACTGAGCCACAGGTAGGACAGAGACACAGGCACAGGTAGGACTGAGACACGCACACAGGTAGGACTGAGACAGACACAGGTAGGACTGAGACACAGACACAGGTAGGACTGAGACACACACACAGGTAGGACTGAGACAGACACAGGTAGGACTGAGACACAGACACAGGTAGGACTTAGACACATACACAGGTAGGACAGAGACACAGACACAGGTAGGACTGAGACACACACACACAGGTAGGACTGAGACACAGGTAGGACTGAGACACACACACAGGTAGGACTGAGCCACTGGTAGGACTGGGCCACAGGTTGGACGGAGACACAGGCACAGGTAGGACTGAGACACAGGTAGGACTGAGACAGACACAGGTAGGACTGACACAGACACAGGTAGGACTGAGCCACAGGTAGGACTGAGACACAGACACAGGTAGGACTGAGACACAGACACAGGTAGGACTGAGACACACACACACAGGTAGGACTGAGCGACAGGTAGGACTGAACCACAGGCACAGGTAGGACTGAGACACACACACACAGGTAGGACTGAGCGACAGGTAGGACTGAACCACAGGCACAGGTAGGACTGAGACACACACACACAGGTAGGACTGAGCGACAGGTAGGACTGAGACACACACACACAGGTAGGACTGAGCGACAGGTAGGACTGAGACAGACACAGGTAGGACTGAGACACAGACACAGGTAGGACTGAGCCACGCACACAGGTAAGACTGAGACAATAGACAATAGACAATAGGTGCAGGAGGAGGCCATTCGGCCCTTCGAGCCAGCACCACCATTCAATGTGATCATGGCTGATCATTCTCAATCAGTACCCCGTTCCTGCCTTCTCCCCACACCCCTGACTCCGCTATCCTTAAGAGCTCTATCTAGCTCTCTCTTGAATGCATTCAGAGAATTGGCCTCCACTGCCTTCTGAGGCAGAGAATTCCACAGATTCACAACTCTCTGACTGAGCTGCTGCCTCCACTGATATTCTGCCTCTAGACTCAGTTATTTCAACCGCTGTGGGGTGGGGTAAGATAATTGTTTCATAAACACCTCGGGGTTGTATTGCAACTTGGGTACGTCAGCCTCCATCACCACAGCAGTGACTCAGGCACACCCTCTCCATCAACGCCCACATCATCTAGACAATCATCCACAGGAGACGGCAGGAGAATGGGGTCGAGAGGGAGAGATAGAACAGCCATGATTGAATGGCAGAGTAGACTTGATGGGCCGAATGGCCTAATTATACTATCATAGATACATAGAAACTAGGTGCAGGAGGAGGCTATTCGGCCCTTCGAGCCAGCACCGTCATTCAATATGATCATGGCTGATCATCCAAATCAGTGCCCCATTCCTGCTTTCTCCCCATATCTTGTGATTCCGTTAGCCCCAAGAGCTAACATAATCAAGGGATATTTGATTACGTCTGATTTAACTCTCTCTTGAAAACATCCAGTGAATTGGCCTCCACTGCCCTCTGTGGCAGAGAATTCCACAGCTTCACAACTCTATGAGTGTAAACATTTTTCCTCATTTCAGTCCTAAATGACCGACCCCTTATTCTTAAACGGTGACCCCTGGTTCTGGACTCCCCCAACATCGGGAACATTTTTCCTGCATCTAGCCTGTCCAATCCCTTAATAATTTAATCTGTTTCTATAAGGTCTACAAGATCTTTTCTCTTGACTGGAAGGCTTTTCACTGTACCTCGGTACACGTAACAATGATAAACTAAACTAAAGTGCCTCGTTCCTCTGGGAATTCCAGAGACACTGACTAGACCCTTCACCATCGGCTCCATCTGCATTTGAAAGCTTAATGTTCTCTTCTCTGTACATGCTCCCCCTCGGCCAAATCATTCAAAGCAACGGCATTTCTTTCCACTGCTATGCTGATGACACATAGCTTTATCTCCCCCTGAAACCCAACAACCGGTCAAATTTAATCAGCCTCATGCACTGCCTTGAGGACATAAAATGTTGGATGGCACAGAACTCCCTTCAGCTAAACGAGAGCAAGTCTGAGGTCATCCTATTCGCCTCCACCCGACTCCATCAAAACTATAACAGGCAGCCTTGGAAGCCTATCCTCCCTAGTCAAACCACATGTCAAAAACCTTGGCGTGATATTTGACTCTGCAATAAAGTTTGACAAGCAAGTCAACGCTGTGGTAAAAGCCAGTTTCTTCCAACTTCGTACCATAGCTAAAATCAAACCTTTCCTCCAATTCGACGACACTGTAAAAATCATTCACGCATTCATTTCCTCCCGCCTAGACTACTGCAACTCCCTATACACTGGGATCAGCCAATCATCCCTGTCCTGCCTGCAATCGGTCCAAAACGCCGCAGCGAGACTCCTGACGGGTACCCGAAAAAGGGACCACATCACTCCGATTCTGGCCTCTCTCCACTGGCTCCCAGTACGGTACAGAATCAACTTCAAGCTCGTCCTATTCACATACAAAGCCCTAAATGGACATTCCCCCCCCCTTCCCACATCAAAAATCTTCTAACCCACCTCTCTAACTCCAGGTCCCTCAGGTTGGCCGACTTGGGGCTACTCACTATCCCGCGGTCTAGGCTTAAGCTCAGGGGTGACCGCGCTTTTGCGGTTGCAGCTCCTAGACTGTGGAACAGCATCCCTCTCCCCATCAGAACTGCCCCCTCCATCCACTCCTTTAAGTCCAGGCTCAAAACCTATTTCTACTCCCTAGCGTTTGAGGCCCTCTGAGGGGGCGCTGTGAATTGACGCATGAGGTTCGATCGCCCTGACCCGGGGTAGATCGCCTGGCACAGGGGGAGCTGAGATACCCCTTCCCACCGATGCAGGAGCTTGATCGCCCCGACAAGGAAGGCCCGCCGCCCGTTATGGGAGTCAAGATCGTCCCGTCAACGGAAGGTTCGAGGCCCCCGATCGCTGGAGGACAAAGAAGGGAGAGATTGAACTTTAGTTCGCCTTCCATCACAGTGAGGAATGTGGAAGAGTCACTGTGGGGGATGTTCATGTTAAAATGTGTTTTGTGTGTCCTGGTGCTTCATATTGTTTTGACTGAACGGCAAATGAATTTCCTCGTATGTTGCAAAACACACTTGGCTGATAAAGTATGATTGTGATTGTGATCGAACTTCTCCACTGCACCAGAGAAAGCATCGGTTTGCATCGCAGCTTGGCATTGGGCTCAGGATGGAGAGTGGAGAGGGGGGAGTGCATTCTGCTGCCTCCATGGATAACAGGGGGAGGTGGAACAGCTAAGGCAGGGGGTGGGGATCCTGGGCAGATGGAGCCACAGTGTGGGGGGGGGGGGGGGGGGGGGGGGGATGGTGTTGAAACAAAGGATCATCACTTGCCACCCATGTCTTTATGGAGATACAAGAAAATGCAGATGCCAGAATCGTGGGTGAGAAACAAAGTGCTGGAGGAACCCAGAGGGCCAGGCAGCATCAGAGGTGGGAATGGCCCATCTGCCAATCAACCACCCTCACCTGCATCGGGAAACAAGGAACAGCAGGTGCCGATTCTGAAAAAAAGACACAATGTGCTGGAGCACCTCTGGAGAACATGGATCCATGATGATCTCCACAGATGCTGCCCGACCCGCTGAGTTACTCCAGCACTCTGTGAAACGTCACCTATCCATGTTCTCCACAGATGCTGCCTGACCCGCTGAGTTACTCCGGCACTCTGTGAAACGTCACCTATCCATGTTCTCCACAGATGCTGCCTGACCCGCTGAGTTACTCCAGCACTCTGTGAAACGTCACCTATCCATGGTCTCCAGAGATGCTGCCTGACCCGCTGAGTTACTCCAGCACTTTGTGTCTTTTTTTTCCACCTATCACTTACTAGTCTTTGTCCCACCCTCACCTCTGTTCCAGCTTCCCCCCCCCCCCACCCCACTACAATCATTCTGAAGAAGGGTCCTGACCGGAAACGTCCTCTGACTATTCCCTCCACGGATGCTGCCTGTCCCGCTGAGTTACTCCAGCACTCTGTGTCTGTCTTCGGTTTAAACCAGCATCTGCAGTTCTTTGCGACACAGAATATATCGACATTGTTTTGTGAGATTGAGGGAAAGAAGCGTTTCAAAAACTGACCCAAGACAGCAGCCAACTGGTAGAACCTGACAACCTTTCAATCACAACAACCTTTTTGTGTCTCACTTTTTCCAACCTCCAATATGGAGAAAGGCTTCTTCCAATCTACCCTATCTGCACTTTGAACTTTTGTGCACCACAACCAAGCCCCCTCTTACCCTGCCCCCAGCCCAGGGGGGCCATTCGTTCACAAGTGATAGGAGCAGAATTAGGCCATTCGGCCCATCAAGTCTACTCCGCCATTCAATCATAGTTGATCTATCTCTCCCTCCTAACCCCATGCTCCTGCTTTCTCCCTATAACCCCTGAGACCCGTACTGATCAAGAATCTATCTGTCTGGTCCTTAACAATATCCATTGATGGCCTCCACAGGCATCTGTGGCAATGAATCCCACTGATTCACCATCCTCTGACTGAAGACATTCCTCCTCATCTTTCTTAGAGTGGTTTGGTTTAGTTTAGTTTAGAGATACAGCGCGG
>NC_135971.1:27604632-27615561 GCF_053455715.1 Rhinoraja longicauda
GGCCAACATGCCCCATCTACACTAGTCACAGAGTGATACAGTGTGGAAACAGGCCCTTCGGCCCAACTTGCCCATACCGGCCAACATGCCCCATCTACACTAGTCACAGAGTGATACAGTGTGGAAACAGGCCCTTCAGCCCAACTTGCCCACACCGGCCAACATGCCCCATCTACACTAGTTACAGAGTAATACAGTGTGGAAACAGGCCCCTTCGGCCCAACTTGCCCACACCGGCCAACATGCCCCATCTACACTAGTCACAGAGTGATACAGTGTGGAAACAGGCCCCTTCGGCCCAACTTGCCCACACCGGCCAACATGCCCCATCTACACTAGTCACAGAGTGATACAGTGTGGAAACAGGCCGCTTCGGCCCAACTTGCCCACACCGGCCAACATGCCCCATCTACACTAGTCACAGAGTGATACAGTGTGGAAACAGGCCCCTTCGGCCCAACTTGCCCACACCGGCCAACATGCCCCATCTACACTAGTCACAGAGTAATACAGTGTGGAAACAGGCCCCTTCGGCCCAACTTGCCCACACCGGCCAACATGCCCCATCTACACTAGTCACAGAGTAATACAGTGTGGAAACAGGCCCCTTCGGCCCAACTTGCCCACACCGGCCAACATGCCCCATCTACACTAGTCACAGAGTGATACAGTGTGGAAACAGGCCCTTCGGCCCAACATGCCCACACCGGCCAACATGCCCCATCTACACTAGTCACAGAGTGATACAGTGTGGAAACAGGCCCCTTCGGCCCAACTTGCCCACACCAGCCAACATGCCCCATCTACACTAGTCACAGAGTGATACAGTGTGGAAACAGGCCCTTCAGCCCAACTTGCCCACACCGGCCAACATGCCCCATCTACACTAGTCACAGAGTGATACAGTGTGGAAACAGGCCCCTTCGGCCCAACTTGCCCACACCGGCCAACATGCCCCATCTACACTAGTCACAGAGTGATACAGTGTGGAAACAGGCCCCTTCGGCCCAACTTGCCCACACCGGCCAACATGCCCCATCTACACTAGTCACAGAGTGATACAGTGTGGAAACAGGCCCCTTCGGCCCAACTTGCCCACACCAGCCAACATGCCCCATCTACACTAGTCACAGAGTAATACAGTGTGGAAACAGGCCCCTTCAGCCCAACTTGCCCACACCGGCCAACATGCCCCATCTACACTAGTCACAGAGTAATACAGTGTGGAAACAGGCCCCTTCGGCCCAACTTGCCCACACCGGCCAACATGCCCCATCTACACTAGTCACAGAGTAATACAGTGTGGAAACAGGCCCCTTCGGCCCAACTTGCCCACACCGGCCAACATGCCCCATCTACACTAGTCACAGAGTGATACAGTGTGGAAACAGGCCCTTCAGCCCAACTTGCCCACACCGGCCAACATGCCCCATCTACACTAGTCACAGAGTAATACAGTGTGGAAACAGGTCCCTTCGGCCCAACTTGCCCACACCAGCCAACATGCCCCATCTACACTAGTCACAGAGTGATACAGTGTGGAAACAGGCCCCTTCGGCCCAACTTGCCCACACCAGCCAACATGCCCCATCTACACTAGTCACAGAGTGATACAGTGTGGAAACAGGCCCCTTCGGCCCAACTTGCCCACACCAGCCAACATGCCCCATCTACACTAGTCACAGAGTGATACAGTGTGGAAACAGGCCCCTTCGGCCCAACTTGCCCACACCGGCCAACATGCCCCATCTACACTAGTCACAGAGTAATACAGTGTGGAAACAGGCCCCTTCGGCCCAACTTGCCCACACCGGCCAACATGCCCCATCTACACTAGTCACAGAGTGATACAGTGTGGAAACAGGCCCTTCAGCCCAACTTGCCCACACCGGCCAACATGCCCCATCTACACTAGTCACAGAGTGATACAGTGTGGAAACAGGCCCCTTCGGCCCAACTTGCCCACACCGGCCAACATGCCCCATCTACACTAGTCACAGAGTAATACAGTGTGGAAACAGGCCCCTTCGGCCCAACTTGCCCACACCGGCCAACATGCCCCATCTACACTAGTCACAGAGTAATACAGTGTGGAAACAGGCCCCTTCGGCCCAACTTGCCCACACCGGCCAACATGCCCCATCTACACTAGTCACAGAGTGATACAGTGTGGAAACAGGCCCCTTCGGCCCAACTTGCCCACACCGGCCAACATGCCCCATCTACACTAGTCACAGAGTGATACAGTGTGGAAACAGGCCCCTTCGGCCCAACTTGCCCACACCGGCCAACATGCCCCATCTACACTAGTCACAGAGTGATACAGTGTGGAAACAGGCCCCTTCGGCCCAACTTGCCCACACCGGCCAACATGCCCCATCTACACTAGTCACAGAGTGATACAGTGTGGAAACAAGCCCCTTCGGCCCAACTTGCCCACACCGGCCAACATGTCCCAGCTACACTGGTCACAGAGTGATACAGTGTGGAAACAGGCCCTTCAGCCCAACTTGCCCACTCCAGCCAACATGTCCCAGCTACACTGGTCATAGAGTGATACAGTGTGGAAACAGGCCCTTCAGCCCAACTTGCCCACACCGGCCAACATGTCCCAGCTACACTGGTCATAGAGTGATACAGTGTGGAAACAGGCCCTTCAGCCCAACTTGCCCACACTGGCCAACATGTCCCAGCTACACTAGTCCCACCTGCCTGCGTTTGGTCCATATCCCTCCAAACCTGTCCTATCCATTTACCTGTCTAACTGTTTCTTAAACGTTGGGATAGTCCCAGCCTCAACTACCTCCTCTGGCAGCTCATTCCATACACCCACCACCCTTTGTGTGAAAAGGTTACCCCTCAGATTCATAGATTTAGAGAGTTAGATAGAGCTCTAGGGTCTAGTGGAATCAAGGGATATGGGGAGAAGGCAGGCACGGGTTACTGATTGTAGATGATCAGCCATGATCACAATAAATGGCAGTGCTGGCTCGAAGGGCCAAATGGCCTCCTCCTGCACCTATTTTCTATGTTTCTATGTTTCTATTAAATCTGCTCCCCTTCACCTTGAACCTGTGTCCTCTGGTCCTCGATTCCCCTACTCTGGGTAAGCGATTCTGTGCATCTACCCGATCTATTCCTCTCATGATTTTATACATGTCTATAAGATCTCCCCTCATCCTCCTGCACTCCAGGGAGTAGAGTCCCAGCTTATTCAACCTCTCCCTGTAGCTCACACCCTCCAATCCTGGCAACATCCTCAGTAAATCTTTGTAAAAGTAACGCTTGGGGAACTAGATCAGAATAACAAGGGCGTAGCTTTAAGGTGAGAAGGGCAAAGTTTAAAGGAGATGTGTGCGGCACGTTTTTTACACAGAGGGTGGTGGGGGTCTGGAACGCGCTGCCAGGGGTGGTGGTGGAGGCAGATACAATAGAAGCTTTTGGATAGGCACATGGGTATGCAGCGAATGGAGGATTTGGATCACGAGTTTAGTTTATTTTGCATCATGTTGGGCTCGGACATTGTGGGCTGAAGGGCCTGTTCCTGTGCTGTACTCTACGTCCTAATGGTATTAACCAAAGTACTTAGTGCAATCTGTACAGAGTCTGTAGAAGAGACTGACTGAGAGACACGGAACTGCAGGTGCTGGTTTAAAATAAAAAAAGACACAAAGTGCTGGAGTAACAGCTGGAGTAGGCAGCATCTCTGGAGGGAATGGGCAGGCTAAGCTTGGAAAGGTGATAAGTGATAGTGTAAGGCAGCAACTCTACCGCTGCGCCGCCGTGCCGAGATGACAGGGTGCTTGAAGGGGAGAGAGCAAAGTGTGGTGGAGAAGCTGCACATGTTAAAACCCATGGAGGTGAGATTGGGGGAAATGCAGGAAAACCTGAGACGCATCGGAGCAGAAATCGCAAAACATCTGGCAGACGATGACTTCAGGTGGGTCACAGCTGGGAGCGAACAGGATCTAGATGAGTTTAATTTAGTTTATTTATTGTCACGAGAACCATGCTGCATTGAAAGGCTTTTTTGTTACGTGCCATCCAGTCAGTGGAAAGACTATACACTATATGTTGTGTCTCCGTTCGCGCTACGGCCTAACACCGTGGAGTCGCCGGCCTCCAGCTGGGATCGACCTTGAAGACTCCGGTCGCAGGGCCTGGACTTACCATCTCGGAGGCTTCGGCCGTGGGCCCTGCAGACCGCAACATCGGGAGTTCGCAGGTCCCTGGCTGGCGACCGGCTTTCGGGAGCTCCAGCCGTAGCAGCTTCGACCGCCCCGAAGCGCGAGGTTTGATCGACCCGCTTGCAGGCCCTTCATCGCCCTGCGTGGCCTGGCCGCGGCACTTTCCATCGCCCGGTGGGGGCTCAGGACCTTCATCGGCCTGCTCGGCTCAGCCCTGGGACTTTCCATCGCCCGGCGGGGGCTTCAAAAGTCGGGAGCCTCGATCGCCTCGTGGCACCACGGGAGAAGAATGAGGAGGAGATAAGACTTTTCTTTGCCTTCCATCACAGTGAGGGTGTGCCTGGAGCAATCACTGTGATGGCTGTTTGTGTTAAAAATTGTAATTGTGTGTCTTGTGTTCTTTATGGTTTACTGCCGGACCCTGACGTGAGAGGACGCTGGCGCTATTTGTTCTCCGCTTCTCCGTCAGGATAGTTCGTCTGTTTGTTTTTATGTCTTGACTGTTTTTGTAAAGCGTCTTTGAGCATTTGGAAAAGCGCTATAAAACATAAATGTTTATTATTATTATTATTACTATATGTCCACAGTGGGCAGATACAGGATAAAGGGAATAATATTTAATGCAAAATAAAGTCCTGTAATGTCTGATTAAAGATAGTGCAAGGGTCTCCAATGAGGTAGATAGTAGTTCAGGACACTCCAGTTATTGGTGGGATGGTTCAGTTTGTCCCTGAATCTGGAGGTATAATAATAATAATAATAATACATTTTATTTATATAGCGCTTTTCATATACTCAAAGACGCTTTACAGAGATTTTGAGAACATAGGGAAATTAATAAATAGATAAATAAGTAAATAAATAAATGAACAGAGAAAGGAGACAGTAGGTGAGGTGACCTTCAGTGGTTGAAGGCAGTACTGAACAGGTGAGACTTCAGCGATGTTTTGAATGTGGTGAGTGTGGGGGAGTCTCTAACGGTTTGGGGTAGTGAGTTCCATAGGGTGGGAGCAGCGATGGAGAAAGCCCTGTCCCCCCAGGATCTGAGTTTAGTCCGGATGTGGGGGGATAGGAGATTGGCAGCGGCAGAGCGGAGGGTGCAGGTGGGAGTGTGCCTGTGGAGGAGGTCGGTCAGGTAGGATGGGGCCAGGTTATGGAGGGCTTTGTAGGTTATGAGGAGGATTTTGTACTGGATTCTCTGGGGGATGGGGAGCCAGTGGAGTTTATAAAGGACGGGGGTGATATGGTCACGGATCGAGGTGTGTGTGAGTAGACGGGCAGCGGAGTTTTGAATGTATTGAAGTTTACTGATGATTTTTGAGGGTGCGCCATAGAGGAGGCTGTTGCAGTAGTCCAGACGGGAGGTGATGAAGGCGTGGATGAGGGTTTCTGCAGCTGTGGAGGAGAGGGATGGACGGAGACGGGCAATGTTTTTGAGGTGGAAGAAGGCTGTCTTTGTGATGTGTTTGATGTGTTTGTCGAAGGAGAGGGTTTGATCAAGGATGATTCCAAGATTCCGGATGTGAGGTGAGGTGGATACTGGGAGACCATCAATGTTGAGGATGAAGTTTTGGGTGGATTTGGTGAGCGTTTTTGGACCAATGATATGTATTTTCACACTTCGGTGCCTCTTGCCTGATGGGAGAGGGGAGAAGAGGGGGTGACCGAAGTGAGACTGGTCCATATTACCACATTAGACCAGTGAACATTCCTCAGTTTGGGCTGGGGGGAGGAGGGCTTATTAAAACAGACGATCTTTCCTGTAATCATAATTCCTGTAATTATTGGGATGCGCATGAGTGTTGCGACAAGCATTTCATTTTGATGCCAGAATGTAGTTTCAACCCAGTTTTGCAATCAGGATCTACATTTGTCTAGACAATTCAGTGGTGGTGTGATTAATAAGCCATAAACAGGTTGGAACTGCCGATGCTGGTTTCAATCGAAGATAGACACAAAAAGCTGGACTAACTCAACGGGGCAGGCAGCATCTCTGGAGAGAAGGAAGTGGGTGAATTTCGGGCCGAGACCCTTTTTCAGAACAATTAATACGCCTTTCTGTTTGTGAAGGGAGTTTTGGAGCAGAGGTATGTTGTTTATTCGTGGTTAGATATCCAAAAGATCAATTTTTGGGAGGTCTGTTTTGCTTCAGTGTTGTGTTTGTATTTCTATATTCACGTATAGGGAGAGGTTGAGTAGGCTGGGTCTCTATTCCTTGGAGCGCAGGAGGATGAGGGGAGATCTTATAGATCATGAGAGGAATGAATCGGTTAGATCCACAGAATCTCTTGCCCAGAGTAGGGGAATCGAGGACCAGAGGACACAGGTTCAAGGTGAAGGGGAAAAGATTTAATAAGAATCTGAGAGGTACATTTTTCACACAAAGGGTGGGGGGTGTATGGAACAAGCTGCAAGAGGAGGTAATGGAGGCTGGGACTATCCCAACGTTTAAGAAACAGTTAGACAGGTACATGGATAAGACAAGTTTGAAGGGATATGGTCCAAACGCAGGCAGGTGGGACTAGTATCGAGACCCTTCTTCAGACTGAGAGCCAGGGGAAAGGGGAATGATACAGGCGACAAATAGAACAAATGAATGGAACATATGTGAAAACAACGACAATCAAGGAAATTTGGAGCCCACAACAGTCCATTGTTGGCTGCGGGCTAGATGATAATGAGCTACACAGACAATGAAACTCAACAGGACGACAGTGAAACTAGTTCAACGACTAGGGTGGGGGAGGGACAGAGAGAGTGGGGATGCAAGGGTTACTTGTAGTTGGAGAAATCAATATTCATACCGCTGGGGTGTAAGCTGCCCAAGCGAAGTATGTTCCTCCAATTTGCGTTTGGCCTCACTCTGACAGTGGAGGCGGTCATGGTGGATCAGCGGTAGAGTTGCTGCCTTACAGCGAATGCAGCGCCAGAGACCCGGCTCCATCCTGACTACGGGCGCTGTCTGTACGGAGTTTGTACGTTCTCCCCGTGACCTGCGTGGGTTTTCTCCGAGATGTTTGGTTTCCTCCCACACTCCGAAGATGTACAGGTATGTAAGTCTGAAGAAGGGTCTCGACCCGAAATGTCACCCATTCCTTTTCTCCAGAGAGATGCTGCCTGACCTGCTGATTCACTCCAGCTTTTTGTGCCTATCTAAGGTAAGAAGGAAAAACTGCACACACAGGGAACTGCAGGTGCTGGAGTTTTGTGAGGAGCACAAAGTGTTGGAGTAACCCAGCGTGTCAGGCAGCATCTGTGGAGAAAACGATTACGTGACGTTTCGGGTCAAGACCCTTCTTCAGACTGAGAGTCAGGGGAGAGGTAGAAACAGAGATAAGGTTGAGTAAGGTGTAAAAACGAGGTATCAAAGGGGATTCTATGTATTCCTTGATCTCAACCCCCTTTGATGTCTAATTTTCACACTTTACACATCCTTATCTCTGTATCTTCCTTTCCCCTGACCCCCAGTCTGAAGAAGGGTCGAACGTCACGCATTCCTTCTGTCCAGAGTTGCTGCCAGTCCCGCTGAGTTTCTCCAGCATTTTGTGTCTGTCTTAGATGAGAGGTGATGGCAGGCTTTTGATACTTTGAGTCCCGAATACCAATAACCTCATCCCCATCTCTAAACACATTGGACAAGGAGTTGGGAAGGGCGCCAAAGCAATTCACCTGGGTGTTACCTGGGCTTCAGTGATAGGGACAGGTTGGATAAGATGGGACTTTTTTCCTTTGGAGCGTAGGAGGCTGAGGGGTGAATATTGATTAATTGACTGAAAGGTACAGCACAGAAACAGGCCCTTTCACACAAAAATCCTTGTTGACCATTGATCACCCGTTCACACTAGCTCTATGTTGTCCCACTTTCTCATCCACTCCCTACACACGAGGTATATAAGAAAATAACATAGAAACATAGAAAATAGGTGCAGGAGTAGGCCATTCGGCCCTTCGAGCCTGCACCGCCATTCAATATGATCATGGCTGATCATCCAACTCAGTATCTTGTACCTGCCTTCTCTCCATACCCCCTGATCCCTTTAGCCACAAGGGCCACATCTAACTCCCTCTTAAATATAGCCAATGAACTGGCAGAGAATTCCACAGATTCACCACTCTGTGTGAAAAAAAACTTTCTCATCTCGGTCCTAAAAGACTTCCCCCTTATCCTTAAACTGTGACCCCTTGTTCTGGACTTCCCCAACATCGGGAACAATCTTCCTGCATCTAGCCTGTCCAACCCCTTAAGAATTTTGTAAGTTTCTATAAGATCCCCCCTCAATCTTCTAAATTCCAGCGAGTATAAGCTGAGTCTATCCAGTCTTTCTTCATATGAAAGTCCTGCCATCCCAGGAATCAATCTGGTGAACCTTCTCTGTACTCCCTCTGTGGCAAGAATGTCTTTCCTCAGATTAGGAGACCAAAACTGTACGCAATACTCCAGGTACTGTACGCAATACTCCAGGTATAACTGCAGATGCTGGTACAAATCGAAGGTATTTATTCACAAAGTGCTGGAGTAACTCAGCAGGTCAGGCAGCATCTCAGGAGAGAAGGAATGGGCGACGTTTCGGGTCGAGACCCTTCTTCAGACTGAAGATGGGTCTCGACCCGAAACGTCACCCATTCCTTCTCTCCCTACACACTGGGGGCAATTTACAGCGGGCCGATTAACCTACAAACCCGCACGTCTTTGGCATGAGGGAGGAAACCTCAGGGAGAACGTGCAAACTCGACACACACAGACAGCACCGAGGTCAGGATGGAACCAGGACCTCTGGCGCTGTGAGGCAGTGGCTCTATGAATGATGAATGAACGAATGAATGAATGAATGAATGAATGAATGAATGAATGAATACTTTATTGTCACATGTGACAAGTTGCAGTGAAATTGTTTGCTTGCCGACCCAAGGTATGTAAATAGTTGCCATATAAAGGGCGCGGACAAAGTTACAAATGTCCCCGCGCCAGGTCCCCCTTTGTTCTCCCCCCCCACCCCCCTCCTCCCTCACATTGGTTCCCCGTGCTGGGTCCTCCTTTGTTCTCCCCCCCACCCCCTCCCCTCCATGTTGGTCCCCCTTTGTTCTCCCCCCCTCCACCCTCACGTTGGTTCCCCGCACCAGGTCCCCCTTTGTTCCCCCTTTGTTCTCCCCCCCCTCACGGTGGTTCCCCCTGCCAGGTCCCCCTTTGTTCTCCCCCCCCCACCACCTCCCTCCTCCCTCACGGTGGTTCCCCCTGCCAGGTCCCCCTTTGTTCCCCCTTTGTTCTCCCCCCCCCATTCCCCTCCCTCACGTTGGTTCCCCCTGCCAGGTCCCCCTTTGTTCCCCCTTTGTTCTCCCCCCCCCCACCACCTCCCTCCTCCCTCACGTTGGTTCCCCCTGCCAGGTCCCCCTTTGTTCCCCCTTTGTTCTCCCCCCCCCCCCCATCCCCATCCTCCCTCACGTTGGTTCCCCCTGCCAGGTCCCCCTTTGTTCTCCCCCTCCTCCCTCACATTGCTTCCCCTTGCCGGGTCCCCCTTCGATCTCCCCCCCACCCCCCTCCTCCCTCACGTTGGTTGCCCCCTGCCAGGTCCACTACCTACTGCACCACACTGGGACCAGCTTAGATGGGGCATGTTGGGCAGCATGGAGGTGTTGGGCAGAAGGGCCTGTCTGGGTGCAGGGTGAGTCTATGATTCAGAGGGATGATCGGTGCTCTGACTCTTTTGCCGTTGTGTTGCAGGCTCCGAGCGGCTGCTGCTGGAACCGACCACTGCTCGCTCCCCCCGGGGGCACCAGCTGCCTGGTGACCCAGAGAGTCGGACACTTGCCCCGCCTGGGTAGTGACGGTGGGCCGGGGTGGGTGAGAGAGCAGCTCGGCAGGGAGGGGAATATCGCCCCATCTCCCCCCCCTTCCCCCAACGGAGACAACCACACCGTCCCAACCTCCCCACCCCCCCATCTCTGCCTGGACCAGTACAGACATGGTCATAGAGTCATAGAGTGATACAGTGTGGAAATAGGCCCTTCAGCCCAACATGCCCACACCGGCCAACAATATCCCAGCTACACTAGTCACAGAGTGATACAGTGTGGAAACAGGCTCTTCAGCCCAACATGCCCACACCGGCCAACATGTCCCAGCTACACTAGTCACAGAGTGATAGTGTGGAAACAGGCCCTTCAGCCCAACATGCCCACACCGGCCAACAATGTCCCAGCTACACTAGTCCCACCTGCCTGCGCTTGGTCCATATCCCTCCAAACCTGTCCTATCCATGTACCTGTCTAACTGTTTCTTACATGTTGGGATAGTCCCAGCCTCAACTACCTCCTCTGGCAGCTCGTTCCATACACCCACCACCCTCTGTGTGAAAAAGTTACCCCTCAGATTCCTATTAAATCTTTTCCCCTTCACCTTGAACCTCTGTCCTCTGGTCCTCGATTCCCCTACTCTGGGCAAGAGACTCTGTGCATCTACCCGATCTATTCCTCTCATGATTTTGTCCACCTCTATAAGATCACCCCTCATCCTCCTGCGCTCCATGGCATAGAGACCCAGCCTGCTCAACTTCTCCCTACAGCTCACACCCTCTAGTCCTGGCAACATCCTCGTAAATCCTGTCTGTGCCCTTACCAGCTTGGCCACACCGCCCAGGGCAGCTGGCGCTGGGCTGGGTTGGAGGGGGCGCTGGTAACCCTCTACGTCCCATCCGTGGTGGGATGTCCCATGTCTGCGCATCCAGTGATCGGCTTGCCTGTGGAC
>NC_135971.1:27616061-27684089 GCF_053455715.1 Rhinoraja longicauda
ACTAAAGATACAGGAAAAACAACATTTAACTACAGACTAAAAACAACAAAGAGAGAAAGGGAGGAGACAGACTGTTGGCGAGGCACCACCTGGTGGAAGATAAAGAATTAGAAAGACAATGAAACTCAACAGTGAAGGGTCTCGACCCGAAACGTCACCCATTCCCTCTCTCCTGAGATGCTGCCTGACCCGCTGAGTTACTCCAGCATTTTGTGAATAAATACCTTCGATTTGTACCAGCATCTGCAGTTATTTCCTTACACTAGTGAAACTAGTAGGGTGGCGTGGGGGGGGGGAGGGTTGGAGAGAGAGAGGGGATGCTGGGGTTACTTGAAGTTAGAGAAACCAATGTTCATATCGCTGGGTTGTGAGCTGCCCAAGCGAAATATGAGGTGCTGTTCCTCCAAAATGACAGAAAGTTCAGTGTGAGTGGAAACTAAAAGCTGTGATTCCCTCTCTCTCTCTCTCTCTATCCCTCCCCCACCCAGGTCACACCAGCTTCTCGTTTACACCCAACACACAGCCGACAATGGCCTGTTTCCTTTATCATCGATACAATTTTTTGAATATCTTTCACTCATTGTTCTTTATCTCTACATCATCGTTTATATGTTTCGTTTCCCTTGATCCCCAACCAGTCTGAAGAAGGGTCTCGACCCGAAACGTTACCCATTCCTTCTCTCCAAAGATGCTTCCTGACCCGCTGAGTTACTCCGGCATCTGTGGGATTCTCTGCCTCAGAAGGCAGTGGAGGCCAATTCTCTGGATGCTTTCAAGAGAGAGTTAGCAGAGTCAAGGGTTATGGGGAGAAGGCAGGAATGAGGTACTGATTGTGGATGATCACCCATGATCACAGAGAATGGCGGTGCTGGCTCGAAGGGCCGAATGGCCTCCTCCTGCACCTATTGTCCCTGTCCCGCCTGCAATTGGTCCAAAACGCCGCAGCGAGACTCCTGACGGGTACGCGTAAAAGGGACCACATCACCCCGATTCTGGCCTCTCTCCACTGGCTCCCTGTACGGTACAGAATCAACTTCAAGCTCCTCCTATTCACATACAAAGCCCTAAATGGACATTCCCCCCCCCATATCAAAACTCTTCTAACCCACCACTCTATCTCCAGGTCCCTCAGGTCGGCCGACTTGGGGCTACTCACTATCCCGCGGTCTAGGCTTAAGCTCAGGGGTGACCGCGCTTTTGCGGTTGCAGCTCCTAGACTGTGGAACAGCATCCCTCTCCCCATCAGAACTGCCCCCTCCATCCACTCCTTTAAGTCCAGGCTCAAAACCTGCTTCTACTTCCTGGCGTTTGAGGCCCTCTGAGGGGGCGCTGTGAACTGTTTATGTATGTGCTGTTATGTTTGTATGCCATTGTATGTTCGTTTCTTAGTACCTGAACTGATGTACAGCACTTTGATCAACGTGGGTTGTTTTTAAATGTGCTTTATAAATAAAATTGACTTGACTATTGTGTGTAGTGTCTAGCTTCGATTGCAGTTGCCTCCGACACACAAGGTCAGTGTGGGAGTGGGAGTGGGACGGGCCTGGGTTAAGGGTGGAGATGATAAGGCAGTCGCTGAGTTAATTGAGAGAGGGTTGGGTGAGGAGATAAGGCAGGTGTGTGGGACAGGAGCCTCCTCTCCTCTCCTCTCCTCTCCTCTCCTCTCCTCTCCTCTCCTCTCCTCTCCTCTCCTCTCCTCTCCTCTCCTCTCCTCTCCTCTCCTCTCCTCTCCTCTCCTCTCCTCTCCTCTCCTCTCCTCTCCTCTCCTCTCCTCTCCTCTCCTCTCCTCTCCTCTCCTCTCCTCTCCTCTCCTCTCCTCTCCTCTCCTCTCCCTCTCCTCTCCCTCTCCTCTCCCTCTCCTCTCCCTCTCCTCTCCTCTCCTCTCCTCTCCTCTCCTCTCCTCTCCTCTCCTCTCCTCTCCTCTCCTCTCCTCTCCTCTCCTCTCCTCTCCCTCTCCTCTCCTCTCCTCTCCTCTCCTCTCCTCTCCTCTTCCTCTCCTCTCCTCTCCTCTCCTCTCCTCTCCCTCTCCTCTCCTCTCCCTCTCCTCTCCTCTCCTCTCTCCTCTCCCTCTCCTCTCCTGTCCCCTCCTGTCTCCTCCTCCTCCCCTGCCCTCTCTTCCCCTGCCCTCTCCTCTCCTGTCGTGTCGTGTCGTGTCGTGTCGTGTCCTTTCCTGTCCCGGGTTGGGATGGAACGGCTGGCGGCGGACGTGAGTTTCAGAGAGGAGTTGCAATGCCCCATCTGCTTGGAGCTGTTCGCCGACCCGGTCATCCTGGGCTGCGGCCACAACCTTCTGCCGGGATTGCGTGCGGCAGTTCTGGCGGCGGCGAGACCCGGCTCCGTGCTGCCCCGAGTGCCGGGAGCCGGTGGAGCCGGACACCTGGCGACCCAACAGGGCGGCGCGGCGACTGAGCGAGGTAGCCCGGGCCCGGGCTGACCTGTACTGCGACCAACACAGCCTGCGGCTCAAGCTCTTCTGCCACACCGACCGTAGTCTCATCTGTCTGGGCTGTCGTGACAGTCCGGATCACCGGGACCACCAGGCAAGCCCCACCAACGAGGCAGCCCCGGGGTACAAGGTAGGAGCGGCGTGTACAACACTCAACCCCACCTCACCCCTCAACAACAACAGTCCAACCAGAGAGTCACATATAGACACGGACAAGACACAGGTAGGTGCAGGAGTGCCCTTCCAGCCAGCATCGCCATTCAACATGATCATGGGGAGAAGGCAGGAACGGGGTACTGATTGAGAATGATCAGCCATAATCACATTGAATGGCGGTGCATAGAAACATAGAAACATAGAAAATAGGTGCAGGAGGAGGCCATTCTGCCCTTCCAGCCTGCACCGCCATTCAATGTGATCATGACTGATCACCCTCAATCAGTACCCCGTTCCTGCCTTCTCCCCATACCCCCTGACTCCGCTATCCTTAAGAGCTCTATCTAGCTCTCTCTTGAATGCATTCAGAGAATTGGCCTCCACTGCCTTCTGTGGCAGAGAATTACACAGATTTACAACTCTCTGACTGAAAAAGGTTTTCCTCATCTCAGTTCTAAATGGCCTACCCCTTATTCTTAAACTGTGGCCCCTTGTTCTGGACTCCCCCAACATTGGGAACATGTTTCCTGCCTCTAACGTGCCCAACCCCTTAATAATCTTATACGTTTCAATAAGATCTCCTCTCATCCTTCTAAATTCCAGTGTATACAAACCTAGTCGCTCCAGTCTTTCAACATATGAAAGTCCCTCAACAGCAACAGTCCAACAGAGAGTCACATATAGAAGACAAGAGACAAATAGGTACAGGAGGAGGCCACTCGGCCCTTCCAGCCAGCACCGCCATTCAATGTGATCAGGGGGTATGGGGAGAAGGCAGGAACGGGGTACTGATTGAGAATGATCAGCCATGATCACATTGAATGGCGGTGCATAGAAACATAGAAAATAAGTGCGGGAGTAGGCCATTTGGCCCTTCGAGCCTGCACCACCATTCAATATGATCATGGCTGATCATCCAGCTCAGTAACCTGTACCTGCCTTCTCTCCATACCCCCCGATCCCTTTAGCCACAAGGGCCACATCTAACTCCCTCTTAAATATAGCCAATGAACTGGCCTCAACTACCTTCTGTGGCAGAGAATTCCACAGACTCACCACTCTCTGTGTGAAAAAAAACTTTCTCATCTCAGTCCTAAAAGACTTCCCCCCCTTATCCTTAAGCTGTGACCCCTGGTTCTGGACTTCCCCAACATCGGGAACAATCTTCCCGCTTCTAGCCTCTCCAACCCCTTAAGAATTTTATATGTTTCTATAAGATCCCCCCTCAGTCTTCTAAATTCTAGCGAGTATAAGCCCAGTCTATCCAGTCTTTCTTCATATGAAAGTCCCGCCATCCCAGGGATCAATCTGGTGAACCTTCTCTGTACTCCCTCTAAGGCAAGAATGTCTTTCCTCAGGTTAGGAGACCAAAACTGTACACAATACTCCAGTGCGGTTTCACCAAGGCCCTGTACAACTGCAGCAGAACCTCCCTGCTCCTATACTCAAAGGTCTCGAAGGGCCGAATGGCCTCCTCCTGCACCTATTCTCTGTTGTCTATGTATAAGAAAATAACTGCAGATGCTGGTACAAATCGAAGGTATTTATTCACAGAATGCTGGAGTAACTCAGCAGGTCAGGCAGCATCTCGGGAGAGAAGGCATGGCTCAATACCCACAATCTCCCCATATCCCTTGATTCCGTTAGCCCAAAGAGCTCCATCTAACTCTCTCTTGAAAACATCCAGTGAATTGGCCTCCACTGCCTTCTGTGGCAGAGAATCCCACACATTCACAACTCTCTGGGTGAAAAGGTTTTTCCTCATCTCAGTCCTAAATGTCCTTGTTCAGTCTGAAGAAGGGTCTCGACCCGAAACGTCACCCATTGCTTCTCTCCTGAGATGCTGCCTGACCCGCTGAGTTTCTCCAGCATTTTGTGAATAAAGACCTTCGATTTGTACCAGCATCTGCAGTTATTTTCTTATATTCCCCCTTGTTCTTACACTGACCCCTGGATGGCCGACTCCTGCACCTGTTTTCTACGTTTCTATGGACGAGATGCCGGGTGAGTTGTAGCGGGACCTCATGCTGGGGCAGCCGTCTGACATCTCCCCCTTCTCCCCGCCCCAGTGCCCACGTCGCTGAGATTAGACCCGTACACAGCCTACCCTAAATGCCCTACCCCCTTATTCTTAAACTGTTACCCCTGATTCTGGACTCCCCCAACATTGGGAACATTTTTCCTGCATCTCACCTGTCCAATCCGTTAAGAAATATGTTACATGTCAGGATCGAACCCGGCTCTCTTGCACTCTCCCGGTTGCTGGACACATAATTCTCCTTCCCATTCCTACACAGACCTTTCTGTCCAAGGTCTCCTCCATTGTCAGAGTGAGGGTAAAACCCAAATTGGAGGAACAGCACCTCATATTTCGCTTGGGCAGCTTACAGCCCAGTGGTATCAATATTGATTTCTCTAACTTCAGATATTCTCCCTCTCTCTCTCTCTCTATTCCTCCTCCACCCAAGTTGCACCAGCTTCTCATTTTCCCCCCACAAACAGCTAATAATGGCCTGTTTCCTTTATTATCATTACTATTTTGCATATTGTTCATTCATTGTTCTTTATCTTTCCACATCCCCGTCTCTATCTCTCGTTTCCCTTATCCCTAACCAGTCTGAAGAAGGGTCTCGCCCCGAAACGACGCCCATCCCTTCTCTCCAGAGATGCTGTCTGTCCCGCTGAATTAGTCCAGCTTTTTGTGTCACTCTCTGGCACAGTAAGGCAGCAACTCTACCGCTGCCTTCCATCAGACTGAGAGTTAGGGGAGAGGAGAGACAGGGAAGGGTAAGGTGTGAAAACGAGACATCAAAGGAGATGTGGTTCTGGGAAAGTAGAATAGATCACTGTTAGCCAAGGGAAGGTGACAACAAGGCCTACAAAGTAACATTTAATCATGAGGACAATCAAACTAATGGGAGAACTGGGATGGAGAGAGAGGATAAACAAGGGTTACTTGAAGCTAGAGAAGTCAATCTTCATTCTGCTATTCATACACCACCCACCCAATCTAGGGAGATCATACCTTCCTGACCGTATCATTAGGAACAGTCTCTTCGGCCCATCAAGTCCCTGCTGACCACCAATTAAGGAAGTGTAAGAAAATAACTGCAGATGCTGGTACAAATCGAAGGTATTTATTCACAGAATGCTGGATTAACTCAGCAGGTCAGGCAGCATCTCAGGAGAGAAGGAATGGGTGACGTTTCGGGTCGAGACCCTTCTTCAGACTGATGTCAGGGGGGCGGGACAAAGGAAGGATATAGGTAGAGACAGGAAGATAGAGGGAGATCTGGGAAGGAGGAGGGGAAGAGAGGGACAGAGGAACTATCTAAAGTTGGAGAAGTTGATGTTCATACCACTGGGCTGCAAGCTGCCCAGGCAAAATATGAGGTGCTGTTCCTCCAATTTCCAGTGGGCCTCACTATGGCACTGGAGGAGGCCCATGACAGAAAGGTCAGACTGGGAATGGGAGGGGGAGTTGAAGTGCTCAGCCACCGGGAGATCAGATTGGTTAATGCGGACTGAGTGCACCTGTCGATTCCTTCCCCAGATGCTGCCCGACCAACTGAGTTCCTCCAGCACTTTGTGTTTTGGACCCAACATTCCAGCATTCCATGCAGTTTCTTGTCTCACCCATTTCATAAGTTCATAGCTTCTCGGAGCAGAATTAGGCCTTTTGGCCCATCAAGCCCACTCCTGCATTCAATAATGGCTGGTCTATCTCTCCCTCCCATCCCCATTCTCCTGCCTTCTCCCCATAACCCCTGACACCCCCTACTCCACACATAACCTCTTACCTTCCAAAGATAGACAGTCTGAAGAAGGGTTTTGCCCCGACACGTTACCCATCCCTTCTCTCCAGAGATGCTGCCTGACCCGCTGAGTTATTGTGTCTACCTTCAGTGTAAACCAGCATCTGCAGTTCCTTCCTACAAAAATGTCGGAGTAACTCAGCGGGACAGGCAGCATCTCTGCAGAGAAAGAATGGGTCACGTTTTGGGTCGAGACCTTGTAATTTTAGTTTTAGATTAGAGATACAGTGCAGAAACGAGCCCTTTGGTCCACTGAGTCCTCACCGACCAGCGATCCCTGCACTATCTTACACACACTAGGGACAATTTTTTGTACATTTATAACTGAGCCAATGAACAAAACCTATGTCTTTGGAGTGTGGGAGGAAACCGAAGGTCCCGGAGAAAACCCACGCAGGTCACGGGGAGAACGTACAAACTCCATGCAGACAGCACCCGTAGTGGGGATGGAACCCGGGTCTCTTTCGCAGTAAGGCAGCAACTCTACCGCTGCGCCACCGTGCCGCCCTACTTCAGACTGGGAGTTAGGGGAGAGACGGGGAAGGTAAGGTGTGAAAACGAGAGATCAAAGGGCACGCAGATCAAGGAAAATGTAGAATAGGTCGCGGTTAGCTGGGGAAGGTGACAACGAGGCATGCAAACTAAAATGTAATCAGGACAATCAAACTAGTGGGAGAACTAGGATGGGGAGGGATGGAGAGAGAGGGATGGAGGGAGAGTGAAAGCAAGGGTTACTTCAAGTTGGAGAAGTCGATCTTCATATTGCTATTCATACCCCACCTCCAATCTGGGGAGGTCAAACCCCTCCTGACCCTATCAGTAGGGAGAGTCCCTTCAGCCCATCGAGTCCCTGCTGACCACCAGCCACCCATTGAGGAAGTGTTGCCTGTCAATTCCCTCCCCAGATGCTGCCTGACCCACTGAGTTCATCCAGCACTTTGGACTCGGCATTACAGCATCTGCAGTTCCTTATTTCCCCCATTTCACAATTTCTAGGGGCAGAATTCGGGCATTTGGCCCATCAAGCCTTTTCCAAATTTACACCCATCCCTTTTTAAAAAGAAAATAGATTTTGGCCTTGGAGATGCAGCATGGAAACGTGCCTTTGTCCCACTGTAATTGGTCCACGCCGACCATTCACACTTCTGTAGTATTCCACCTTCTCATTCATTCCCTGCCAACTATGAGACAATAAACCTACAATCCTGCACGTCTTTGAAATGTGGGAGGAAACCGGAGCGCCCGGAGAACGAGCAAACTCCACAAAGACAGCAGCCGAGGTCAGGATGGAACCCGGGTCCCTGGCGCTGTGAGGCAGCAGGTCTACCCGCAGCATTTGTCCAACTTTTCCTTCCAGCCAATGCGTTGCTAATTGTTTAACGTTGCGATTACCCATCCCCTCTCCTGTAGAAACAAGGAACTGCAGTCAGGCACAAAGCTGGAGCAACTCAGCGGGTCTAGAGAGAAGGACTAGGTGACGTTTTGGGTTGAGACCCTTCTTCAGTCTTACAAATTGAGAACTGCAGATGCTGGTTTACCAGGCAAAGAGACAAAGTGTTGGAGTAACTCGGCGGGTCAGGCAGCATTCCTGGAGAACATGGGCTCTGAAGAAGAGTCCCGACCTGAAACGTTACCTATCCATGATCTCCAGAGATGTTCCCTGACCCGCTGAGTTACTCCAGCACTCTGTGAAACGTCACCTATCCATGTTCTCCACAGATGCTGCCTGACCCGCTGAGTTACTCCAGCACTCTGTGAAACGTCACCTATCCATGTTCTCCACAGATGCTGCCTGACCCGCTGAGTTACTCCAGCACTCTGTGAAACGTCACCTATCCATGTTCTCCACAGATGCTGCCTGACCCGCTGAGTTACTCCAGCACTCTGTGAAACGTCACCTATCCATGTTCTCCACAGATGCTGCCTGACCCGCTGAGTTACTCCAGCACTCTGTGAAACGTCACCTATCCATGTTCTCCACAGATGCTGCCTGACCCGCTGAGTTACTCCAGCACTCTGTGAAACGTCACCTATCCATGATCTCCACAGATGCTGCCTGACCCGCTGAGTTACTCCAGCACTTTGTCTTTCCTCCCCTGGAGAAAACAGCATCACTCCCTGTTCCAAGGTGTCCCCAGGGTGCCTGATTTAGATAATTAGTGTGTCCCAACTGAACCATCCCACCACAACCAGAGAGCAGTCCTGAATTGCCATCGACCTCATTGGAGACCCTCAGACTATCTGTGATCAGACTTTGCTGGCGTTAGCTTGCACTAAACATTATTCCCTTATGTATCTATACGTTGTGAATGACTCGATTGTAATCTTGTGTTGTCTTTCTGCTGACTGGATAGTGTGCAGCAAAAGCTTTTCACTGTACCTCTGTACACGTGACTATAAACTGAATTGGGATCTAAGTCTGTATACACACAAGGCTAGTGAACATAGCAGTAACAACTGACCCACACAGCCATCTGTCTCCCACTGCTCTCCACCCCCCACCCCCAACACTCTCACACGGGCTACTCTCCCCCCAACAGGTCGAGCTGGAGCACGAGATGGCTGTAGTCCAGGATCGATCGGCCGCCTTCAGTCACCTCCTGTGTAGCGAGCAAGACAAGGTTACTGTGGTGAAGGTACCGACCTCCCTCCAGCTTGGGTCCCCCGACGTGCAGCCCTGGGACGCCCTTGGCCGGCGGGTGCGCGGTGTGGGACATACCGGGAAATCTGTGCCGGATAGTTGGAGTTTCAGTTTTACAGATACAACGCGGAAACAGGCCGTTTCGGCCCACCGGGTCCGCGCCGACCAGCGATCCCCGCACACTAACACTACGGACAATATTCACATTTACCAAGCCAATTAACCTACAAATTTAGACGTCTATGGTGTGTGGGAGGAAACCGAAGATCTCGGAGAAAACCCACGCAGGTCACGAGGAGAACGTACAAACTCCGTACAGACAGCGCCCGTGGTCGGGATCGAACCCGGGTCTCCGGCGCTGCATTCGCTGAAAAGGCAGCAACTCTACCGCTGTGCCACCTGGTTCTTGGTTAGTATGGGTGTCGAGGAGAAGGCAGGAGATTGGGGTGGAGAGGGAGAGATAGATCAGCCATGATTGAATGGCGGAGTAGACTTGATGGGCCGAATGGCCTAACTGTGGCCCGCCCACAATGACAATGCCAAATATGTTACGAAGTTAAACTCCTCACCTCCGCCTGCATATAATCCATATCCCTCCATCCCCTGATATCCACGCGGCCATATAAAGATCTCATATAAATGCCAATATCCTACAGTGGGAAACTGATCAATCCTTGTATTGGACTGTGAGAGCGTTCACTTCACGGAGTCACACAGCATGGAAACAGGCCCTTCAGCCCAACCTGTCAATGCTGACTTAGATGCCCCTAAGCTACTGCCATTTGCCTACTACTGACACATATCCCTCTACACCTGTCTATCCATGTAGCTGTCCAAGTGGCTTTTTAAGTGCGATTATACCAGCCTCCTCTGGCAGCTTGTTCCGTACACCCACCACCCTCTGTGTGGGAAAAATTGCCCTTCGGGTTCCTATTACCTCACCGTAAACCTGTGTCCTCTGTTTCTTGATTCCCCTGCTCTAAGTGTGAGCACATTTCTGGCACTTTTGGGTGGTGCAGCCCTAGTGGTACTGCCTCACAGCGCCAGATACCCGGGTTCGATCCCGACCACGGGTGCTGTCTGTACAGAGTTTGTACGTGTTGCCCGTGACCGCATGGGTTTTCTCCGGGTGCTCCGGTTTCCTCCCACTCGACAAAGGCGTTCGGGTTTGTAGGTTAATTGGCTTCGGTAAAGATTGTAAATTGTCTATGCATCTGTCCAAATGTGTTTTAAATGTGGTTGCACTTGCCTCAACTATCTCCTCTGGCAGCTCGTTCCACATACCCATCACCCTCGGTGTGGAAAAGGTTGCCCCTCGTGTTCTTATGAAATCTTTCCCCTCTCACCGTAAGCCCATGTCCTCCAGTTCCCCTACTCTCAGTGTGTGCACAGTGGTAGTGTTGCTGCCTCACAGCGTCAGAGACCCAGGTCTGACCATGACCACGGGTGCTGTCGGTACGGAGTTTGTACGTGCTCCCCGTGACCGCATGGGTTCTCTTTGGTTTCCTCCCACTCGACAAAGGCGTACAGGTTTGTAGGTTAATTGGCTTGGAAAACATTGTGAATTGTCCCTAGTGCGTCGGATAGTACTGCTGTACACGGATCGCTGGTGGGCCGAATGGCCTGTTTCCCTGCTGTATCACTAAACTAAATGGAGTAGGGGGGTGGGGGGGGGGGGGGGAGGAATGTAGTTATTCTGATAAATGGACTGGTGAAGAGAGAGTACTCTTGAAGACATATAGTGTAATAAAATAACTGCAGATGCTGGTACAAATCGAAGGTATTTATTTCACAAAATGCTGGAGTAACTCAGCAGGTCAGGCAGCATCTCAGGAGGGAAGGAATGGGTGACGTTTCGGGTCGAGACCCTTCTTCAGCACCTGCAGTTGTTTTCCTCCACATTTTGCCGCTCCACAGCGAATTCTTCTCAAGGTTTGTCAACTTTGAAGAAGTTCTCCTCTTCTCTCCGACGAGAGTTTAGCAACACCCTCTCTCACTGTGTCTGAAGAAGGGTCTCGACCTGAATCGTCACCCATTCCTTCTCTCCCGAGATGCTGCCTGACCCGCTGAGTTACTCCAATAGACAATAGGTGCAGGAGTAGGCCATTCAGCCCTTCGATCCAGCACCACCACTCCAGCATTGTGATTTTAACCAGCATCTGTAGTTTTGAAGACGTGCTGTGCTGTGTTGAGCTGCAAGGTTGCACGGTTTACCTGCGTGTGTCCTGTCTCTGCAGAGGAGCTACGAGCAGCTGCAGCTGCACATCGGGCTGGAGTTTGCCCAGATGCATGGCTTCCTGCGGGAGAGGGAGGAGAGCCTGGCGGAGGAGCTGGCGGTTCAGGAAGCCTGCGCTCAGCAGCAGATCGTGGACAACCTGCAGAAGGTGCAGCAGGGCCTGGACGCCCTGGACTCCCAGCTGGTGGAGCTGCAGAGGTGCCGGGCTCTGGAGAATGACATGGACTTCCTGAAGGTAGGGCGAGGCGGAGACCAGTTTACTGTCACCGGTCAAACCAGAGGGTGCAGCGGTAGAGTTGCCACCTTGCAGCGAATGCAGCGCCGGAGACCCGGGTTCCATCCCGACTACGGGCGCCGTCTGTACGGAGTTTGTACGCTCTCCCCGTGACCTGTGTGGGTTTTCTCTGAGATCTTCGGTTTCCTCCCACACTCAGGTTTGTAGGTTAATTGGCTTGCTAAATGTAAAAATTGTCCCTAGTGGGTATAAGATAGTGTTAGTGTGTGGGGATCGCTGGTCGGCGCGGACCCGGTGGGCCGAAAGGGCCTGTTTCCGCGTTGTATCTCCAAACTAAACTAAACAGAGGACATGAAGGGGAAAAGATTTAATAGGAATCTGAGGGGCAACGTTTTCACACAAAGGGTGGTGGGTGTCTAAGGGTTACCAATGAGGTAGATAACAGTTCAGCACTGCTCTCTAGTTGTGGGAGGATGGTTCAGTTGTGTGATAACAGCTGAGGGCAGGAATGCCTGGCTACCCGGGTGGGATTGGGGCTGGGCAAAAGGTCATAAATTTCAGTGATAGGAGCAGAATTAGGCCTTTCGACCCATCAAGGCTCCTTTACCATTCAATCACGGCTGATCTATCTCTCCCCCTAGCCCCATTCTCCTACCTTCTCCCCATATCCCCTGACACCCGTACTAATCAAGAATCTATCTCTCTCTGCCTTCAAAAATATCCACTGACTTGGCCTCCACAGCCGTCTGTGGCAAAGAAGTCCACAGATTCACCACCCTCTGACTAAAGAAATCTCTCCTTGTTACTTTCCTAAAGGAACATTCTTTAATTCTGAGGCAACATAGTTTAGTTTAGAGATACAGTGCAGAAACAGGCCTTTTCGGCCCACCGGGTCCGCGCCGACCAGCGATCCCCGCACATTAACACTATCCTACACATACGGGACAATATTTACATGTACCAAGCCAATTAACCTACAAACCTGTACGTCTTTGGAGTGTGGGAGGAATCCGAAGATCTCGGAGAAAACCCACGCAGGTCACGGGGAGAACGTACAAACTCCGTACAGTGCAGCACCCGTAGTCAGGATGGAACCTGAGTCTCCGGCGCTGCATTCGCTGTAAGGCAGCAACTCTACCGCTGCGCCACCGTGACCGCCCTAATGACCTCGATTCACTCTGGTCCTAGACTCTCCCACTAGTGGAAACATCCTCTCCACATCCACTCCGCCCAGGCCTTTCACTGTTCGTCGGCAGTGTAGCGTGATCTCACAGCGTGTGGGGACCAATACTGAAGTCCATGGAGACGGGGCGGTGGGAGCAGGGCATTGGTACTGGGTGAGGGGTGGGCCGCAGTGGGTTGTGTGAGTGACCACATCCCCCCTCAGTCAGGAAAGTCCCCGCCACATCCCAGCACCATCCGACAAGCTGCAGCAACCGCCTGGTCTCTAGCATTGGGGCACAGCTTTCAGTATGTCTATTATCATATCATCATATCATATCATATCATATCATATATATACAGCCGGAAACAGGCCTTTTCGGCCCTCCAAGTCCGTGCCGCCCAGCGATCCCCGTACATTAACACTATCCTACACCCACTAGGGACAATTTTTACATTTACCCAGCCAATTAACCTACATACCTGTACGTCTTTGGAGTGTGGGAGGAAACCGAAGATCTCGGAGAAAACCCACGCAGGTCACGGGGAGAACGTACAAACTCCTTACAGTGCAGCACCCGTAGTCAGGATCGAACCTGAGTCTCCGGCGCTGCATTCGCTGTAAAGCAGCAACTCTACCGCTGCGCTATGATTATGGGGTAAACGAAAAGGGTAGAGCTGGTGCCCCACGGCACCAGAGTCCCGGGTTCGATCCCGATCTCAGGTGCTGCCTGTGTGGAGTTTGCACGCTCTGCCTGTGACCGTGTGGGTTTCCTCCGGGTGCTCCGGTTTCCTCCCACATCCCAAAGACGTGCGGGTTTGTCTTTTTATTGGTCCTCTGTAGATTGGGCCCTAGTGTGTAGGGAGTGGGTGAGAAAATAGTATGGCATAGAACAATTGTACTTGATGGTTGGCGTGGACTTTGTTGGACGAGGGGCCTGTTTCCAAGCTGTATCTTGATCGCGTGGGTTTCCTCCGGGTGCTCCGGTTTCCTCCCACATCCCAAAGACGTGCGGGTTTGTCTTTTTATTGGTCCTCTGTATGTTGGGGAAGTCCAGAACCAGGGGCCACAGCTTAAAACCTTAAAACTCAATAATACAGAGGTGATAATGGAGTAACATAGAAACATAGAAAATAGGTGCAGCAGTAGGCCATTCGGCCCTTCGAGCCTGTACGCACCGCCATTCAATATGATCATGGCTGATCATCCAGCTCAGTATCCCGTACCTGCCTTCTCTCCATACCCCCTGATTCCTTTAGCCACAAGGGCCACATCTAACTCCCTCTTAAATATAGCCAATGAACTGGCCTCAACTACCTTCTGTGGCAGAGAATTCCACAGACTCACCACTCTCTGTGTGAAAAAAAACTTTCAGCCTCCTAGCATCCTCCTCACAGCTAACACTGCCCCCCAGCTTCGTGTCATCCGCAAACTTGGAGATGTTGCATTCAATTCCCTCGTCCAAATCATTAATATATATTGTAAATAGCTGGTGTCCCAGCACTGAGCCTTGCGGTACCCCACTAGTCACTGCAGGGAGTAACGGGAGGGAGCTGTAGTAGACCCTATAGATCGTAAGTGATAGGAACAGAATTAGGCCATTCGGCCCATCAAGTCTACTCCACCATATAACCATATAACCATATAACAATTACAGCACGGAAACAGGCCCGTTCGGCCCTACCAGTCCACGCCGACCACTTTCTCTGACCTAGTCTCATCTACCTGCTCTCAGACCATAACCCTCCAATCCCCTCCCATCCATATACCTATCCAATTTACTCTTAGATAATAAAATCGAGCCTGCCTCCACCACTTCCACCGGAAGCCCATTCCATAGAGCCACCACCCTCTGAGTAAAGAAGTTCCCCCTCATGTTACCCCTAAACTTTTGTCCCTTAATTCTGAAGCTATGTCCCCTTGTTGGAATCTTCCCCACTCTCAAAGGGAAAAGCCTACCCACGTCAACTCTGTCCGTCCCTCTTAAAATTTTAAAAACCTCCATCAAGTCCCCCCTCAACCTTCTACGCTCCAAAGAATAAAGACCCAACCTGTTCAACCTCTCTCTGTAGCTTAAGTGCTGAAACCCAGGCAACATTCTAGTAAATCTCCTCTGTACCCTCTCCATTTTGTCGACATCCTTCCTATAATTTGGCGACCAGAACTGCACACCATACTCCAGATTCGGCCTCACCAATGCCCTGTACAATTTCAACATTACATCCCAACTTCTATATTCGATGCTCTGATTTATAAAGGCAAGCATACCAAACGCCTTCTTCACCACCCTATCCACATGAGATTCCACCTTCAGGGAACAATGCACAGTTATTCCCAGATCCCTCTGTTCCACTGCATTCCTCAATTCCCTACCATTTACCCTGTACGTCCTATTTTGATTTGTCCTACCAAAATGCAGCACCTCACACTTATCAGCATTAAACTCCATCTGCCATCTTTCAGCCCACCCTTCCAAAAGGCCCAAATCTCTCTGTAGACTTTGAAAATCTACTTCATTATTAACTACACCACCTATCTTAGTATCATCTGCATATTTACTAATCCAATTTGCCACACCGTCATCCAGATCATTAATGTAAATGACAAACAACAGTGGACCCAACACAGATCCTTGGGGTACTCCACTAGACACTGGCCTCCAACCTGACATACAGTTGTCAACCATTACCCTCTGGTATCTCCCATTCAGCCATTGTTGAATCCATCTTGCAACCTCACTATTAATACCCAACCTAGTGGCCGATCTATCTCTGCCTCCTAACCCCATTCTCCTGCCTTTTCTCCATAACCTCTGACACCTGTACTAATTCCTAGATGCTGGAACCTCGACCATAGTTGGGTGGTTGAGAGGGGGGAGGGAGGGATAGTGTGGAAAGGGAATGGAGGGTGAGGGAGGGTGAGAGGAATGGGGAACCTAGAGTAGGTTGGGTGGAGGAGGGGAAACCCAGAGTGGATGGAGGAGTGGAAGGAACATGGTGATGGGGGTGGAAAGGCAAGTGTGCGAGGGAGGGGGGATATCTGGGTAGATGAGAAGTGGGGAGAGGATTCCCTCACATCACTGTGAACCTCCCTCTGGTAATGACCATGCTCCCCCACTTCTGCTCCTTGCAACTGCTGCCCATTTGTCCCACCACAGACACAAGGATCTGCAGATGCTGGAATCTTGAGAAAAACACAAAGTGCTGGAGGAACTCAACGGGCCAGGCAGCTTCTGTGAAGCAGTGGACAGACAGTCCACTGTGGACAGACAGTGTCTCGATGCGTGAGGAAAGTCTGATTCGGTCTGAAGAAGAGTCCTGACCTGAAATGTAGCTTCAGTCCTGAACTGAAATGTAGTCTGAAGAAGGGTCTCGACCCGAAATGTCACCCAATCCTTCTCTCCAGAGATGCTGCCTGACCCGCTGAGTTACTCCAGCATTTTGTGTTTACCTGAGGGCTGTCCACTCCCTCGCCAGATGTTGCCTGACCCACTGAGTTTCCCCAGCACTTTGTTCCCTCTGGTTAGAGCCATGTTTACATTCTATATCACACTAATTTAGTTTAAGGAATACAAAGAAACATAGAAACATAGAAAATAGGTGCAGGAGTAGGCCATTCGGCCCTTCAAGCCTGTACGCACCGCCATTCAATATGATCATGGCTGATCATCCAACTCAGTATCCCGTACCTGCCTTCTCTCCATACCCCCTGATCCCTTTAGCCACAAGGGCCACATCTAACTCCCTCTTAAATATAGCCAATGAACTGGCCTCAACTACCTTCTGTGGCAGAGAATTCCACTGATTCATCACTCTCTGTGTGAAAAAAAACTTTCTCATCTCGGTCCTAAAAGACTTCCCCCTTATCCTTAAACTGTGACCCCTTGTTCTGGACTTCCCCAACATCGGGAACAATCTTCCTGCATCTAGCCTGTCCAACCCCTTAAGAATTTTGTAAGTTTCTCTAAGATCCCCCCTCAATCTTCTAAATTCCAGCGAGTACAAGCCGAGTCTATCCAGTCTTTCTTCATATGAAAGTCCTGCCATCCCAGGAATCAATCTGGTGAACCTTCTCTGTACTCCCTCTATGGCAAGAATGTCTTTCCTCAGATTAGGAGACCAAAACTGTACGCAATACTCCAGGTGTGGTCTCACCAATGCCCTATACAACTGCAGCAGAACCTCCCTGCTCCTATACTCAAATCCCCTCGCTCTGAATGCCAACATACCATTCACTTTCTTCACTGCCCTTCGGCCCACCGAGTCCATGCCGACCATCGATCACCCATTCACACGTGTTCTGTTACTTTTGTGTATGTTATGTTACTTTTGCATCCTCTCCCTACATGCGAGAGGCAAATTTCCCTGCAGTGGCAAAACGCAGAATCTCACACAGCTGTGACAAAATGCCAAATACGGATCTCAGTAGTCTGAGGTTGAGCAAGTTGCTACATAAATGCAGGTTCATGATCATAGATAGCTGAAAGAAAGATGCGTTGATTGAAGGAATCTTTATGGAAACAGGTCTTTGGCCCACCGAGTCCACGCTGGTAGGACTAGAGGTCACAGCCTCAGAATTAAAGGACGTTCTTTTAGGAAGGAGACGAGGGAGAATTTCTTTAGTCAGAGGGTGGTGAATCTGTGGAATTCTTTGCCACAGGAGGCCAAGTCAATGGATGTGTTTCAGGCAGAGACAGGTAGATTCTTGATCAGTACGGGTGTCAGGGGTTATGGGGAGAAGGCAGGAGAATGGGGTTGAGAGGGAGAGAGATAGATCAGCCACGATTGAATGGTGGAGTAGATTTGATGGGCCGAATGGGCTAATTCTGCTCCTATCACATGACATTCCGACCTTGCGTCCATCGATCCCCCTAGTACTACATTTTCACACTTTCCCATCCAGTCCCTACACACTAGGGATGATTTACAGAGTGCCGATTACCTTACAAACCCGCACGTCTTTAGCGTGTGGGAGGAAACCCACGCTGTCACGGGGAGAGCGTGCAAACCCCACACAGACAGCCAGCACCCGCAGATGGGATGGAAGCGGGGTCTCTGGCGCTGCGAGGCAGCCGTTCTACCCGCTGCGCCGCCTTGTGTTCTATGCTTGAAGAGGTGGTCCACGTGTGAGAACGATGGCGGCTGATGTTTCCTTCTCTCGTTCTTGCAGGCGATGTGCAAACTGAGGTAGGTGGATTCCCCCCTCCCCCACCCCCCCTCCCCCCACCCTTCTACCCCCCACCCTCTCACCCCTCACCCCTCACCCCCCACCCCTCACCCCTGATTCCAGTTACCACCGTGCCCACCCACAGGCCTGAGGATGTCCCGATGCCCAGCGAGACCCCGACTGTGTTGCCCCTCGGAGTGTTCAAGGGCCCCCTACAGTACAAGGTGTGGAGAGAGATGAAGGATTTCATCAGC
Organism: Rhinoraja longicauda; assembly: GCF_053455715.1. Classification (NCBI taxonomy): domain Eukaryota; kingdom Metazoa; phylum Chordata; class Chondrichthyes; order Rajiformes; family Arhynchobatidae; genus Rhinoraja; species Rhinoraja longicauda. The sequence goes on from NC_135971.1 coordinate 27,634,173, forward strand.
CCAGGTACGTACACCTCTGTTCACTCAGCGCGTGGTTGTGCCGGCACTGAAGGAGTTAACCTGTTCCTAGCTGCCCCAGGCTTGGATTTGTGGAGGATATTAACCCAATCGATCAAAGGCAGTCCCAGGCTTTGATTTAACCATATAACCATATAACCATATAACAATTACAGCACGGAAACAGGCCCGTTCGGCCCTACCAGTCCACGCCGACCACTTTCTCTGACCTAGTCTCATCTACCTGCTCTCAGACCATAACCCTCCAATTCCCTCCCATCCATATACCTATCCAATTTACTCTTAAATAATAAAATCGAGCCAGCCTCCACCACTTCCACCGGAAGCCCATTCCATACAGCCACCACCCTCTGAGTAAAGAAGTTACCCCTCATGTTACCCCTAAACTTTTGTCCCTTAATTCTGAAGTTATGTCCCCTTTGTGGAGGATATTAAGTTATTTGTGGAGGATATTAACCCAATCGATCGATCAGAGGCTCTCCAATGAGGTAGACATAGAAAATAGGTGCAGGACTGGCCATTCGGCCCTTCGAGCCAGATAGCACAATGGCAGAAACTGTTCCATGTCTAGGAGGATAAAAAACGTATGATATGATATTAATGGGTTGGCAGAATGTCAAGCATTGATCCAATACCAGACTGTTCAGGATGAAGCCAGCAAGCTCAGAGACTGAGCCTCTGTTAACGAATCCTCCTCCATCTCCAGTCATTCTGCAGTGGGCAAGTTGTTGCTGGGGGAATAGGTCACGTTGTCATGTTGCAAGGGTGGCACGGTGGCGCAGCGGTAGAGTCACTGCATTAGAGCACCGCCAACCCGAGTTCGATCCTGACCGTGGGTGCTGTCTGTGCGGAGTTTGCACGTTCTCCCCGTGACCCTGTGGGTTTTCCCGGGAGCTCCGGTTTCCTCCCACACTCCAAAGACGTACAGGTTTGTAGGTTAATTGGCTTGATATGATTGTAAATTGTCCCTAGTGTGTGTGGGATAGTGTTAGTGTGTGGGGATCGCTGGTGGAATGGCCTGTTTCCGTGATGTATCTCTAAACCAAACTACAAAATGTGCATCGCCATGTATTATCTCGAGGGAGTGACAAGCTTTGTTTGCCTGATATCCACTCAAACCCTACCACATACGAGGACTAACAACCTGTACACATACAACAGGTAGTGCAAAGAGAAATGTACCAGAGAGCAGAACAGTGTTACAACATGAAAGTGTTAGTTACAGAGGAAAAAGTGCAAATGCTACATTGAGGTAGGTTAGACAATAGACAATAGGTGCAGGAGGAGGCCATTTCGGCCCTTTGAGCCAGCACCGCCATTCAATGTGATCATTCTCAATCAGTACCCCATTCCTGCCTTCTCCCCATACCCCCTGACTCCGTTATCCTTAAGAGCTCTATCTAGTTCTCTCTTGAAAGCATCCAGAGAATTGGCCTCCACTGCCTTCTGAGGCAGAGAATTCCACAGATTCACAACTCTCTGACTGAAAAAGTTTTTCCTCATCTCAGTTCTAAATGGCCTACCCCTTATTCTTAAACTGTGGCCCCTGGTTCTGGACTCCCCCAACACTGGGAACATGTTTCCTGCCTCTAACGTGCCCAACCCCTTAATAATCTTATACTTTTCGAGGTTGAGAGGTTGAGAGATTGGGACTGCTGAGAGGCATAGTCACAGTGATACAATTGGAAACAGGCCCTTTACACCAAAGTGCCCATGCTGACAAGATGCTCTATCTACACATGCCATCTGCCCATGTTCCCTGTGATATTATACACCTCTGTAAGATCACCCCTCATCCTTCAAGGAATAAAGTCCTAGCCTGCCCGACCTCCACCTGTAGCACAGGCGATCAAATCCTGGCAACATCCTCAAAGTCCTCAAAAGGACTGATCAGTAGACTGATTAAAAATGGGGAAGAACAGTTCCTGAATCTGTCCACATGTGATTTCAAGCTTTTGTATCTTCTGTCTGACGGGAGAGGGTGAAGGAAGAACGGCCAGGGTGAAGATGGTTCTTGATGATGCTGGCTGCCTTCCCGAGGCAGTGTGAGGTGTAGATGTTGATGGTGGGCAGTGTGGTCTGTGTGATGGACTGGGCGACATCCACAACTCTCTGCAATGTATTGCAGTCTTGGGCAGAGCTGTTCCCAAACCCAGCCGTGAGGCATCCTGGTAGGATGCTGTAGAGGTTGGTGAGAGAAGTTGGAGGCGTTCTGAACGTGGTCTTCTTTGGAAGTAGAGGAAGTAGGTGTATGTGTGGGGGGGTTAGTGTGGGGGTCTCACCCTGCCCTCCTGCCCCCAGTGCCCGCTGCCCTGACGCTGGACCCCAGCTCTGCCCACCACAAGCTGCTGCTGACCGAGGACCTGTGTGGGGTGGGGTGTGTGTGTGTGGGGTGTGTGTGTGTGGGGTGTGTGTGTGTGGTGTGTGGGGGTGTGTGTAGGGGGTGTGTGTGGGGGTGTGTGTGTGTGGGGGTGTGTGTGGGGGTGTGTGTGTGTGTGGGGGTGTGTGTAGGGGGTGTGTGTGTGTGTGTGTGTGTGTGTGTGTGTGTGTGTGGGGGTGTGTGTGGGGGTGTGTGTGTGTGTGGGGTGTGTGTGTGTGGTGTGTGTGTGTGTGTGTGTGGTGTGTGTGTGGTGTGTGTGTGTGTGGGGTGTGTGTGGGGTGTGTGTGTGTGGGGTGTGTGTGGGGGGGTGTGTGTGTGTGTGTGTGTGTGGGGTGTGTGTGGGGGGGTGTGTGTGTGTGTGTGTGTGTGGGGTGTGTGTGGTGTGTGGGGTGTGTGTGTGTGTGGGGTGTGTGTGTGTGTGGGGTGTGTGTGTGTGTGTGTGGGGTGTGTGTGTGTGTGGGGTGTGTGTGTGTGTGTGGGGTGTGTGTGTGTGTGGGGTGTGTGTGTGTGTGTGTGTGTGGGGTGTGTGTGTGTGTGGGGTGTGTGTGTGTGTGTGTGGGGTGTGTGTGTGTGTGTGTGTGTGGGGTGTGTGTGGTGTGTGTGTGTGTGTGTGGGGTGTGTGTGGTGTGTGTGTGTGTGTGTGGGGTGTGTGTGTGTGGGGTGTGTGTGTGTGGTGTGTGGGGGTGTGTGTAGGGGGTGTGTGTGGGGGTGTGTGTGTGTGGGGGTGTGTGTGGGGGTGTGTGTGTGTGTGGGGGTGTGTGTAGGGGGTGTGTGTGTGTGTGTGTGTGTGTGTGTGTGTGTGTGTGGGGGTGTGTGTGGGGGTGTGTGTGTGTGTGGGGTGTGTGTGTGTGGTGTGTGTGTGTGTGTGTGTGGTGTGTGTGTGGTGTGTGTGTGTGTGTGGGGTGTGTGTGGGGTGTGTGTGTGTGGGGTGTGTGTGGGGGGGTGTGTGTGTGTGTGTGTGTGTGGGGTGTGTGTGGGGGGGTGTGTGTGTGTGTGTGGGGTGTGTGTGGTGTGTGGGGTGTGTGTGTGTGTGGGGGTCTGTGTGTGTGTGTGTGTGTGGGGTGTGTGTGTGTGTGGGGTGTGTGTGTGTGTGGGGTGTGTGTGTGTGTGGGGTGTGTGTGTGTGTGGGGTGTGTGTGTGTGTGTGTGTGTGTGGGGTGTGTGTGTGTGTGGGGTGTGTGTGTGTGTGGGGGTCTGTGTGTGTGTGTGTGTGTGGGGTGTGTGTGTGTGTGGGGTGTGTGTGTGTGTGGGGTGTGTGTGTGGGGTGTGTGTGTGTGGGGTGTGTGTGGGGTGTGTGTGTGTGTGGGGTGTGTGTGTGTGTGGGGTGTGTGTGTGTGTGTGGGGTGTGTGTGTGTGTGGGGTGTGTGTGTGTGTGGGGTGTGTGTGTGTGTGGGGGTGTGTGTGTGGGGGGGGGTGTGTGTGTGGGGGTGTGTGTGGGGGTCTGTGTGTGTGTGTGTATGGGGTGTGTGTGTGTGTGGGGTGTGTGTGTGTGTGGGGTGTGTGTGTGTGTGGGGTGTGTGTGTGTGTGGGGTGTGTGTGTGTGTGTGGGGTGTGTGTGTGGGGTGTGTGTGTGGGGTGTGTGTGTGGGGGGGGGGTGTGTGTGTGGGGGTGTGTGTGGGGGTCTGTGTGTGTGTGTGTGTGTGGGGTGTGTGTGTGTGTGGGGTGTGTGTGTGGGGTGTGTGTGTGTGTGGGGGTCTGTGTGTGTGTGTGTGTGTGGGGTGTGTGTGTGTGTGGGGTGTGTGTGTGTGTGGGGTGTGTGTGTGTGTGGGGTGTGTGTGTGTGTGGGGTGTGTGTGGGGTGTGTGTGTGTGGGGTGTGTGTGTGTGTGTGTGTGTGTGTGGGGTGTGTGTGGGGTGTGTGTGTGTGTGGGGTGTGTGTGTGTGTGGGGTGTGTGTGTGTGTGTGGGGTGTGTGTGTGTGTGGGGTGTGTGTGTGTGTGGGGTGTGTGTGTGTGTGGGGGTGTGTGTGTGGGGGGGGTGTGTGTGTGGGGGTGTGTGTGGGGGTCTGTGTGTGTGTGTGTATGGGGTGTGTGTGTGTGTGGGGTGTGTGTGTGTGTGGGGTGTGTGTGTGTGTGGGGTGTGTGTGTGTGTGGGGTGTGTGTGTGGGGTGTGTGTGTGGGGGGGGGTGTGTGTGTGGGGGTGTGTGTGGGGGTCTGTGTGTGTGTGTGTGTGTGGGGTGTGTGTGTGTGTGGGGTGTGTGTGTGTGTGGTGTGTGTGTGTGTGTGGGGTGTGTGTGGGGTGTGTGTGTGTGTGGGGTGTGTGTGTGTGTGGGGTGTGTGTGTGTGTGGGGTGTGTGTGTGTGTGGGGTGTGTGTGTGTGTGGGGTGTGTGTGTGGGGTGTGTGTGTGTGGGGGGGTGTGTGGGGGGGTGTGTGTGTGGGGGGGGTGGGGGTGTATGAGGGTCTGACCCTGTCCTCTTGCCCCCAGTGCCCGCTGCCCTGACGCTGGACGCCAGCTCTGCCCACCACAAGCTGCTGTCTGTCTGTGTGTGTGTGGATGGGGTGGGGGTGTGTGTGTGTGTGTGTGGGGTGTAGGGGGGGTGTGTGGGGGGGGTGTGTGGGGGGGGGTGTGGGTGTATGAGGGTCTCACCCTGCCCTCCTGCCCCCAGTGCCCGCTGCCCTGACGCTGGACGCCAGCTCTGCCCACCACAAGCTGCTGCTGACCGAGGACCTTTGTGGTGTATGCCTGACCGACAGCCGGCAGCACCGGGACGAGCCGACGTGCCAGCGCTTCCTGCCGTGTGTCAACGTGCTGGCAGAGCAGTCGTTCAGCGGCGGCCGCCATTACTGGGAGGTGGAGGTGGGCAGTAAGACGGCCTGGGACCTCGGCGTGGCCCGTGGCTCCGTCTGCAGGAAAGGCCGCCTCACCCTCTCGCCCACAGACGGCTACTGGACCATCTGGCTCCGGGACGGCCACAGCTACAAGGCCCTAGACCGGACCACCGTGCCCATGTACCCCCCCGCCCAGCCCAACAGGGTGGGCATCTACCTGGACTACGATGGGGGACAGGTGTCCTTCTACAACGCCGACAACATGAGCCACCTGTACACCTTCACCGACACCTTCACCGAGAGCCTGTACCCCTACTTCAGCCCCTACCTCAACTGTGCCGGCAACTCCCAGGGCCTCACCCTGTGCCGGCTCCAGCTGTGAGCCCCCCAGCCCCCCACCCCCCACCCACCCCCCCTCCCCCCACCCACCCCCACCCACCCAACCCTCCCCCTACATCAGCCCCTACCTCAACTGTGCCGGCAACTCCCAGGGCCTCACCCTGTGCCGGCTCCAGCTGTGAGCCCCCCCCACCCTAGCCCCCCACCCACACCCACCCCCCTCCCCCACCCACGCCCCCCACCCACCTAACCCTCCCCCTACATCAGCCCCTACCTCAACTGTGCCGGCAACTCCCAGGGCCTCACCCTGTGCCGGCTCCAGCTGTGAGCCCCCCCAGCCCCCCACCCCCACCCACCCCCCCTCCCCCACCCACCCCCACCCACCCAACCCTCCCCCTACATCAGCCCCTACCTCAACTGTGCCGGCAACTCCCAGGGCCTCACCCTGTGCCGGCTCCAGCTGTGAGCCCCCCCACCCTAGTCCCCCACCCACACCCCAGCCCCCCACCCACACCCACCCCCACCCACCCCCCACCCAACCCTCCCCCTACATCAGCCCGTACCTCAACTGTGCCGGCAACTCCCAGGGCCTCACCCTGTGCCGGCTCCAGCTGTAGACACGGACCCCCATCCCACACCCCCCCCCCACTCCTCCCCCACCCCCCCACCCACCCCCACCTACCTTCCCCACCCCCCACCCACACCCACCCCTCCCCCACCCCCACACACACCCCCCACCCACCCTCCCACCCAAACCTCCCCCTACTTCAGCCCCTATCTCAACTGTGCTGGTAACTCCCAGGGCCTCACGCTGTGCCGGCTCCAGATGTGAGCCCCCCCCACCCAACCCTCCCCCTCCCCCCCATCCTCCCCACTCTCCCACGCCCCCCCCCCCCCCACCCACCTACTCCCAACCCCCACTCCCCCTACTTCAGCCCCTATCTCAACTGTGCTGGCAACTCCCGCGGCCTCACCCTGTGCCGGCTCCAGCTGCAGGCACGCACCCTCCTCCCGGCCCTCCCTATCCCCCCCTCTCAGCCCCTGCACCCCCCCCTCCCCCCCCCTCCCCCTTCCCGGCCTCACCCTGTACCGACTGCAGCTGTAGACACGCACACCAGGCCCTCTTTCCCCCCCCTCCCTGCCCCCTCTCCCACCCCACCCTGCCCCCCCCCCCCCCCCGGCCCCTGCTCCCACCCCACCCTGCCCCCCCCCCCCGGCCCCTGCTCCCACCCCACCCTGCCCCCCCCCCCCGGCCCCTGCTCCCACCCCCCCCCCTTTCATCCTTACCACATCCCCTTCTATCCACTGTGGGATGGCAGAGCCTCGATGGGCCGTGAGACCTCCTGGTTTTTTTCCTCCATGTAAAGTTTACAATGTTGTCAATCACCATTAAATGCACCAAGGCTTGAACACGGCCTATTGCACTGATGACAACAACGTGCTGGAGTAACTCAGCGGGTCAGGCAGCATCTCTGGAGAACATGGATAGGTGACGTTTCAGGACGAGATCCATCTGACAGATTCTTGTGTAAGAGAGGAAGGCTACAAGCGGAGAGGCAGGGCCACGAGTGGCAGGTAATAGGTGGATACAGGCAAGGGGGTTTCCGATAGCCAGATGGATGGAACAAATACCAGAGATAAGAACAGTAGGTGTGAGATGGGTATGGTGAGGTGGTGCAGCAGGTAGAGCCACTGCCTCACAGTGCCAGAGACCCAGGTTTGATCCTGACCTCAGGTGCTGTCTGTGTGGAGTTTGCACGTTCCCCCTGTGACTGCATGGGTTTCCTCCTCCCACGCCCCAAAGACATGCGGATTTGTAGGTCAATTGGCTGGGGTACAATAGTAAATTGTCCCTAGTGTGTGTAGGGCAGAGCTAGCCTATGGGTTGACTATTGGTCAGTGCAGACCCGGTAGGCCAAGGAGCCTGTTTCCTCGGTGTATCTCCAAACTAAACTAAGATCCACGACCAGAGGTCCTGGGTTAATGTGGGGGAACTCATCTCTCGTGCCCTTGGGAGTGTTTGAGGGGTTCTGAGGCTGACCATGGGGGGTTCTCCAGGGTATGGGAGTGGAATGGGTCGAGGTGTGGGCAGAGTGAGTGGGCAGCTGGAGGTCGGAGAGGGGAGAGGACTGGACAAGCTAGATGCAGGAAAAATGTTCCCATTGTTGGGGGAGTCCAGAACCAGGGGCCACAGTCTAAGAATAAAGTGGAGGCCATTTAAAACCGAGGTGAGAAGATACTTTTTCACCCAGAGAGTTGTGAATTTGTGGAATTCTCTGCCACAGAGGGCAGTGGAGGCCAATTCAGTGGATGATTTTAAAAGAGAGTTAGATAGAGCTCTAGGGGCTAGTGGAATCAAGGGATATGGGGAGAAGGTAGGCACGGGTTACTGATTGTGGATGATCAGCCATGATCACAATGAATGGCGGTGCTGACTCGAATGGCCTCCTCCTGCACCTATTTTCTATGTTTCTATGACAGTGCGTATGTGGACGATGTGGAATGGGCCGCTGGGGGTCGGGGTTGAAGTGTGGGCGGTGTGGAGTGGGCCGCTGGGGGTCGGGGTTGATGGGCGGTGTGGAGTGGGCTGCTGGTGGTTGGTGTGGGCGGTGTGGAGTGGGCCGGTGTGGGCGATGTGGAGTGGGCTGCTGGGGGTCGGTGTGGGCGGTGTGGACTGGGCCGTCGGGGGTCGGTGTGGACGGTGTGGAGTGGGCCGCTGGGGGTGGAGGTGTGGGCAGTGTAGAGTGGGCCGCCGGGGGTCGCGGGTGGAAGTGTGGGCGGTGTGGAGTGGGCCGCTGGGGGTCGGGGTTGATGGGCGGTGTGGAGTGGGCTGCTGGTGGTTGGTGTGGGCGATGTGGAGTGGGCTGCTGGGGGTCGGTGTGGGCGGTGTGGACTGGGCCGTCGGGGGTCGGTGTGGACGGTGTGGAGTGGGCCGTTGGGGGTCGGTGTGGAGTGGGCCGCTGGGGGTGGAGGTGTGGGCAGTGTAGAGTGGGCCGCCGGGGGTCGCGGGTGGAAGTGTGGGCAGTGTAGAGTGGGCCGCTGGGGGTCGGGGGTCGAGGTGGGGGCAGTGTGGAGTGGGCCGTCGGGGGTCGAGGTGTGGGCAGTGTGGAGTGGGCCGCTGGAGGTCGGGGGTTGATGGGCGGTGTGGAGTGGGCCGTCGGTGGTCGGTGTGGGCGGTGTGGAGTGGGCCGCTGGGGGTCGGGGGTTGAAGTGTGGGCGAGTGGAGTGGGCCGCTGGGGGTCGGGGGTCGGTGTGGGCGGTGTGGAGAGGGCCGCTAGGGGTCAGGGTGGAAGTGTGGGCGGTGTGGAGTGGGCCGCTGGGGGTGGAGGTGTGGGAGGAGTGGAGTGGGCCACTGGGGGTCGGGGGTGGAAGTGTGGGCGGTGTGGAGTGGGTCGCTGGGGGTCGGGGGTCGAGGTGTGGGCGGTGTGGAGTGGGCCGCTGGGGGTCGGGGGTCGGGGGTCGTTGTGGGCGGTGTGGAGTGGGGGTCGGGGGTGGAAGTGCGGGCGGTCTGGAGTGGGACGCTGGGGGTCGGTGTGGAAGTGTGGGCGGATTGGAGTGGGCCGCTGGAGGTCCCACAGCAGCCTGGGGTCCGCATGGATCGGGCTCCGCTGGAGGCCCCACAGAGGCCGGGGGCGAGCGTGGGGGCCGTACATGGCCGTCAGTGGCATGGAGCGGCAGCGGAGGTCACTGACAACATCGCCAGACCAGGCCAACCCAGTAACGTCCAGCACCGTCGCCAGGACAACCGGGCCTAAAGGCCAGGATCAGACCCAATTTGAACTTGATACTTGAAAGGTATAAGATGGTGGCAGAAATGTGATGTGTGCGAAGGAACTGCAGGTTTAAACATTCATTTGTTTTATATCTCTCTATAATCATCATCTGTATCTCTCGTTTCACTTTCCCCTGACTCTCAGGCTGAAGAAGGGTCTCGACCCGAAACGTCACCCATTCCTTCTCTCCAGAGATGCTGCCTGACCTGCTGAGTTACTCCAGCATTTCGCATCTTTCTGCCCGGTTCCCCACTGAGACCCAGTGACCGATCTCTCACTGGATCCAGTGACCAGTCTCTTTCTGTGAGTCAGTACCCAGCACCTGGTCCCACACTGGATCCAGTGCCCAGTCCCTCACTGTGGGCCCAGTGTCGGGACCCTCAGTGGACCCAGTGTCCAGTGTTGGGTCCCACACTGGATCCAGTGCCCAGTCCCTCTGTGGACCCAGTGCCAGGTCCTTCTGTGGACCGAGTGTTAGGTCCCTCACTGTGAGGCCCAGTGCCCAGTGTCGGGTCCCTCACTGTGATACCCAGTGCCCAGTGTCGGGTCCCTCACTGTGATACCCAGTGCCCAGTGTCGGGTCCCTCACTGTGATACCCAGTGCCCAGTGTCGGGTCCCTCACTGTGAGGCCCAGTGCCCAGTGTCGGCTCCCTCACTGTGAGGCCCAGTGCCCAGTGTCGGGTCCCTCACTGTGATACCCAGTGCCCAGTGTCGGGTCCCTCACTGTGATACCCAGTGCCCAATGTCGGGTCCCTCACTGTGAGGCCCAGTGCCCAGTGTTGGGTCCCTCTGTGGACCCAGTGCCCAGTGTCGGGTCCCTCACTGTGATACCCAGTGCCCAGTGTTGGGTCCCTCTGTGGACCCAGTGCCCAGTGTTGGGTCCCTCTGTGGACCCAGTGCCCAGTGTCGGGTGCCTCACTGTGAGACCGAGTGCCCAGTGTTGGGTCCCTCTGTGGACCCAGTGCCCAGTGTCAGGTGCCTCACTGTGAGACCCAGTGCCCAGTGTCGGGTGCCTCACTGAGGCCCAGTGCCCAGTGCCCAGTGCCCAGTGTCGGGTCCCTCACGGTGAGACCCAGTGCCCAGTGTCGGGTCCCTCACTGTGAGGCCCAGTGCCCAGCACCTGGTCCCACACTGGATCCAGTGCCCAGTCCCTCACTGTGGGCCCAGTGCCGGGTCCCTCTGTGGATCCAGTGCCCAGTGTCGGGTCCCTCTGTGGACCCAGTGCCCAGTGTCGGGTCCCTCTTTGGACCCAGTGCCCAGTGCCAAGTCCCTCACTGTGAGGCCCAGTGCCCAGTGTCGGACCCAGTGCCCAGTGTTGGGTCCCTCTGTGGACCCAGTGCCCAGTGTTGGGTCCCTCACTGTGAGGCCCAGTGCCCAGTGTCGGGTCCCTCTGGACCCAGTGCCTGACCCCTCACAGTGGGAGAGAGTGTGTGGCCCAATGAACATAAAGACCCCACAGCTGACATGGGCAGGCGTTGTGGGTGGGCTCTCGGGCAGGGAGCGGGAGATGGAGGGAGGTGCAGGGGTTGGAGCTGGGGGATCGCCGGGCAGAGAGTTATCAATCTGCCTCACCCTCCTGTTACCCCGACCTTACCCCCAACACCCAGCTCTGCCCCGCGTCATGGACCGGTCTCTATCGCTTGCACCTTCACCAGCACAACACCCAGGTTTGTGTTTATTGTGGTCACGTGCATCGAGGTACAGGGGAAAGCTTTGTTCTGTGTGCTGTTCCATACAGACCAAATAATACATAAATACAATGGGTTCAAATTCAAGTACAATAGGGGAAGATACAGAGTGCAGAATATACAGCGATCAGCCGAAACATGATCACCTGATGAGGCAAAACATTATGCCCACCTGCCTAATATGCTGTTGGTCCTCCGCGTGCAGCCCCATACGCAGCAGGGTGCGATGCACTGTGTATTGTGACACATTCCTCCCGTGACCACCATTAACATTTTCTGTGACTTGTGCCACAGACGACCTTCTGTCGGTTCGGACCAGACGGGATAACCTTCGTTGCCCTCGCGCATCGATGAGCCTTGGGCGCCCAACACCCTGCCTGTCGCCGGTTTGTGGTTCGTCCCTCCTCGGACCACTGTCGGTCGGTACTCACCACTGCTGACCGGGAACACCCCACAAGCCTTGCCGTTTCACAGATGCTCTGACCCAGTCGTCTGGACATAACAATTTTGCCCTTGTCAAAGTCGCTCAGGGCTTTACTCCTGCACATTACTCCTGCATCCAACACGTCAACTGTTCACTTGCTCCCCAATATATCCCACCCCTTGACAGGTGCCATTGTAACAAGATCATCAATGTTATTCACTTCACCTGTCAGTGGTCATAATGTTTTGACTGATCGGTGTATGTGTGGGAAGGAACTGCAGATGCTACTTCACACTGTAGGTAAACACAAAATGCTGGAGTAACTCAGCGGGTCAGGCAGCATCTCTGGAGAGAAGGAATGGGTGACGTTTTGGGTCGAGACCCTCCCTCAGAGTCTGAAGTAGTGCCTCGACCTTAAATGTTCCCCTTTCCTTCACTCCAGAGATGCTGCCTGTCCCGCTGAGTGCAGAATATAGTTCTCAGCATTGTAGCGCACCAGTTCCACAGACAAAGTCCAATGTCCACAATGGGGTAGAGGTGAATCGGACAGTGCCCTAGCTTATGGAAGGGCCGTTCAGAAGCCTGATAACAGAGGGGAAGAAGGTGTTCCTGAGTCTGGTGGTGCGCGCTTTCAAGCTTCTGTACCTTCTGTACGGACGGGAGAGGGGAGAAGAAGGAATGGCCGGGGTGGGACAGGGACGAGTCTTTGATGATGTCGGCTGCTTTCCCGAGGCAGCGTGAGGTATAGATGGAGTGGGTGGTGGGGGGTGTGGTGTGTGTGATGGGCCGGGCTACATCTACAATGGTGGGGAGTGTGGGGTGTGTGATGGGCTGGGCTACATCTACAATGGTGGGGAGTGTGGGGTGTGTGATGGACCGGGCTACATCTACAATGGTGGGGAGTGTGGTGTGTGTGATGGACTGGGCTACATCTACAATGGTGGGGAGTGTGGGGTGTGTGATGGACTGGGCTACATCTACAAAGGTGGGGAGTGTGGGGTGTGTGATGGATTGGGCTACGTCCACAACTCTCTGTAGTTTCTTGTGGCCTTGGGCAGAGCTGTTCCCAAACCAAGCTGTGCTGCATCCCGACAGTCTGCTTTCTGTGGTGCATCTGTAGAAGTTTGTGAGAGTTTCTGGAGAGATGCAGAATTTCCTCGGTCTCTCAGCCTCCTTTCTTCAGTTTCCTGATGCCCTTTGCCCTCCTGGTTCACTCCCCTGGGCACTCCGGTGTTTGGTGCTCTCTGTGAGTGAGAGAGGAAGGCAAGGGTCACAGCTGGCTGATCGGGGCAACATAATCATGAAACTACAACATATCTTGTAGCGGCACAGCGGTAGAGTTGCTGCCTTACAGCGAATGCAGCGCCGGAGACTAAGGTTCGATCCTGACTACGGGCGCCGTCTGTACGGAGTTTGTACGTTCTCCCCGTGACCTGCGTGGGTTTTCTCCGAGATCTTCGGTTTCCTCCCACACTCCAAACACGTGCAGGTTTGTAGGTTAATTGACTGGGTAAATGTAAAAATTGTCCCTGGTGTGTGTAGGATAGTGTTAATGTGCGGGGATCGCTGGGCGGCGCGGACTTGGTGGGCCGAAAGGGCCTGTTTCCGGCTGTAGAATCTAAATCTAAAAAAAAAAAATCTAAATCTAAATATCTTACCGTGAGATGTCTTACCAGATTCCCCCACACCCACCTCAGTTCGGCGAAGCAAATCTGCAAAGTCCAATAGAGAAATTTTAGTTTAAAGATCCAGCACGGAAACAGGCCCTTCGGCCCATTGAGTCTGCCCTGACCAGCGATCCCCGCACATTAACACTATCCTACACACACTAACAACACACAGCCAGTGCCATCTTCTTTGCTGCTGTGTGCTGGGATAACAGAGTTGGATTCATGGGAGGTGGTCTTCAAACTACGGAGCTTCCTGGACAATACAGCTCACCCCCTCCTGAGGAGAACCTTCAGCAATTGTAAAGAAGGGTCTCAATCCGAAATGCCAGTTTCATAGAAACATAGAAAATAAGTGCAGGAGTAGGCCATTCGGCCCTTCGAGCCTGTACGCACCGCCATTCAATATGATCATGGCTGATCATCCAGCTCAGTATCCCGTACCTGCCTTCTCTCCATACCCCCTGATCCCACAAGGGCCACATCTAACTCCTTCTTAAATATAGCCAATGAACTGGCCTCGACTACCTTCTGTGGCAGAGAATTCCGCAGATTCACCACTCTCTGTGTGAAAAAACTTTCTCATCTCGGTCCTAAAAGACTTCCCCCTTATCCTTAAACTGTGACCCCTTGTTCTGGACTTCCCCAACATCGGGAACAATCTTCCTGCATCTAGCCTGTCCAACCCCTTAAGAATTCTGTAAGTTTCTATAAGATCCCCCCTCAATCTTCTAAATTCCAGCGAGTACAAGCCGAGTCTATCCAGTCTTTCTTCATATGAAAGTCCTGCCATCCCAGGAATCAATCTGGTGAACCTTCTCTGTACTTCCTCTATGGCAAGAATGTCTTTCCTCAGATTAGGAGACCAAAACTGTACGCAATACTCCAGGTGTGGTCTCACCAAGGCCCTGTACAACTGCAGCAGAACCTCCCTGCTGCTATACTCAAATCCCCTCGCTATGAATGCCACACTGTATCACTCTATGATTCTGTCTACTCTGCCATTCAATCATGGCTGATCTATCTTTCCCTCTCAACCTCATTCTCCTGCATTCTCCTTCACCCCCATAACCCCTGACACCCATACTAATCAAGGATCTGTCAATCTCCGCCTTATAAATATCAATTGGCATGGCCTCAATAGCTGTCTGTGGCAATGAATTCCACAGATTCATCACCCTCTGACTAAAGAAATTCCTCCTCCTCTCCTTTCTAAAGGAATAGGTGACGTTTCGGGTCGAGACCCTTCTTCACAATTGCTGAAGGTCACCTATTCCCTTTCTCCAGAGATGCTGCCTGTCCCGCTGAGTTACTCCAGCTTTTTGTGTATAAGGTTCCTTCCTATTCCTTTCTAAAGGGACGTCCTTTTAATTCTGAGGCTGTGCCCTCTGGTCCTAGACTCTCCCACTGGTGGAAACATCCTCTCCACATCCACTCTATCCAGGCCGCTCACTGTTTGGTAAGTTTCAATGAGGTTCCCCCTCATCCTTCTAAACTCCAGCGAGTACAGGCCCCGTGCCCACAAACGCTCATCGTATGTTAACCCACTCATGGTCGGGATCGTTCTGTAAAATGCAGAGCTGTACGACATGCGTGGCAGGTAAGAAGGAACATCCATGTGTAAGAAGGAACTGCAGATGCTGGTTTAAACTGAAGATAGACACAAAAAGCTGGAGTAACTCAGCGGGACAGGCAGCATCTCTGGGGCGAAGGGATGGGTGACGTTTTGGGATGAGACACGACACCCATTCCTTCTCTCCAGAGATGCTGCCTGTCCCGCTGAGTTACTCCAGCTTTTTGTGTCCACGTCTGCAGTTCCTCCCTAATCCTTTTGAAAGGAAGGAGATTATAGTTTTGACCCTAGTGAGAGCCTCATCTATAATGGAAGAGGGGAAGCCCCATTTCTTTGAACCTAGTGAGAGCCAGCGTATCCAACAAATCATCCGCCAACATTTCCGTCACCTACAACGGGACCCCACCACTGGCCATATCTTCCCATCCCCTCCCCTCTCTGCGTTCCGCAGAGACCGTTCCCTCCGTAACTCCCTGGTCCACTCGTCCCTTCCTACCCAAACCACACCAACCCCGGGCACTTTCCCCTACAACCGCACGAGATGCAAAACCTGTCCCTTTACATCCCCCCTCATCTCCATCCAAGGACCCAAACAGTCTTTCCAGGTGAGACAAAGGTTCACCTGCATCTCCTCCAACCTCATCTATTGCATCCGCTGCTCTAGATGTCAACTTATTTACATCGGCGAAACCAAACGCAGGCTCAGCGATCGCTTCGCTCAACACCTGCGCTCGGTCCACGTTAACCAACCTGATCTCCCGGTGGCTGAGCACTTCAACGCCCCCTCCCACTCCGACCTTTCTGTCATGGGCCTCCTCCAGTGCCATAGTGAGGCCCACCGGAAATTGGAGGAACAGCACCTCATATTTCGCCTGGGCAATTTGCAGCCCAGTGGTATGAACATCGACTTCTCCAACTTTAGATAGTTCCTCTGTCCCTCTCTTCCCCTCCCCCTTCCCAGATCTCCCTCTATCTTCCTGTCTCCACCTATATCCTTCCTTTGTCCCGCCCCCCTACATCAGTCTGAAGAAGGGTCTCGACCCGAAACGTCGCCCATTCCTTCTCTTCTGAGATGCTGCCTGACCTGACCAGCATTTTGTGAATAAATACCTTCCTTTTGAAAGGAACGTCCTTTTAATTGTGAGGCTGTGCCCTCTGGTCCTGGACACTCCCCCTATTGGGAACATCCTCTCCACATCCACTCTGTGCGAGCCGTTCACCGTTGTTTACCTGAGGTGCGTGCGGCTGACGCCATCTTGACGTTGGTCACAGTGTTGTGGACGATACAGATGACCGTGTCCGGCACGTCCTGGTGGGCCCGGTGCATGATCTCCACCCCGTGCAGCCCCCCCTCGCACCTGGTCCTGGTCACGTTCGACCGCGGCACCAGGCTGGTCCCATCGCTGCTCTTCCACACCAGGGCGGGCTCGGGGAGCCACCCAGCCGATCGGCAGCTGTAGAGGACAGTGGAGTCGGTGAGCCGCTCGACTGAGATGACGGGCTTCGTCCCCAGCGCTGAAACCCAAGGTCATAACGTCATCAGATCATGAGTCTGTATTAATATCTGACTTATTATATGGGTGGGTGACTATATTTGTGTTTATATTTTGTATGTAAATGGTCGGGTATATGTATATATATGATTGGCCTAATGTATGTATATATATCAGATGTAGTTAATATAGACATTATTGTGTAAATAGGTGTATTCATATGATTGTAGGGGTGAGTGAGTATATATGTAGTTATATATGTATTTTAGGTATTAGTTATTGTAGATAATACTTGATAAATATTGATTAGGGAATGGGGGTCGGATTAAATAAGTTCACACTTCTTCCTACTCCTTTTCGCATTGAGGGTTCAGTGTTGAGGTGGATAGAAAATTGGTTGGCGGACAGGAAGCAAAGAGTAGGAATAAACGGGTCCTTTTCGGAATGGCAGGCAGTGACTAGTTGGGTACCGCAAGGCTCAGTACTGGGACCCCAGTTATTTACAGTGTATATTAATGATTTGGACGAGGGAATTGAATGCAACATCTCTAAGTTTGCGGATGACACGAAGCTGGGTGGCAGTGTTAGCTGCGAGGAGGATGCTCGGAGGCTGCAGAGTGACTTGGATAGATTAGGCGAGTGGGCAAATGCATGGCAGATGCAATATAATGTGGATAAATGTGAGGTTATCCACTTTGGCGGCAAGAACAGGAAAGCAGAGTATTACCTGAATGGTGACCGATTGGGAGAAGGGGAGATGCAACGTGACCTGGGTGTCATGGTGCACCAGTCATTGAAAGCAAGCGTGCAGGTGCAGCAGGCAGTGAAGAAAGCGAATGGTATGTTGGCATTCATAGCAAGAGGATTTGAGTTTAGGAGCAGGGAGGTTCTGCTGCAGTTGTACAGGGCTTTGGTGAGACCGCACCTGGAGTATTGTGTGCAGTTTTGGTCTCCTAACCTGAGGAAAGACGTTCTTGCCTTAGAGGGAGTACAGAGAAGGTTCACCAGATTAATCCCATGGATGGCGGGACTTGCATATGAGGAAAGACTGGATAGACTGGGCTTGTACTCGCTGGAATTTAGAAGACTGAGGGGGGATCTTATAGAAACATATAAAATTCTTAAAGGGTTGGAGGGGCTAGATGCGGGAAGATTGTTCCCGATGTTGGGGGAGTCCAGAACCAGGGGTCACAGCTTAAGGATAAGGGTGAAGTCTTTTAGGACCGAGATGAGAAAACATTTCTTCACACAGGGAGTGGTGAGTCTGTGGAATTCTCTGCCACAGAAGGTAGTTGAGGCCAGTTCATTGGCTATATTTAAGAGGGAGTTAGATGTGGCCCTTTTTGCTAAAGGGATCAGGGGGTATGGAGAGAAGGCAGGTACAGGCTACTGAGCTGGATGATCAGCCATGATCATATTGAATGGCGGTGCAGGCTCGAAGGGCCGAATGGCCTAGTCCTGCACCTATTTTCTATGTTTCTATGTAAAGACGTTAAGTAATGGATGTTTATTTTGTTTTTTAATTGATGTCTTTTAACATGTACGAAATAAAATGATAGAAAGAAAGAAAGAAAGAAAGAAAGAAAGAAAGAAAGAAAGAAAGAAAGAAAGAAAGTCATACCAGCAGAATTAGGCCATTCTGCCCATCAAGTCTAGTTTAGTTTACTTTAGTTCAGAGATACAGCGCGGAAACAGGCCCTTCGGCCCACCGTGTCCGCGCCGCCCAGCGATCCCCGCACATTAACACTACCCGACACCCACTAGGGACAATTTTTACATTTACCAAGCCAATTGACCTACAAGCCTGCACGTCTTTGGAGTGTGGGAGGAAACCCAAGATCTCAGAGAAACCCCACGCAGGTCACGGGGTTCGTACTAATCAAGAACTCTCTCTCCATCCCTCCCCCACCCAAGTCACACCAGCTTCTCGTTCTCAACCAACAAACAGCTAACAAAGGCCTTTTTCCTTTATCATAATTACTTTTTTGAACTTTCATTCATAGTTCTTTATCTCTCCACATCTCCGTCTATGTCTCTCGTTTCCCTTATCACTAATCAGTCTGAAGAAGGGTCTCGACCTGAAATGTCACCCATTCCTTCTCTCCAGAGATGCTGCCTGACCTGCTGAGTTATTCCAGCTTTTTGTGTCTATCTTCAGTTTAAACCAGTTCCTTCCCACACATCCATTTAGTTTAGTATATCTCTCCCTCCTAACCCCATTCTCCTGCCTTCTCCCCATAACCCCTGACACCCGTACTAATCAAGAACCTGCCAATCTCTGCCTTAAAGATATCCACTGACTTGGCCTCCACAGCCTTCTATGGCAATGAATCCCACAGATTCACCACCCTCTGACTAAAGAAATTCCTCCTCATCTCCTTCCTAAAGGAATGTCCTTTAATTCTGAGGCTGAGGATAGATTAGTGGGAATAAGCTGGCATGAACGTAACGCTCTCTCCTGAACCTTCACGACATCCCAAAGCAACGAAGCTCTGCCCAGGACCGCTGGAGATCGCAGAGAGTTGTAGACGTAGCCTGGTCCATCACACACACCAGACTCCCTACCTACCTTCAACTCCATCCACACCAGCCAACATTGGAGACCCTCGGACTATCTCTGATCAGACTTTACTGGCTTTACCTTGCGCTAGACGTTATTCATATTATTCCGTTTATCATATATCTCTACAATGTGAATGGCTCGATTGTAATCATGTATTGTCTTTCCACTGACTAGATAGCACGCAACAAAAGCTCTTCACTGTACCTCGGTACTCATGATAATAATCTAAACTAAACTGAACATATTCAAACTAAACATGCACTACAATGCTGAGAACTGTATTCTGCACTCTGTATTTTTCCCCTTGCTCGACCTATTGTATTTGAGTTTGACTTGATTGTATTTCAGAACGCCTTCGACAAGGTCCCACATAGGAAATTAGTGGGCAAAATTAGAGCACATGGTATTGGGGGTAGGGTACTGACATGGATAGAAAATTGGTTGGCAGACAGAAAGCAAAGAGTGGGGATAAATGGGTCCTTTTCAGAATGGCGGGGCAGTGACCAGTGGGGTACCGCAAGGCTCGGTACATGTGACAATAATAACCCTGAGTTAAAATTAAAGGCCCTGTCCCACCCCGGCCATTCCTTCTTCTCCCCGCCCCCGTACAGAAGGTACAGAAGCTTGAAAGTGCGCACCACCAGACTCAGGAACAGCTCATTCCCCTCTGTTATCAGGCTTCTGAACGGCCCTTCCATAAGCTGGGGTACTGCCCGATTCACCTCTACCCCATTGTGGACATTGGACGTTGTCTGTGGAACTGGTGCACTACAATGCTGAGAACTATATTCTGCACTCTGTATCTTCCCCTTTGCTCCACCTGTTGTTCTTGAGTTTGGCTGGATTGTATTTATGTTTGGTATTATCGGATCTGCGTGGATATCATGCAAAACATGCTGAACTAAACAATATCCCCTTTATCCTGTATCTCTAGACTGTGGATAGTGTGATTGTAATCATGCATTGTCTTTCCGCTGACCAGTTAGCGCGCACAAAAGCTCTCCATTTTACCTCAGGACACGTGACAATAAACAAAACTAAAATTCTCCCCCTCCCCCTTCCTTCCCCCACCCTCCCCCCTCCATGCCCATGTCCAGAACCCTGCTGTAATGGTTTTCCTGAGGTTAGTTCAGTTTAGTTTAGACATACTGCCTGGGGTGGTGGTGGAGGCGGGAACACTCACAACGTTTAAGAGGCATTTGGATGGGCACTTGAAATGCTACAACATTCAGGGCTACGGTCCAAATGCGGGAAAATGGGATTAAAATTAGACTGTGTTTGGTAACGGGCGGCACGGACACGATGGGCCGAAGGGCCTCTTTCTGTGCTGTAGGACTCTAGGACTCTATGACTCTATACAACGCGGAAACAGGCCCTTCAGCCCACCGAGTCCATGCCGACCAGCGATCCCCGCGCACTAACACGACCCTACACACGTGTTTATTTTATTGTCACGTGTACAGAGGTACAGTGAAAAGCTTTTGTTGCGTGCCAACCAGTCAGCGGAAAGACAAATACATGATGACAATCGAGCCATTTACAATGTACAGGTACATGATGAGGGAATAACGTTTAGTGCAAGGTAAAGCCAGCAAAGTCAGATCAAAGATAGTCTCCAAAGGAGGTAGATAGTAGTTAAGGACCGCTCTCCAGTTGGCGATAGGATGGTTCAGCTGTCTGATAACAGCTGGAAGAAAACTATCACACTGGGGACAATTTACAATTATATTGAAACCAGTTAACCCACAAACCTGCACGTCTTTGGAGTGTGGGAGGAAACCGGAGCACCCGGAGAAAGCCCAGGCAGGTCAAGGGGAGAACGTACAAACTCCGTACAGACGGCGCCCGTAGTCGGGATGGAACCCGGGTCTCCGGCGCTGTGAGGCATCAACTCTACCGTTCCTACCGAGTGGAATGCTGATAAGTCATGTTCACAAGTGATTTAGATATTTAGATTTAGATTTAGATTTAGAGATACAGCACGGAAACAGGCCCTTCGGCCCACCGAGTCCGTGCCGCCCAGCGATCCCCGCACATTAACACTATCCTACACACACTAGGGACAAGTTTTTTAAACATTTGCCCAGCCAATTAACCTACAAACCTGTACGTCTTTGGAGTGTTGGAGGAAACCGAAGATCTCGGAGAAAACCCACGCAGGTCACGGGGAGAACGTACAAACTCTGTACGTTCAAACTCCGTACAAACTCTGATAGGAGCAGAATTAGGCCATTCGGCCCATCAAGTCTACTCCGCCATTCATTCGTGGCTGATCTATCTCTCCCTCCTAACCCCATTCTCCTGCTTTCTCCCCATAACCCCTGACACCCGCACCTAAGAATAAGGGGTCGGCCATTTAGAACTGAGATGAGGAAAACCTTTTTCAGTCAGAGAGTTGTGAATCTGTGGAATTCCCTGCCTCAGAGGGCAGTGGAGGCCAATTCTCTGAATGCATTCAAGAGAGAGCTAGATAGAGCTCTTAAGGATAGCGGAGTCAGGGGGTATGGGGAGAAGGCAGGAACGGGGTACTGATTGAGAATGATCAGCCATGATCACATTGAATGGCGGTGCGTACAGGCTCGAAGGGCCGAATGGCCTCCTCCTGCACCTATTGTCTATTGTCTAATCATGAAGCCACCTATCTCTGCCCTGAATATATCCTTGCCCGTGCCCACTGCCCGCTGTGTCGCGGTGGGAGCTGGTGAAGCCAGGGATTGTTGGCGATTGCCTTACCGACCACGCTGAGATCCATCCGTGCCGCGCTGTAGCGACTGCCGGTGAAGACGGTGCACTGATACGTGCCGGCGTCCGTCACGCCCACTCTGTCCAGCCGCAGCGACACGTCTCCGGCCCCTCGCCGACTGTCCAGCAGCCAGGCCCCCTCCCGGTAGCCCCAGCACTCCCCCCCACCCTCCCCACACGCCAGCACCACGTCTCCACTCCGCAGGTTCCTCCACTCCAGCCCCACGCTCCCGGCATGAGTGCAGGTCACCGCCTCGCACCGCAGCACCACGCTCTCTCCTAGCGCGGCCACGGTGGGCCCGGACATGCCCACCGCCCGCAGAGGGTCTAGGGCAGAGGAACAGGGGATAAGGTCAACATGCACACTGTGTACACCCAGCCCTGAACCCCCCCCCCCCCCCACTCCCACCCACCCCCACCCACCGCCCACAGAGGGTCTAGGGCAGAGGAACAGGACAGGTCAACATGCAGACTGTGTACACCCAGCCCTGAACCCCCCCCCCCCCCACTCCCACCCACCGCCCACCGCCCGCAGAGGGTCTAGGGCAGAGGAACAGGACAGGTCAACATGCACACTGTGTACACACAGCCCTGAACCCTCCCCCCCCCCCCACCCACCGCCCGCAGAGGGTCTAGGGCAGAGGAACAGGGGATAAGGTCAACATGCACACTGTGTACACACAGCCCTGACCCCACCAATCCCACCCACCCACCGCCCACCGCCCGCAGAGGGTCTAGGGCAGAGGAACAGGACAGGTCAACATGCACACTGTGTACACACAGCCCTGACCCCACCAATCCCACCCACCCACCGCCCACCGCCCGCAGAGGGTCTAGGGCAGAGGAACAGGACAGGTCAACATGCACACTGTGTACACACAGCCCTGAACCCTCCCCCCCCCCCCCACCCACCGCCCACCGCCCGCAGAGGGTCTAGGGCAGAGGAACAGGACAGGTCAACATGCACACTGTGTACACCCAGCCCTGACCCCACCAATCCCACCCACCCACCGCCCACCGCCCGCAGAGGGTCTAGGGCAGAGGAACAGGACAGGTCAACATGCAGACTGTGTACACACAGCCCTGAACCCCCCCCCCCCCCCCCCACTCCCACCCACCCCCACCCACCGCCCGCAGAGGGTCTAGGGCAGAGGAACAGGACAGGTCAACATGCACACTGTGTACACCCAGCCCTGACCCCACCAATCCCACCCACCCACCGCCCACCGCCCGCAGAGGGTCTAGGGCAGAGGAACAGGGGATAAGGTCAACATGCACACTGTGTACATACAGCCCTGAACCCCCCCCCCCCCCCACTCCCACCCACCCCCACCCACCGCCCGCAGAGGGTCTAGGGGATAAGGTCAACATGCACACTGTGTACACCCAGCCCTCCCACCCACCCACCCCCCTCTACCCCACCCACCCCCAACATCACCCACCCCCTGTACCCCACCCACCGCCCGAAGACGCCCCGCCCCCCTGAACCCCCACCCATCCCCCACTGAACCCCCATCCTCCCTCCACCCACCCATCCCCCACTGAACCCCCATCCTCCCACTGAACCCCCACCCCCCCCACTGAACCCCCATCCTCCCTCCACCCACCCATCCCCCACTGAACCCCCATCCCCCACTGAACCCCCATCCCCCACTGAACCCCCATCCCCCACTGAACCCCGTCCCCCACTGAACCCCCACCCCCCACTGAACCCCCATCCCCCACTGGACCCCCATCCCCCACTGGACCCCCATCCCCCACTGAACCCCCATCCCCCACTGAACCCCCACCCCCCACTGAACCCCCATCCCCCACTGGACCCCCATCTCCCACTGAACCCCCATCCCCACTGAACCCCCATCCCCACTGAACCCCCACCCCCACTGAACCCCCATCCCCACTGAACCCCCACCCCCCACTGAACCCCCATCCCCACTGAACCCCCATCCCCCACAGAACCCCCATCCCCCACAGAACCCCCATCCCCCACTGAACTCCCACTGAACCCCCATCCCCACTGAACCCCCACTGAACCCCCATCCCCACTGAACCCCCATCCCCACTGAACCCCCATGCCCCCCCTGTGCAGACTCACCTGGGCAGGACGAGCCCCAGTAGCAGAGCAGCATTGTTGGGGCCAGTATCACTACCTGCAGCAGAATGTCCACTGCCAGGCTGCCCCTCCCCTCACACCCCAGCCCCCCACGCCCTCCTGTCAGCGTGCAGAATAACATGGTGTTAGTGATTCCAGTCCGGATTGTACCCCCCCCCCTTCCCCTCCGAGACTGGAGTTTACGCAAGTCCCCCCCCCCCCCCACCCTCCCCACCCCCCCTCACGTCTCCAATCTCCTCTTGCCCCCTCGCTCAGAACAGACTCAGGGCCAGGGAATCACACCAACGTGTCTCCTTCCTCCCTAGGTTTGCAGGCTAGTTGGCTTCAGTACAAATTGTAAATTGTCCCTCAGGTAGAGGATAGTGTTGGTGTGTGGAGATCGCTGGTCGGTGTGGACTCGGTGGGTCGAAGGGCCTGTTTCCACGCTGCATCTCTAAACTAAATTAAACTAAACTGAGACAAAGGAAATTCTGCATCTCTTCAGGGACACAGGCACAGGTAGGACTGAGCCACAGGTAGGACAGAGACACACACACAGGTAGAACTGAGACACAGGCACAGGTAGGACTGAGACACAGACACAGGTAGGACTGAGACACAGGTAGGACTGAGCCACAGGCACAGGTAGGACTGAGACACAGGTAGGACTGAACCATAGACACAGGTAGGACAGAGACACACACAGGTAGGACAGAGACACACACAGGTAGGACTGAGACACAGGCACAGGTAGGACTGAGCCACATGTAGGACTGAAACAGGCACAGGTAGGACTGAGACACATGTAGGACTGAGACAGACACAGGTAGGACTGAACCACAGGCACAGGTAGGACTGAGACACAGGTAGGACTGAGACACAGGTAGGACTGAGACACAGGCACAGGTAGGACTGAGACAGACACAGGTAGGACTGAGACACACACACAGGTAGGACTGAACCACAGGCACAGGGAGGACTGAGACACACACACAGGTAGGACTGAAACACAGGCACAGGGAGGACTGAGACACAGGTAGGACTGAGACACAGACACAGGTAGGTCTGGGCCACAGGTAGGACTGAGACAGACACAGGTAGGACTGAGACACAGGCACAGGTAGGACTGAGACACAGGTAGGACTGAGACACAGGTGGGACTGAGACACAGACACAGGTAGGACTGACACAGACACAGGTAGGACTGAGACACACACACAGGTAGGACTGAGACACAGGTAGGACTAAGACACAGGTAGGACTGAGACACAGACACAGGTAGGACTGAGACACCGACACAGGTAGGACTGAGACACAGGCACAGGTAGGACTGAGACACAGACACAGGTAGGACTGAGACACAGGTAGGACTGAGACACACACACAGGTAGGACTGAGACACAGACACAGGTAGGACTGAGACACAGGTAGGACTGAGACACAGACACAGGTAGGACTGAACCACTGGTAGGACTGAGCCACACACACAGGTAGGACGGAGCCACTGGTAGGACTGGGCCACAGGTAGGACTGAGCCACAGGTTGGACGGAGACACAGGCACAGGTAGGACTAACACAGGCACAGGTAGGACTGAACCACTGGTAGGACTGAGCCACACACACAGGTAGGACTGAGACACAGGTAGGACTGAGACACACACACAGGTAGGACTGAGACAGACACAGGTAGGACTGAGACACAGACACAGGTAGGACAGAGACATACACACAGGTAGGACTGAGACACAGGTAGGACTGAGACACACACACAGGTAGGACTGAGCCACTGGTAGGACTGAGACACAGACACAGGTAGGACTGAGACAGACACAGGTAGGACTGAGACACACACACAGGTAGGACAGAGACATACACACAGGTAGGACTGAGACACAGGTAGGACTGAGACACACACACAGGTAGGACTGAGCCACTGGTAGGACTGGGCCACAGGTTGGACGGAGACACAGGCACAGGTAGGACTGAGACACAGGTAGGATTGAGACAGACACAGGTAGGACTGACACAGACACAGGTAGGACTGAGCCACAGGTAGGACTGAGACACAGACACAGGTAGGACTGAGACACAGGTAGGAGAGAGACACAGACACAGGTAGGACTGAGACACACACGCAGGTAGGACTGAGACACATACACAGGTAGGACTGAGCGACAGGTAGGACTGAACCACAGGCACAGGTAGGACTGAGACACACACACAGGTAGGACTGAGACACATACACAGGTAGGACTGAGCGACAGGTAGGACTGAACCACAGGCACAAGTAGGACTGAGACACAGACACAGGTAGGACTGACACAGACACAGACAGGACTGAGACACACACACAGGTAGGACAGAGACACACACACACAGGTAGGACTGAAACACAGGCACAGGTAGGACTGAGCGACAGGTAGGACTGAGACAGACACAGGTAGGACTGAGACACAGACACAGGTAGGACTGAGCCACGCACACAGGTAAGACTGAGACAATAGACAATAGACAATAGGTGCAGGAGGAGGCCATTCGGCCCTTCGAGCCAGCACCACCATTCAATGTGATCATGGCTGATCATTCTCAATCAGTACCCCGTTCCTGCCTTCTCCCCATACCCCCTGACTCCGCTATCCTTAAGAGCTCTATCTAGCTCTCTCTTGAATGCATTCAGAGAATTGGCCTCCACTGCCTTCTGAGGCAGAGAATTCCACAGATTCACAACTCTCTGACTGAGCTGCTGCCTCCACTGATATTCTGCCTCTAGACTCAGTTATTTCAACCGCTGTGGGGTGGGGTAAGATAATTGTTTCATAAACACCTCGGGGTTGTATTGCAACTTGGGTACGTCAGCCTCCATCACCACAGCAGTGACTCAGGCACACCCTCTCCATCAACGCCCACATCACCTAGACAATCGTCCACAGGAGACGGCAGGAGAATGGGGTCGAGAGGGAGAGATAGAACAGCCATGATTGAATGACAGACTAGACTTGATAGATACATAGGAAATTGGTGCAGGAGGAGGCCATTCGGCCCTTCGAGCCAGCACCGCCATTCAATATGATCATGGCTGATCATCCAGAATCAGTGCCCCGTTCCTGCTTTCTCCCCATATCCCCTGATTATGTTAGCCCCAAGAGCTAACATAATCAAGGGATATTTGATTACGTCTGATTTAACTCTCTCTTGAAAACATCAAGTGAATTGGCAGAGAATTCCACAGATTCACAACTCTCTGGGTGTAAACGTTTTTCCTCATCTCAGTCCTAAATGGCCGACCCCTTATTCTTAAACGGTGACCCCTGGTTCTGGACTCCCCCAACATCGGGAACATTTTTCCTGCTTCTAGCCTGTCCAATCCCTTAATAATTTAATCTGTTTCTATAAGGTCTACAAGATCTTTTCTCTTGACTGGAAGGCTTTTCACTGTACCTCGGTACACGTAACAATGATAAACTAAACTAAAGTGCCTCGTTCCTCTGGGAATTCCAGAGACACTGACTTGACCCTTCACCATCGGCTCCATCTGCATTTGAAAGCTTAATGTTCTCTTCTCTGTACATGCTCCCCCTTGGCCAAATCATTCAAAGCAACGGCATTTCTTTCCACTGCTATGCTGATGACACATAGCTTTATCTCCCCCTGAAACCCAACAACCGGTCAAATTTAATCAGCCTCATGCACTGCCTTGAGGACATAAAATGTTGGATGGCACAGAACTCCCTTCAGCTAAACGAGAGCAAGTCTGAGGTCATCCTATTCGCCCCCCCCCCGACTCCATCAAAACTATAACAGGCAACCTTGGAAGCCTATCCTCCCTAGTCAAACCACATGTCAAAAACCTTGGCGTGATATTTGACTCTGCAATAAAGTTTGACAAGCAAGTCAACGCTGTGGTAAAAGCCAGTTTCTTCCAACTTCGTACCATAGCTAAAATCAAACCTTTCCTCCAATTCGACGACACTGAAAAAATCATTCACGCATTCATTTCCTCCCGCCTAGACTACTGCAACTCCCTATACACTGGGATCAGCCAATCATCCCTGTCCTGCCTGCAATCGGTCCAAAACGCCGCAGCGAGACTCCTGACGGGTACCCGAAAAAGGGACCACATCACCCCGATTCTGGCCTCTCTCCACTGGCTCCCTGTACGGTACAGAATCAACTTCAAGCTCGTCCTATTCACATACAAAGCCCTAAATGGACATTCCCCCCCCCTTCCCACATCAAAAATCTTCTAACCCACCTCTCTAACTCCAGGTCCCTCAGGTCGGCCGACTTGGGGCTACTCACTATCCCGCGGTCTAGGCTTAAGCTCAGGGGTGACCGCGCTTTTGCGGTTGCAGCTCCTAGACTGTGGAACAGCATCCCTCTCCCCATCAGAACTGCCACCTCCATCCACTCCTTTAAGTCCAGGCTCAAAACCTATTTCTACTCCCTAGCGTTTGAGGCCCTCTGAGGGGGCGCTGTGAATTGACGCATGAGGTTCGATCGCCCTGACCCGGGGTAGATCGCCTGGCACAGGGGGAGCTGAGATACCCCCCCCCACCGATGCAGGAGCTTGATCGCCCCGACAAGGCCCGCCGCCCGTTATGGGAGTCAAGATCGTCCCGTCAACGGAAGGTTCGAGGCCCCCGATCGCTGGAGGACAAAGAAGGGAGAGATTGAACTTTAGTTCGCCTTCCATCACAGTGAGGAATGTGGAAGAGTCACTGTGGGGGATGTTCATGTTAAAATGTGTTTTGTGTGTCCTGTTGCTTCATATTGTTTTGACTGAACGGCAAATGAATTTCCTCGTATGTTGCAAAACACACTTGGCTGATAAAGTATGATTGTGATTGTGATCGAACTTCTCCACTGCACCAGAGAAAGCATCGGTTTGCATCGCAGCTTGGCATTGGGCTCAGGATGGAGAGTGGAGAGGGGGGAGTGCATTCTGCTGCCTCCATGGATAACAGGGGGAGGTGGAACAGGTAAGGCAGGGGGTGGGGATCCTGGGCAGATGGAGCCACAGTGTGGGGGGGGGGGGGGGGGGGAATGGTGTTGAAACAAAGGATCGTCACTTGCCACCCAAGTCTTTATGGAGATACAAGAAAATGCAGATGCCAGAATCGTGGGTGAAAAACAAAGTGCTGGAGGAACCCAGAGGGCCAGGCAGCATCAGAGGTGGGAATGGCCCATCTGCCAATCAACCACCCTCACCTGCATCGGGAAACAAGGAACAGCAGGTGCCGATTCTGAAAAAAAGACACAATGTGCTGGAGCACCTCTGGAGAACATGGATCCATGATGATCTCCACAGATGCTGCCCGACCCGCTGAGTTACTCCAGCACTCTGTGAAACGTCACCTATCCATGTTCTCCACAGATGCTGCCTGACCCGCTGAGTTACTCCAGCACTCTGTGAAACGTCAC
Organism: Rhinoraja longicauda; assembly: GCF_053455715.1. Lineage (NCBI taxonomy): Eukaryota > Metazoa > Chordata > Chondrichthyes > Rajiformes > Arhynchobatidae > Rhinoraja > Rhinoraja longicauda. Next base: position 27,663,112 of record NC_135971.1, read on the forward strand.
CTATCCATGTTCTCCACAGATGCTGCCTGACCCGCTGAGTTACTCCGGCACTCTGTGAAACGTCACCTATCCATGTTCTCCACAGATGCTGCCTGACCCGCTGAGTTACTCCAGCACTTTGTGTCTTTTTTTTCCACCTATCACTTACTAGCCTTTGTCCCACCCTCACCTCTGTTCCAGCTTCCCCCCCACCCCCCTACCCCACTACAATAATTCTGAAGAAGGGTCCTGACCGGAAACGTCCTCTGACTATTCCCTCCACGGATGCTGCCTGTCCCGCTGAGTTACTCCAGCACTCTGTGTCTGTCTTCGGTTTAAACCAGCATCTGCAGTTCCTTGCGACACAGAATATATCGACATTGTCTTGTGAGATTGAGGGAAAGAAGCGTTTCAAAAACTGACCCAAGACAGCAGCCAACTGGTAGAACCTGACAACCTTTCAATCACAACAACCTTTTTGTGTCTCACTTTTTCCAACCTCCAATATGGAGAAAGGCTTCTTCCAATCTACCCTATCTGCACTTTGAACTTTTGTGCACCACAACCAAGCCCCCTCTTACCCTGCCCCCAGCCCAGGGGGGCCATTCGTTCACAAGTGATAGGAGCAGAATTAGGCCATTCGGCCCATCAAGTCTACTCCGCCATTCAATCATAGTTGATCTATCTCTCCCTCCTAACCCCATGCTCCTGCTTTCTCCCTATAACCCCTGAGACCTGTACTGATCAAGAATCTATCTGTCTGGTCCTTAACAATATCCATTGATGGCCTCCACAGCCATCTGTGGCAATGAATCCCACTGATTCACCATCCTCTGACTGAAGACATTCCTCCTCATCTTTCTTAGAGTGGTTTGGTTTAGTTTAGTTTAGAGATACAGCGCGGAAGCAGGCCATTCGGCCCACCGAGTCCGTGCCGACCAGCGATCCTGCACGCACTAGGGACAATTAACAATTTTACTGAAGCAAATTCAGCTACAAACCTGCACACTTTTTTAGTGTGGGAGGAAACCGGAGCTCCCAGAGAAAACCCACGCCATCACCGGGAGACGGTACGAACTCCAGATGGAACCCGGGTCTCTGGCGCTGTGAGGCAGCAACTCTACCGCTGCGCCACCATGCCTTCCTAAAGGAATTGTCCGTTTCATCTGAGGCTGTGCCCTCTGGTCCTAGACTCTCCCACTAGTGGAAACATCCTCTCCACATCCACTCTATCCAGGACTTGCACTATTTGGTAAGTTGTTGGACTTGTCACATGTGACAATAAAGTTTTCAATGGGTCAACTGGGCTTGTATTCACTGGAATTTAGAAGGATGAGAGGGAATCTTATAAAAACATATTAAATTCTTAAAGGATTGGATAGACAGGAAAATTGGGTCCCGATGTTGGGAGAGTCCAGAACCAGGGGTTACAGTTTAAGAATACGTTTACCACCGGTAGAGTTGCTGCCTTACAGCGAATGCAGCGCCGGAGACTCAGGTTCGATCCTGACTACGGGCGCCGTCTGTACGGAGTTTGTACGTTCTCCCCGTGACCTGCGTGGGTTTTCTCCGAGATCTTCGGTTTCCTCCCACACTCCGAAGACGTACAGGTATGTAGGTTAATTGACTGGGTAAATGTTAAAATTGTCCCTAGTGGGTGTAGGATAGTGTTAATGTGTGGGGATCGCTGGGCGGCGCGGACCCGGTGGGCCGAAGGGCCTGTTTCTGCGCTGTATCTCTAAATCTAAATCTAAAAAAAGAACAAGAGGTAGGCCATGTAGGACTGAGATGAGGAAAATCTTTTTCAGCCAGAGAGTTGTGCATCTGTGGAATACTCTGCCACAGAAGGCAGTGGAGGCCAATTCACTGGATGTTTTCAAGAGAGAGTTAGATAGAGCTCTTAGGGCTAATGGAATCAAGGGATATGGAGAGAAAGCAGGAACGGGGTACTGATTCTGGATGATCAGCCATGATCATATTGAGTGGTGGTGCTGGCTCAAAGGGTTTTCTATGTTTCTATGTTTCTATTCTCTCATTCATTCATTCAAAAAGCATTCCCCTGACAGGCTCTGTCATTCCTTCCGTACTTACGTTTGTGGGATATGACCCAGGACGTGACGCTGACCATGATCACAGCTACTGTCAGGACTTCCCAAGTCTGAGCTGACCAGGCTGAGATACCCTTGGGAACCAATCGCCCTGTAAAACACCCAGACCCATGTAGTCAGAGACCTGCTCCGCTGGGAACAGACACACACAGACAATCGTTCCCCAGTCCCCACTCATACCTATCAACATAGAAGCATAAATATATACCATTGTGGGGAAAGGGAAGGACTTTTCACAGCATTGGGCTCTGGGGAGTGTCGTAGAGCAGATAGTGAAAATGGTTGTGAAAGATTGTAGTAGAATATCGATCAATTGGACAGGTGGGCTGAGGAATGCTTGTGGGAATTTAACATGGAGAAATGCGAGGTGTTGCATTTTAGGAAGTCTAACATGGGCAGGGCCTACAGAAGTGAATGCTCGGCCTCTGGGGAGCATTGTAGAGCAGACGGAACTAGGAGAGGAGGTGCATGGTTCCTTGAAGATGGAGTCATATGTAGATAGGGTGGTCGCAAAGGCTTTTGGCACATTGGCCTTCATCAGTCAGAGTATCGAGTATAGAAGTTGGGAGGTTGCAGTTGTATAAGACGTTGGTGAGGCCGCATTTAGAATATTGTGTTCAGTTCTGGGCACCATGTTATAGGAAAGATGTTGTAAAGCTGGGGAGTGTGCAGAGAAGATTTATGAGGATGTTGCCAGGACTAGAGGGTCTAAGCTACAGGGAGAGGTTGAGTAGGCTGGGACTCTATTCCCTGGAGCGCAGGAGGGAGATGGGTGATCTTATAGCGGTGTATAAAATCATGAGAGGAATAGATCGGGTAGATGCACAGAGTCTCTTGCCCAGAGTAGGGGAATCGAGGACCAGAGGACATAGGTTCAAGGTGAAGGGGAGCAGATTTAATAGGAATCTGAGGGGTAACCTTCTCACACAGAGGGTGATGGGTGTATGGAACAAGTTGCCAGAGGAGGTAGTTGAGGCTGGGACTATCCCATGGTTTAAGAAACAGTTGGACAGGTACATGGAGAGGACAGGTTTAGGGGGATATGGACCAAACGCAGGCAGGTAGATGGGACATGTTGGTCAGAGTGGGCAAGTTGGGCCGAAGGGCGTGTTTCCATGGTGTAGGACTCTATATCTCTAAATATAAATATATAACACCGTGGGGAAAAGTAAGGACTTTTCACATCATCTCACACTTGCCGGTCTCAGATCAGTAAAATGGACACACAAGGAACTGCAGATGCTGGTTTGCAAAAAAAGACACAAAGTGCTGGAGTAACTCAACAGGACAGGCAGCATCTCTGGAGAGAAGTTTCGGGTTGAGACCCTTCTTCAGACTGACCCAAACGTCACCCATTCCTTCTCTCCAGAGACGCTGCCTGACCCGCTGAGTTACTCCAGCATTTTGTGTCTATCTTCGGTGTAAACCGGCATCTGCAGTTCCTGAGCATCTCTGATGGGAATGGATTGAGTTTTGAGTTTGAGATACAGCATGGAAACAGGCCCTTCAGCCCACTGAGTGCTGTTAGTGGCCCGGGACTAGCACACAACCCGGAGGTTTCTCAGACTCTATGGTGAGGGGGTGAGGGGGTGAGGGGGGGGAGAGAGAGACTCACCAGGTGCATCGCTGGCAAAACCCACGGCGTTCATCCCGAGACCTGCTGCAGCCTGACACCCACTCAGCCACTCACAGCTCACAGCTCACACTCACGGCTCACAGTGGGGCAGTGACTGGCACACACACACTCACACACACTCACACACAGTGAGGCAGTGACTGGCACACACTCACACACACACACTCACACACTCACGGCTCACAGTGGGGCAGTGACTGGCACACACACACACACACACACACACACACACACACACACTTACAGTGAGGCAGTGACTGGCACACACTCACACACTCACTCACACACTCACGGCTCACAGTGTGTCAATGACTGGCACACACTCACACACACGCTCTCACACACTCACACACACTCACGTGCACACACCCGCACACTCACGGCTCACAGTGGGGCAGTGACTGGCACACACTCACACACACACTCACGGCTCACAGTGCGGCAATGACTGGCACACACACACACTCACGGCTCACTGTTGGGCAGTGACTGGCACACACTCACACACACACTCTCACACTCACACACACACTCTCTCACAGACACACTCTCTCTCACACACACACACACTCGCATACACACACTCTCTCGCACACACATACACTCAGTTCACAGTGGGGCAGTGACTGGCACACACTCACACACACACTCTCTCTCTCTCACACACACACTCTCTCTCTCACACACACACACACACACACACACACTCTCACACACACATTCACAGTTTACAGAGGGGCAGTGACTGGCACACACTCATACACTCTCACACACACACACTCTCTCTCACACACACACACTCTCTCTCTCACACACACATACTTGCACACACTCACTATCTCACACACATTCACAGTTCACAGAGAGGCAGTGACTGGCACACACTCTCTCACACACACACTCTCACACGCACGCACACTTGTGCACACACAGTTACAGCCCTGCACTCACTCCCACTCTCTCTCACACACACAGTGACAGGCGTACATACACAAACACTCACTCTCTTCTCACCCACACACACTCTTTCTCTCATGCACACTCTTTCACTCACACACACACACCAGTAACTACTGCACACACACACTCTCTCACACACAAACACACACACACGCAATCTCTCTCACATGCATATACACACAAATGCACACACACTCTCACACATACGCACACTCACCCACAGACAAATGTACACACACACTCACTGACAGATACACACACAAACACAAATGCAGACACGCACACATGCACAGACACTAGTAACTGGCACACACATACAGACGCACGCACACACACACAGACACTAGTAACTGGCACACACAGACATGAACACACACAGACACTAGTAACTGGCACACACAGTCAAGCACGCACACACACAGACACTAGTAACTGGCGTGCAAGCACGCACAGACATGAACACACACACTCACCTCAGTAACTGGCACACACGGGCGTACACACACACACAGACACTAGTAACTGGCGTGCAAGCACGCACAGACATGAACACACACACGCACCTCAGTAACTGGCACACACGGGCGTACACAGACACTAGTAACTGGCGTGCATGCACACACAGACACTAGTAACTGGCGTGCATGCACACACAGACATGAACAGACACAGACACAGAGGCATCAATAACCAGTGCTGACAAAGCCAGCTGCCAGTGTTTCCCTTCTGGGCATGGCAGTGAGTTGACATCACGCCCTGTTCCCACCCAACCCACAGTGAGACGAGTCCTCACAAATATAACCACAAGGTTACATCCCACACGCCCAGAAATCAAATGGCAATTAAAGACATGGGGAACTGCAGATGCTGGAATCATGAGCAAGACACAAAGTGCTGGAGGAACTGCGGAGGGAATGGACAGTCAAGTATTTAATTGTCAAATGTACTGAGACCGGATCAATGACATTAAACATAACACCAAAACAAATAAATATTTAACAATCAATAATACAGCAGATTGTCAGTAGAGTTACAGAGTGATACAGTGTGGAAACAGGCCCTTCGGCCCACCTTGCCCACACCGCCCAACATGTCCCAGCTACACTAGTCACAGAGTGATACAGTGTGGAAACAGGCCCTTCGGCCCACCTTGCCCATACCGCCCAACATGCCCCATCTACACTAGTCACAGAGTGATACAGTGTGGAAACAGGCCCTTCGGCCCAACATGCCCCATCTACACTAGTCACAGAGTGATACAGTGTGGAAACAGGCCCTTCAGCCCAACATGCCCCATCTACACTAGTCACAGAGTGATACAGTGTGGAAACAGGCCCTTCAGCCCACCTTGCCCACACCGCCCAACATGTCCCAGCTACACTGGTCATAGAGTGATACAGTGTGGAAACAGGCCCTTCAGCCCAACTTGCCCACACTGGCCAACATGTCCCAGCTACACTAGTCCCACCTGCCTGCGTTTGGTCCATATCCCTCCAAACCTGTCCTATCCATTTACCTGTCTAACTGTTTCTTAAACGTTGGGATAGTCCCAGCCTCAACTACCTCCTCTGGCAGCTCATTCCATACACCCACCACCCTTTGTGTGAAAAGGTTACCCCTCAGATTCATAGATTTAGAGAGTTAGATAGAGCTCTAGGGTCTAGTGGAATCAAGGGATATGGGGAGAAGGCAGGCACGGGTTACTGATTGTAGATGATCAGCCACGATTACAATAAATGGCAGTGCTGGCTCGAAGGGCCAAATGGCCTCCTCCTGCACCTATTTTCTATGTTTCTATGTTTCTATTAAATCTGCTCCCCTTCACCTTGAACCTGTGTCCTCTGGTCCTCGATTCCCCTACTCTGGGTAAGCGATTCTGTGCATCTACCCGATCTATTCCTCTCATGATTTTATACATGTCTATAAGATCTCCCCTCATCCTCCTGCACTCCAAGGAGTAGAGTCCCAGCTTATTCAACCTCTCCCTGTAGCTCACACCCTCCAATCCTGGCAACATCCTCGTAAATCTTTGTAAAAGTAACGCTTGGGGAACTAGATCAGAATAACAAGGGCGTAGCTTTAAGGTGAGAGGGGCAAAGTTTAAAGGAGATGTGTGCGGCACGTTTTTTACACAGAGGGTGGTGGGGGTCTGGAACGCGCTGCCAGGGGTGGTGGTGGAGGCAGATACAATAGAAGCTTTTGGATAGGCACATGGGTATGCAGGGAATGGAGGATTTGGATCACGAGTTTAGTTTATTTTGCATCATGTTGGGCTCGGACATTGTGGGCTGAAGTGCCTGTTCCTGTGCTGTACTCTACGTCCTAATGGTATTAACCAAAGTACTTAGTGCAAACTGTACAGAGTCTGTAGAAGAGACTGACTGAGAGACACGGAACTGCAGGTGCTGGTTTAAAATAAAAAAAAGACACAAAGTGCTGGAGTAACAGCTGGAGTAGGCAGCATCTCTGGAGGGAATGGGCAGGCTAAGCTTGGAAAGGTGATAAGTGATAGTGTAAGGCAGCAACTCTACCGCTGCGCCGCCGTGCCGAGATGACAGGGTGCTTGAAGGGGAGAGAGCAAAGTGTGGTGGAGAAGCTGCACATGTTAAAACCCATGGAGGTGAGATTGGGGGAAATGCAGGAAAACCTGAGACGCATCGGAGCAGAAATCGCAAAACATCTGGCAGACGATGACTTCAGGTGGGTCACAGCTGGGAGCGAACAGGATCTAGATGAGTTTAATTTAGTTTATTTATTGTCACGAGAACCATGCTGCAGTGAAAGGCTTTTTTGTTACGTGCCATCCAGTCAGTGGAAAGACTATACACTATATGTTGTGTCTCCGTTCGCGCTACGGCCTAACACCGTGGAGTCGGCGGCCTCCAGCTGGGATCGACCTTGAAGACTCCGGTCGCAGGGCCTGGACTTACCATCTCGGAGGCTTCGGCCGTGGGCCCTGCAGACCGCAACATCGGGAGTTCGCAGGTCCCTGGCTGGTGACCGGCTTTCGGGAGCTCCAGCCGTAGCAGCTTCGACCGCCCCGAAGCGCGAGGTTTGATCGACCCGCTCGCAGGCCCTTCATCGCCCTGCGTGGCCTGGCCGCGGCACTTTCCATCGCCCGGTGGGGGCTCAGGACCTTCATCGGCCTGCTCGGCTCAGCCCTGGGACTTTCCATCGCCCGGCGGGGGCTTTAAAAGTCGGGAGCCTCGATCGCCTCGTGGCACCACGGGAGAAGAATGAGGAGGAGATAAGACTTTTCCATCACAGTGAGGGTGTGCCTGGAGCAATCACTGTGATGGCTGTTTGTGTTAAAAATTGTAATTGTGTGTCTTGTGTTCTTTATGGTTTACTGCCGGACCCTGACGTGAGAGGACGCTGGCGCTATTTGTTCTCCGCTTCTCCGTCAGGATAGTTCGTCTGTTTGTTTTTATGTCTTGACTGTTTTTGTAAAGCGTCTTTGAGCATTTGGAAAAGCGCTATAAAACATAAATGTTTATTATTATTATTATTACTATATGTCCACAGTGGGCAGATACAGGATAAAGGGAATAATATTTAATGCAAAATAAAGTCCTGTAATGTCTGATTAAAGATAGTGCAAGGGTCTCCAATGAGGTAGATAGTAGTTCAGGACACTCCAGTTATTGGTGGGATGGTTCAGTTTGTCCCTGAATCTGGAGGTATAATAATAATAATAATAATACATTTTATTTATATAGCGCTTTTCATATACTCAAAGACGCTTTACAGAGATTTTGAGAACATAGGGAAATTAATAAATAGATAAATAAGTAAATAAGTAAATGAACAGAGAAAGGAGACAGAAGGTGAGGTGACCTTCAGTGGTTGAAGGCAGTACTGAACAGGTGAGACTTCAGCGATGTTTTGAATGTGGTGAGTGTGGGGGAGTCTCTAACGGTTTGGGGTAGTGAGTTCCATAGGGTGGGAGCAGCGATGGAGAAAGCCCTGTCCCCCCAGGATCTGAGTTTAGTCCGGATGTGGGGGGATAGGAGATTGGCAGCGGCAGAGCGGAGGGTGCAGGTGGGAGTGTGCCTGTGGAGGAGGTCGGTCAGGTAGGATGGGGCCAGGTTATGGAGGGCTTTGTAGGTTATGAGGAGGATTTTGTACTGGATTCTCTGGGGGATGGGGAGCCAGTGGAGTTTATAAAGGACGGGGGTGATATGGTCACGGATCGAGGTGTGTGTGAGTAGACGGGCAGCGGAGTTTTGAATGTATTGAAGTTTACTGATGATTTTTGAGGGTGCGCCATAGAGGAGGCTGTTGCAGTAGTCCAGACGGGAGGTGATGAAGGCGTGGATGAGGGTTTCTGCAGCTGTGGAGGAGAGGGATGGACGGAGACGGGCAATGTTTTTGAGGTGGAAGAAGGCTGTCTTTGTGATGTGTTTGATGTGTTTGTCGAAGGAGAGGGTTTGATCAAGGATGATTCCAAGATTCCGGATGTGAGGTGAGGTGGATACTGGGAGACCATCAATGTTGAGGATGAAGTTTTGGGTGGATTTGGTGAGCGTTTTTGGACCAATGATATGTATTTTCACACTTCGGTGCCTCTTGCCTGATGGGAGAGGGGAGAAGAGGGGGTGACTGGGGTGAGACTGGTCCATATTACCACATTAGACCAGTGAACATTCCTCAGTTTGGGCTGGGGGGAGGAGGGCTTATTAAAACAGACGATCTTTCCTGTAATCATAATTCCTGTAATTATTGGGATGCGCATGAGTGTTGCGACAAGCATTTCATTTTGATGCCAGAATATAGTTTCAACCCAGTTTTGCAATCAGGATCTACATTTGTCTAGACAATTCAGTGACAGTGTGATTAATATGCCATGTATAGGTTGGAACTGCAGATGCTGGTTTCAATCGAAGATAGACACAAAAAGCTGGAGTAACTCAACGGGACAGGCAGCATCTCTGGAGAGAAGGAATGGGTGAATTTTGGGCCGAGACCCTTTTTCAGAACAATTAATACGCCTTTCTGTTTGTGAAGGGAGTTTTGGAGCAGAGGTATGTTGTTTATTCGTGGTTAGATATCCAAAAGATCAATTTTTGGGAGGTCTGTTTTGCTTCAGTGTTGTGTTTGTATTTCTATATTCACGTATAGGGAGAGGTTGAGTAGGCTGGGTCTCTATTCCTTGGAGCGCAGGAGGATGAGGGGAGATCTTATAGAGGTGGACAAGATCATGAGAGGAATGAATCGGGTAGATGCACAGAATCTCTTGCCCAGAGTAGGGGAATCGAGGACCAGAGGACACAGGTTCAAGGTGAAGGGGAAAAGATTTAATAAGAATCTGAGAGGTACATTTTTCACACAAAGGGTGGGGGGTGTATGGAACAAGCTGCAAGAGGAGGTAATGGAGGCTGGGACTATCCCAACGTTTAAGAAACAGTTAGACAGGTACATGGATAAGACAAGTTTGAAGGGATATGGTCCAAACGCAGGCAGGTGGGACTAGTATCGAGACCCTTCTTCAGACTGAGAGCCAGGGGAAAGGGGAATGATACAGGCGACAAATAGAACAAATGAATGGAACATATGTGAAAGCAACGACAATCAAGGAAATTTGGAGCCCACAACAGTCCATTGTTGGCTGTGGGCTAGATGATAATGAGCTACACAGACAATGAAACTCAACAGGACGGCAGTGAAACTAGTTCAACGACTAGGGTGGGGGAGGGACAGAGAGAGAGGGGATGCAAGGGTTACTTGTAGTTGGAGAAATCAATATTCATACCGCTGGGGTGTAAGCTGCCAAAGCGAAGTACGTTCCTCCAATTTGCGTTTGGCCTCACTCTGACAGTGGAGGCAGTCACGGTGGCGCAGCGGTAGAGTTGCTGCCTTACAGTGAATGCAGCGCCAGAGACCCGGGTTCAATCCCGACTACGGGTGCTGTCTGTACGGAGTTTGTACGTTCTCCCCGTGACCTGCGTGGGTTTTCTCCGAGATGTTTGGTTTCCTCCCACACTCCGAAGATGTACAGGTATGTAAGTCTGAAGAAGGGTCTCGACCCGAAATGTCACCCATTCGTTTTCTCCAGAGAGATGCTGCCTGACCTGCTGAGTCACTCCAGCTTTTTGTGCCTATCTAAGGTAAGAAGGAAAAACTGCACACACAACAGCACACTGCAGGTGCTGGAGTTTTGTGAGGAGCACAAAGTGTTGGAGTAACTCAGCGTGTCAGGCAGCATCTGTGGAGAAAACGATTACGTGATGTTTCGGGTCAAGACCCATCTTCAGACTGAGAGTCAGGGGAGAGGTAGAAACAGAGATAAGGTTGAGTAAGGTGTAAAAATGAGATATCAAAGGGGATTCTATGTATTCCATGATCTCAACCCCCTTTGATGTCTAATTTTCACACTTTACACATCCTTATCTCTGTATCTTCCTCTCCCCTGACCCCCAGTCTGAAGAAGGGTCAAACGTCACGCATTCCTTCTGTCCAAAGTTGCTGCCAGTCCCGCTGAGTTTCTCCAGCATTTTGTGTCTGTCTTAGATGAGAGGTGATGGCAGGCTTTTAATGCTTTGAGTCCCGGATACCAATAACCCCATCCCCATCTCTAAACACATTGGACAAGGAGTTGGGAAGGGCGCCAAAGCAATTCACCTGGGTGTTACCTGGGCTTCAGTGATACGGACAGGTTGGATAAGATGGGACTTTTTTCCTTTGGAGCGTAGGAGGCTGAGGGGTGAATATTGATTAATTGACTGAAAGGTACAGCACAGAAACAGGCCCTTTCACACAAAAATCCTTGTCGACCATTGATCACCCGTTCACACTAGCTCTATGTTGTCCCACTTTCTCATCCACTCCCTACACACGAGGTATATAAGAAAATAACATAGAAACATAGAAAATAGGTGCAGGAGTAGGCCATTCGGCCCTTCGAGCCTGCACCGCCATTCAAAATGATCATGGCTGATCATCCAACTCAGTATCTTGTACCTGCCTTCTCTCCATACCCCCTGATCCCTTTAGCCACAAGGGCCACATCTAACTCCCTCTTAAATATAGCCAATGAACTGGCCTCAACTACCTTCCGTGGCAGAGAATTCCACAGATTCACCACTCTCTGTGAAAAAAAACTTTCTCATCTCGGTCCTAAAAGACTTCCCCCTTATCCTTAAACTGTGACCCCTTGTTCTGGACTTCCCCAACATCGGGAACAATCTTCCTGCATCTAGCCTGTCCAACCCCTTAAGAATTTTGTACGTTTCTATAAGATCCCCCCTCAATCTTCTAAATTCCAGCGAGTACAAGCTGAGTCTATCCAGTCTTTCTTCATATGAAAGTCCTGCCATCCCAGGAATCAATCTGGTGAACCTTCTCTGTACTCCCTCTGTGGCAAGAATGTCTTTCCTCAGATTAGGAGACCAAAACTGTACGCAATACTCCAGGTACTGTACGCAATACTCCAGGTATAACTGCAGATGCTGGTACAAATCGAAGGTATTTATTCACAAAATGCTGGAGTAACTCAGCAGGTCAGGCAGCATCTCAGGAGAGAAGGAATGGGCGACGTTTCGGGTCGAGACCCTTCTTCAGACTGAAGATGGGTCTCGACCCGAAACGTCACCCATTCCTTCTCTCCCTACACACTGGGGGCAATTTACAGCGGGCCGATTAACCTACAAACCCGCACGTCTTTGGCATGAGGGAGGAAACCTCAGGGAGAACGTGCAAACTCCACATACACAGACAGCACCGAGGTCAGGATGGAACCAGGACCTCTGGCGCTGTGAGGCAGTGGCTCTATGAATGATGAATGAACGAATGAATGAATGAATGAATGAATGAATGAATGAATGAATACTTTATTGTCACATGTGACAAGTTGCAGTGAAATTGTTTGCTTGCCGACCCAAGGTATGTAAATAGTTGCCATATAAAGGGCGCGGACAAAGTTACAAATGTCCCCGCGCCAGGTCCCCCTTTGTTCTCCCCCCCCACCCCCCTCCTCCCTCACATTGGTTCCCCGTGCTGGGTCCCCCTTTGTTCTCCCCCCCACCCCCTCCCCTCCATGTTGGTCCCCCTTTGTTCTCCCCCCCTCCACCCTCATGTTGGTTCCCCGCACCAGGTCCCCCTTTGTTCCCCCTTTGTTCTCCCCCCCCTCACGGTGGTTCCCCCTGCCAGGTCCCCCTTTGTTCCCCCTTTGTTCTCCCCCCCCTCACGGTGGTTCCCCCTGCCAGGTCCCCCTTTGTTCCCCCCCCCCCCCCACCACCTCCCTCCTCCCTCACGGTGGTTCCCCCTGCCAGGTCCCCCTTTGTTCCCCCTTTGTTCTCCCCCCCCATTCCCCTCCCTCTCGTTGGTTCCCCCTGCCAGGTCCCCCTTTGTTCCCCCTTTGTTCTCCCCCCCCCATTCCCCTCCCTCTCGTTGGTTCCCCCTGCCAGGTCCCCCTTTGTTCCCCCTTTGTTCTCCCCCCCCCCCCATCCCCATCCTCCCTCACGTTGGTTCCCCCTGCCAGGTCCCCCTTTGTTCTCCCCCTCCTCCCTCACATTGGTTCCCCTTGCCGGGTCCCCCTTTGATCTCCCCCCCACCCCCCTCCTCCCTCACGTTGGTTGCCCCCTGCCAGGTTCCACTACCTACTGCACCACACTGGGACCAGCTTAGATGGGGCATGTTGGGCAGCATGGAGGTGTTGGGCAGAAGGGCCTGTCTGGGTGCAGGGTGAGTCTATGATTCAGAGGGATGATCGGTGCTCTGACTCTTTTGCCGTTGTGTTGCAGGCTCCGAGCGGCTGCTGCTGGAACCGACCACTGCTCGCTCCGCCCGGGGGCACCAGCTGCCTGGTGACCCAGAGAGTCGGACACTTGCCCCGCCTGGGTAGTGACGGTGGGCCGGGGTGGGTGAGAGAGCAGCTCGGCAGGGAGGGGGATATCGCCCCATCTCCCCCCCCTTCCCCCAACGGAGACAACCACACCGTCCCAACCTCCCCACCCCCCCATCTCTGCCTGGACCAGTACAGACATGGTCATAGAGTCATAGAGTGATACAGTGTGGAAACAGGCCCTTCAGCCCAACATGCCCACACCGGCCAACAATATCCCAGCTACACTAGTCACAGAGTGATACAGTGTGGAAACAGGCCCTTCAGCCCAACATGCCCACACCGGCCAACAATATCCCAGCTACACTAGTCCCACCTGCCTGCGCTTGGTCCATATCCCTCCAAACCTGTCCTATCCATGTACCTGTCTAACTGTTTCTTACATGCTGGGATAGTCCCAGCCTCAACTACCTCCTCTGGCAGCTTGTTCCATACACCCACCACCCTCTGTGTGAAAAAGTTACCCCTCAGATTCCTATTGAATGTTTTCCCCTTCACCTTGAACCTCTGTCCTCTGGTCCTCGATTCCCCTATGCTGGGCAAGAGACTCTGTGCATCTACCCAATCTATTCCTCTCATGATTTTACACACCTCTATAAGATTTCCCCTCATCCTCCTGCGCTCCAGGGAATAGAGACCCAGCCTACTCAACCTCTCCCTGTAGCTCACACCCTCTAGTCCTGGCAACATCCTCGTAAATCCTGTCTGTGCCCTTACCAGCTTGGCCACACCGCCCAGGGCTGCTGGCGCTGGGCTGGGTTGCAGGGGGTGCTGGTAACCCTCTACGTCCCATCCGTGGTGGGATGTCCCACATCTGTGCCTCCAGTGACCGGCTTGCCTGTGGACCCCTTCCTCTCGCGGGCCCTGGGCTGAGGGTGGGCCCCCTGCAGCGGCCCCTCAGAGTGGGGGCATCTGCTGGAGGTGGGAGCCTGGCAGGGGGCCGGGATGGCTGGCGCTGGGAGTGGCTGGGCCTGGCGCTGCTCCTGGCACTGTCCGCTGCCTCTCCGGGCAGAGCCGAGCTCTACCTGGTGTGCTGTGCCCTGCTGGGATCCGGGGGCCTCTGCTGGTCTCTGCTGGGGCGACCCCATCTGGCCCAGGCCTGCTGGGACTCCTGTGGGGCTCTGGGCTATGTGGGGCTCTCCTGCCTCCTGCTGGCCTGTGCTGGATCTGCTGGGATGTGCGTGGTCGCTGCCAGTGTGGTCGTGGCGTGGAGAGGTCCAGCCCGCCCTCTGTTGCTTGTGCTGAGCTGTGGGGGTTTGCTCGGCCTGCTGTGGCTGACGGACACGGACGTGTGGGCCTGGTGGGTGTGCTGTGCTGTGCTGGGAATGGCCGGCTCCTGCTGCTCTCTGCTGGGCCTCTGCAGGGCCGCGGGGCTGTGGCGATGGTGCTGCGGGGCCCAGGGCTACGTTGGCCTGTGCATGATCCTCCCCACTGCCCCCTTCGCCCTCCTGTGGGCCGTGCTCGGCCCCCTCACCCTCTCCCTGGCCCTCCGCCTCCCCCACACCCAGCCCTGGCACACAGCCGCCCTGCTGGCACACTCCGCCGCCTGGTCTTTGCTGCTGGGCAACCCTGAGATCCCAGCACTGGCTCTCACCACTGCCGCCTGTGCATGGTGGCGTCTGACTCCTCCCCACCCTCACTGACTCCCCACCCAGGAAGATGCAGTGCCAGGGGTGGAAGTATCACCGACACATCGTCCCCGAACAGACACGTCAAGTGACAAGAGGTGAGGGTCGATTGTCAAGGGTCAAGTGTCAAGGGTCAAGAGTCGAGTGTCAATGGTCAAGCGTCAAGAGTGTTTTATTGCCGTGTGTCCCAGATAACACAATGAAATTCTTACGTGCAGCGGCACAATTGAATCACAACCGTAAACATCCTCATGGAAGCAATGGCCAAGGCTCAGGATGTTCGGCAAGTCCACACCAACTCTCACCAATTTCTACAGATGCCTCGCGGAAGACATTTAACCAGGATGCATCACGGCACAGTTTGGGAACAGCTCCATCCAAGACCGCAATAAATTGTAGAGTTGTGGACATCACACAGACCATTGCCCAGACCATCACACAAACCAACCTCCCATCCGAAAGGTTACCACCTCAGACAGCTGAGTGTCTCTGAGGATCCTTCATTGCTTCTACTCTGGGGCTGTAGAGAGCATCCTGTCCGGCAACATCACAGTCCGGTTTGGGAAGAGCTCTGCCAGGACTGGAAGGCCCTGCAGAGAGTAGTGCGTTCGGCAGAACGCACCATGGGAACTACACTCGTCCCCCTGCAGGACCTATACATCAGGAGGTGCAGATCCAGAGCCAGCAACATTATGGGGGACCCCTACCACCCCGGCAACGGACTGTTCCAGCTGCTACGGTCAGGCAAACGCCTCCGCTGTCATGCTGTGAAAACGGAGAGGATGACACGGAGTTTCTTCCCACAGGCCATCAGGACTGTTAACTATTATAACTCCAGGGACTAAATTTTCTTTTCTGTATTAATTGTAATTTATATGCTGTAACTGTAATTATTTTTGTGCACAATCCGCAGGCATTGCCACTTTCATTTCACTGCACATCGTGTATGTGTATGTGACAAATAAACTTGACTTGACTTGACTTGAGGGATATGGGCCAAATGCAGGACGAGTGTAGATGGGAAATCTTACACAGAGAATCACGACAAGCACAGAGAATCCGTGATAAAGCGTCTTTGAGTGTTTGAAAAGCGCTATATAAATGTAATGCATTATTATTATTATTATTATTATTATTATTATAAAGATGTTACCGCTGATGGGTTGGTCAGTGGAGTTTGGGTGAAGGGCTAATGGAATGACAGGACAGCCAATCTACTGTATGTGTGTGGGTGGGAATGAGCTGCGGGGCTGTGGGGGGAGTGAGGGAACGGTGCCGGTGATGGCTGCACGGGGCTGGCACTGAGCCGACGGGCTGAATGGACGCAGAGCTGTGTGGGCAGGGTCTGTGGTACAGGGGGCGGGGTCTGTGGTCAGGGGGCGGGGTGTGTGGTCTGGGGGCGGGGTGTGTGATCTGGGGGCGGGGTCTGTGGTCTGGGGGCGGGGTGTGTGATCTGGGGGCGGGGTGTGTGGTCTGGGGGCGGGGTCTGTGGTAAAGGGGGCGGGGTCTGTGGTCTGGGGGCGGGGTGTGTGATCTGGGGGCGGGGTGTGTGGTCTGGGGGCGGGGTCTGTGGTAAAGGGGGCGGGGTCTGGTCCTGGGGTCGGGGTGTGCGGTCTGGGGGCGGGGTCTGGCCCTGGGGGCGGGGTCTGTGGTCTGGGGCGGGGTCTGGTCCTGGGGGCGGGGTGTGTGGTCTGGGGGCGGGGTCTGTAGTCCTGTGGGCGGGGTCTGTAGTCCTAAGGGCGGGGTGTGTGGTCTGGGGGCGGGGTCTGTAGTCTTGGGGCGGGGTGTGTGGTCTGGGGGCGGGGTCTGTGGTAAAGGGGGCGGGGTCTGGTCCTGGGGGCGGGGTGTGGCCCTGGGGGCGGGGTCTGTGGTCTGGGGCGGGGTCTGTAGTCCTGGGGTCGGGGTGTGTGGTCTGGGGGCGGGGTCTGTGGTAAAGGGGGCGGGGTCTGGTCCTGGGGGCGGGGTCTGTGGTCTGTGGGCGGGGTCTGGTCCTGGGGGCGGGGTCTGTGGTCTGGGCGGGGTCTGTAGTCCTATGGGCGGGGTCTGTAGTCCTGAGGGCGGGGTGTGTGGTCTGGGGGCGGGGTGTGTAGTCTTGGGGCGGGGTATGTGATCTGGGGGCGGGGTCTGTAGTCCTGGGGGCGGGGTCTGGTCCAGGGGGCGGGGTCTGATCTGGGGGCGGGGTCTGTAGTCCTGGGGGCGGGGTCTGTGGTCCTGGTGTCGGGGTCTGTGGTCTGGGGGCGGGGTCTGTGGTCTGGGGGCGGGGTCTGGTCCAGGGGGCGGGGTCTGTTCCAGGGGGCGGGGCCGGGCGGTGAGGGTAATGGCGGCGGCGGCGGCGGCGGCGGCGGGTTCGTTGTCGGGTCTCCGCCTCAGCTCCCGCCTGGCGTTGGTCACAGGTGAGGGAGGGAGGGGGGGGGGGCGGGACTCGGGACCCGGGACCCGTCCGCAGACAAGGGAGGGGGAGGGGGAGGGGGAGGGGGGAGGGGGAGGGGGAGGGGGGAGGGGGTAGGGGGAGGGGAGGGGGAGGGGGAGGGGGAGGGGGAGGGGGAGGGGGAGGGGGAGGGGGAGGGGGAGGGACGTGACGTGACCGGGGGGGGGGGGGGGTGAGCGGAGGTATTGAGGTGAGACATAGACAATAGGTGCAGGAGTAGGCCATTCGGCCCTTCGAGCCTGTACGCACCGCCATTCAATATGATCATGGTTGATCATCCAACTCAGTAACCTGTACCTGCCTTCTCTCCATACCCCCTGATCCCTTTAGCCACAAGGGCCACATCTAACTCCCTCTTAAATATAGCCAATGAACTGGCCTCAACTACCTTCTGTGGCAGAGAATTCCACAGACTCACCACTCTCTGTGTGAAGAAAAACGTTCTCATCTCGGTCCTAAAAGACTTCCCCCTTATCCTCAAACTGTGACCCCTGGTTCTGGACTTCCCCAACATCGGGAACAATCTTCCTGCATCTAGCCTGTCCAACCCCGTAAGAATTTTGTAAGTTTCTATAAGATCCCCCCTCAATCTTCTCCCAATTGGGGTGAGGGGAGGTATTGGGGGTGAGGGGGGGGGGTTATTAGGGTGAGGGGAGGTATTGGGGGTGAGGGGGGGTATTAGGGTGAGGAGAGGTATTGGGGTGAGGGGGGTATTGGGGTGAGGGAGGTATCGGGGTGAGGGGATGTATTGGGGTGAGGGAAGGTATTGGGGGTGAGGGAGGTATTGGGTTGAGGGGGGGTATTGGGGTGAGGTATTGGGTTGAGGGGAGATATTGGGGGTGAGGGGGGTATTAGGATGAGGTATTGGGTTGAGGGGAGATATTGGGGTGAGGAGGTATTGGGGTGAGGTGGGATATTGGGGGTGAGGGGGGTATTGGGGTGAGGGGGTAATGGGGTGAGGGGAGGTATTGGGGTGTTGGGAGGTATTGAGGTGAGGGGGTATTGGGGGTGTTGGGAGGTATTGAGGTGAGGGGGTATTGGGGATGAGGGGGGAATTGGGGGTGAGGGGGGGGTATTGGGGGTGAGGGGAGGTATTGGGGTTAGGGGAGGTATTGGGGTGAGGGGAGGTATTGGGGTGAGGGAAGGTATTGGGGTGAGGGGCGGTATTGGGGGTGAGGGGAGGTATTGGGGTGAGGGGACAGGGCGATCCTCGTGTACCTCAGTGCGGAGGGATCATTTTATTTGTATACTGTTCAGTGACAATCCTGCACGATCAGCCACACTCCCCCCAACCCCACACTCTCCCTATCTCTGCCCCTTGCCCGCTCCCTGTCCAACCCCGGCTGGCCCCACCCCCTCCCCTCCCCCTCCCTCCACCTCCCTCCCCTCTCCCCCACCCTCTTCTACCCCCCCCACCCTTCTCCCCCTAACCCCCCACCACTACTCCCCTGCCCCATGGCTAATCCTCCCTACCTCTCTGCCCCCACGTCCGTACCCCTCTCCCTCCCTCCCCCTTCCCTACCCCTTTCCCTACCCCTGTTCCCTCCCCTTCCCTACCCCTTTCCCTACCCCTCTGCCCCCACGTCCCTACCCCTCCCCCTTCCCTACCCCTTTCCTTACCCCTCTCTCCTCCCGCACCCACCCCCTCTCCCCTCGCTGCCCCCCTCTCTACCCCCCCCCGCTCCTTATCCTGCCCTCTCCCTGCCCTGTGCCCCCTCCGTCAACCTCTACCCCCCAAATCTCTGTGTGTTGGTCTGTCGCTGGGCACGGTGCCAGTACTGCCGCTGTGGTTGTGGTGCAGGTGGAGGGAGTGGCATTGGGCGAGCTGTGTGCCGGCGGTTTGCCGAGGAGGGGTCGGCGGGTGGCGGTGGTGGACGTGGACGAACGCTCGGCGGAGGAGACGCTGCGGAGCTTGCCCCAGGGTGACCAACGGCACGCGGTGTTTGTGACGGACGTGTCCTGCCCTCAGAGTGTCCACAGCCTGCTCTCTGCAGTACAGGTGAGGCACGCACTGGCCTCAGGAGTCATAGAGTGATACAGCACGGAAACAGGCCCTCTGGCCCAACTTGCCCACAACAGCCAACATGTCCCAGCTACACTAGTCCCACCTGCCCGCGTTTGGTCCATATCCCTCCATACCTGTCCTATCCATGCACCTGTCTAACTGTTTCTTGAACGTTGGGATAATCCCAGCCTCAACTACCTCCTCTGGCAGCTCGTTCTATACACCCACCAGTCTGAAGAAGGGTCTCGACCCGAAACATCACCCATTCCTTCTATCCAGAGATGGAATTCTCTGCCACAGAGGGCAGTGGAGGCCAATTCACTGGATGAATTTGAAAGAGAGTTAGATACTCTAGGGGCTAGTGGAATCAAGGGATATGGGGAGAAGGCAGGCATAGGTTACTGATTGTGGATGATCAGCCATGATCACAATGAATGTGATCAGTCTGAAGAAGGGTCTCGACCCGAAACGTCGCCCATTCCTTCTCTCCTGAGATGCTGCCTGACCTGCTGAGTTACTCCAGAATTTTGTGAATAAATACCTTCGATTTGTACCAGCATCTGCAGTTATTTTCTTATACAATGAATGGCGGTGCTGGCTCGAAGGGCCAAATGGCCTCCTGCACCTATTTTCTATGTTTGCTGCCTGTCTCGCTGAGTTACTCCAGCATTTTGTGTCTTGTTCAAGATTCTAGCATCTGCAATACTTTGTGTCCCTATTCATAATTAATTCGATGTTAGTCATTCACACATCTCCCCCATCCAGGTATTCTTCTAACGTTGGGACATGGTGTTGCTGTTGTCCAAGTCATTAGTGAGGCCACACCTGGAGTGCTGCGTGCAGTTCAGGTCTCCCAGCTGTGGGAAGGATGTCACTAAGTTGGGAAGGGTGCAGAAGATTTTCATCAGGATGTTGCTGGGGTTTTGTGGGCTTGAGTTCTAGGGAGAGGCTTTTGTTCTTTGGAGCGCAGGAGAAAATGGAGAGATGAAGTTTGGGCCGGGACCCATTTTCAGCCTCCAGTCTAGTCCGAAGAAGGATCCCGACTCGAAATGTCGTAGGGATGGAGTATGGTAACTGGCCCTTCAGCTCAAACTGCCCGCACCGGCCAACAAGCCCCATCTCCACCAAAGACTGGTCCTTGATTGTGCTGCTGGCCTTGCCGAGGCAGCGTGAGGTGTAGATGGAGTCCATGAAGTCAATATTTAGTTATCTTATGTACCGAAAACAGAATGGTGAAATTCTTACTTGCAGCATTACAGGCTTGTAAACACTGTGCACATAGATAATATATAATAAAAATTCTATAATGATTCACCACAATACAGTACTAAGTGGAAAACAAAGCTTGAAGTCAGTGCAACCTTTGGGCATGTCGTCCATGCTGACCAAGGT
>NC_135971.1:27684589-27792529 GCF_053455715.1 Rhinoraja longicauda
CAGTGGGCCGAAGGACCTGCCTCCTTGCTGTATCTCTAAAAACTCAAATAAAGGTGGGACTAGTGTAGATGGGGCATGCTGGTCGGTGTGGGCAAGTTGGGCTGAAGGGCCTGTTTCCAAGCTGTATCACTATGACTCCAGTGTAGATGGGGCATGCTGGTCAGTGTGGGCAAGTTGGGCTGAAGGACCTGTTTCCACGCTGTATCACTATGACTCCAGTGTGGATGGGGCATGTTGGTCAGTGTGGGCAAGTTGGGCTGAAGGGCCTGTTTCCACGCTGTATCACTATGACTCTAGTGTGGATGGAGCATGCTGGTCAGTGTGGGCAAGTTGGGCTGAAGGGCCTGTTTCCACGCTGTGTCACTCTATGACTCTAGTGTGGATGGGGCATGTTGGTCGGTGTGGGCAAGTTGGACCGAAGGGCTTGTTTCCACGCATTTAGGACTGAGATGAGGAAAAACCTTTTCACACAGAGAGTTGTGAATCTGTGGAATTCTCTGCCACAGAAGGCAGTGGAGGCCGATTCACTGGATGTTTTCAAGAGAGAGTTAGAAATAGCTCTTAGGGCTAATGGAATCAAGGGGCCGAAACTGTGGGGTTTTTTTGCAGTAGAATTTGGGATATTAATTAAAGTGTTATTATATTATCTATGAACACTGTCTTTATGTTGTGCTGCAGCAAGCAAGAATGGCATCGTTCCATTATCGGTAATTAAATACTCTTAGAGTTATACAGCATGGAAACAGGCCCTTCAGCCTAACTTGCCCATGTTGATCAAGATGCCCCATCTATGCCAGTCCCGCCTGCCCGCATTTGGCCCATATCCCTCTACGATACAATACGATAGAACTTTATTGATCCCAGGAGGGAATTGATCGGCCAACAGCCATAAAACACAAGATACACAAAACATGACATTAAAGTGATGCGCGGAAAGGCTTGGGGGATGTGCACAGATTGGGTGGGGGAGTCAGTCTCAGTCCCAGTCTACCCCACGACAGAAGGGGGAGGAGTTGTACAGTTTGACAGCCACAGGGAAGAAGGATCTCCTGTGTCGTTCTGTGCTGCATCTTGGTGGGACCAGTCTGTTGCTGAAGGTGCTCCTCAGGTTGACCAGTGTGTCACGGAGGAAGTGAGCTGTATTGTCCAGGATGCTCCGCAGTTTGACGAGCGTCCCTCCCCTCCAAGACCACCTCCCGTGAATCCAACTCCAACCCCCAGGACGGAGCCAGCCTTCCTGATGAGCTTGATGATCCTGTTGCCTTCGGCAGCATTCGCCCTGCTGCCCCAGCACATGGCAGTGGAGAAGATGGCACTGGCTACCACCGACTGATAGAACATCTGCAGCATCTGACTGCAGACGTTGAAGGAGCAGAGCCTTCTCCAAAGCTACAGCCGGCTCTGTCCCCTCTTGTACAGGGCCTCAGCGTTCCTGGACCAGTCCAGTTCTTTCCTCTACACGTACCTGTCCAAGTGTCGTTTAAATGTTGTGGTTGTACTTGCCTCAACTGCATCCTCTGGCAGCTCGTTCCACACACCCACCATCCTCCGTGTGGAAAACTTTGATCACCACGCAACAAGCAATCTGTACACATTAACTCTTAAACCCCCATCCTCCTCTCCATATCCTCAACCTGATGCTTTGAAACATAGAAACATAGAAAATAGGTGCAGGAGTAGGCCATTCGGCCCTTCGAGCCTGCACCGCCATTCAATATGATCATGGCTGATCATCCACCTCAGTAACCCGTACCTGCCTTCTCTCCATACCCCCCTGATCCCTTTAGCCACAAGGGCCACATCTAACTCCCTCTTAAATATAGCCAATGAACTGGCCTCAACTACCTTCTGTGGCAGAGAATTCCACAGACTCACCACTCTCTGTGTGAAAAAAAACGTTCTCATCTCGGTCCTAAAAGACTTCCCCCTTATCCTTAAACTGTGACCCCTTGTTCTGGACTTCCCCAACATCGTGTGAGAAGAGTAGAATCACGCCATTCGGCCCATCGAGTCACCGCCATTCAATCATGGCTGATCTATGTCTCCCTCCCAACCCCATTCTCCCCAAAACGCCTCACACCCGCACTAATCAAGGCGGGCTAAAGTCTGAGGTGTGTCTCACTGATGGCAGCCTCTGTCTGCTCCCGTTACTGCACAGCAGAGGTGTCCTGTATGAGAGCTGCTGGCTGAGCTGTGAGTGTCCAGCCACTGGATAATGTTTAATGCTGATAAGTGTGAGGTGCTGCATTTTGGTAGGACAAATCAAAATAGGACGTACAGGGTAAATGGTAGGGAATTGAGGAATGCAGTGGAACAGAGGGATCTGGGAATAACTGTGCATTGTTCCCTGAAGGTGGAATCTCATGTGGATAGGGTGGTAAAGAAGGCGTTTGGTATGCTTGCCTTTATAAATCAGAGCATCGAGTATAGAAGTTGGGATGTAATGTTAAAATTGTACAGGGCATTGGTGAGGCCGAATCTGGAGTATGGTGTGCAATTCTGGTCGCCAAATTATAGGAAGGATGTCAACAAAATAGAGAGGGTACAGAGAAGATTTACTAGAATGTTGCCTGGGTTTCAGCACTTAGGCTACAGAGAGAGGTTGAACAGGTTGGGTCTTTATTCTTTGGAGCGTAGAAGGTTGAGGGGGGACTTGATAGAGGTTTTTTAAATTTTAAGAGGGACGGACAGAGTTGACGTGGGTAGGCTTTTCCCTTTGAGAGTGGGGAAGATTCCAACAAGGGGACATGACTTCAGAATTGAGGGACAAAAGTTTAGGGGTAACATGAGGGGTAACTTCTTTACTCAGAGGGTGGTGGCTGTATGGAATGGGCTTCCGGTGGAAGTGGTGGAGGCAGGCTCGATTTTATTATTTAAGAGTAAATTGGATAGGTATATGGATGGGAGGGGATTGGAGGGTTATGGTCTGAGAGCAGGTAGATGAGACTAGGTCAGAGAAAGTGGTCGGCGTGGACTGGTAGGGCCGGACAGGCCTGTTTCCATGCTGTAATTGTTATATGGTTATTATATGGTCACTGTCAGACAGGGCCAGCCGCTACACAGGGTGTGTTTGTGTGCCCTGCTGCTGCTGTTGTACCCTGCTGTTGCCTGACCAGAGAGCCTTCAGAGCCTATCAGAGAGCCTTCACGTCAGAGTTGGAAACGGGCCCTCCCGCCCAAATCGTCCATGCCGACCAACATGGGGTGTGGGAGGAAACCCGAGCTCCTGGAGAACGTGCAAACTCCACACGGACAGATCCCGAGTCAGTTTGGAACCTGGGTCTCTGTGATCCAGTACCGTGCCACTGTAATGCCCAGGACGTTTACGCCTGCCCGCATTTCATAAGTAATAAGAGTAGAATTAGGCCATTCGGCCCATCAGGTCTACTCTGCTATTCTATCATGGCTGATCTATCTCTCTCTCTCCTAATCCCATTCTCCTGTCTTCTCCCCATAACCTCTGACACCCGTACTAATCAAGAATCTATCTATCTCTGCCTTAAATATATCCATTGAAACAGTATATCCACTGATACAGCATATCCACTGATACAGTATATCCACTAATACGGTATATCCACTGGTACAGTATATCCCCTGATACAGTATATCCCCTGATACAGTATATCCCCTGATACAGTATATCCCCTGATACAGTATATCCCCTGATACAGTATATCCCCTGATACAGTATATCCCCTGATACAGTATATCCCCTGATACAGCATATCCCCTGATACAGTATATCCCCTGATACAGCATATCCCCTGATACAGTATATCCCCTGATACAGCATATCCCCTGATACAGTGTATCCCCTGATACAGCATATCCCCTGATACAGCATATCCACTGAAACAGTATATCCACTGATACAGCGTATCCACTGATACAGTATATCCACTGATACAGCATATCCCCTGATACATTATATCCACTGATACAGCATATCCACTGATACAGCATATCTCCTGATACAGCATATCCCCTGATACATTATATCCACTGATACAGCATATCCACTGATACAGCATATCCCCTGATACATTATATCCACTGATACAGCATATCCACTGATACAGCATATCTCCTGATACAGCATATCCCCTGATACAGTATATTCCCTGATACAGCATATCCCCTGATACAGTATATCCCCTGATAGTATAATCCCCTGATACAGCATATCCACATGCAGTATATCCCCTGATACAGTATATCCCCTGATACAGTATATCCCCTGATACAGTATATCCCCTGATACAGTATATCCACTGATACAGCATATCCACTGATACAGCATATCCACTGATACCGTATATCCACTGATACGGTATATAACAGATAACAGAGCTTTATTTGTCGTTCGGTACCGAAGTACCGAACGAAACTACATCCACTGATACGGCATATCCACTGATACAGTTTATCCCCTAATACCGTATATCCACTGATATAGCATATCCACTGATACGGCATATCCACTGATACAGTTTATCCCCTAATACCGTATATCCACTGATATAGCATATCCACTGATACAGCATATCCCCTGATACAGTATATCCCCTGATACAGTATATCCACTGATCCATTTGGCCCATATGGAAACATAGAAAACAGGTGCAGGAGGAGGCCATTTGGCCCTTTGAGCCAGATTCATTGCGATCATGGATGATCATCCACAATCAGTAACCCGTGCCTGCCTTCTCTCCATACCCCTTGATTCCACTAGCCCCTAGAGCTCCATCCAAACCTTCGCTATCCATGTCCCTGTCCAAATGTCTTGTAAATATTAGAGAGCCTGCCTCCTCTGGCAGCTCGTTCCGTACACCCACGGCTCTGTGAGTGAGAAAGCTGCCCCTGAGTTTCCTGTTAAATCGTTCCCCTCTGACGGTGAGGTTGCCTGGCAGATTGCCTGAGCTGTGAGCTGCTGCTTGTTGAGTCTCTGAGTGGCCCTGTCTCCATGACCTTGGCACATGAAAGGCTGTACAAATACTTGCAGCAGCAACAGCAGCAGGGAGCAGGCTCTCCTGAGTGAATCAGTCTGCCTTGGCATCACTCCCAGGAGGTTAACCAGAGACCCCCACTGTGCTTAATGATTCTCAGTATGAATAGTATTGTAGGTTAGCCAAGGCTACTGGCACTACTGTACAGCCAGCCCCTTGGGAGCTAGGTATGTTCGCTGTTGCTGGTTATAGAATATCATTAGTCATAGAATCGTACAGCACGGGCTCAGGCCATTCGGCCCAACTCCCCCATGCCTGCCAAGGTGCCAACATAACTTAGTTCCATCTGCCTCCGCTTCCTCTCTTCCAGCTTTCTCACCCCCACCACAATCAGTCTGAAGAAGGGTCACGGCCCAAAACGTCATGTATCCATCTTAAGGGGTTGGACAGGCTAGATGCAGGAAGACTGTTCCCGATGTTGGGGAAGTCCAGAACAAGGGGTCACAGTTTAAGGATAAGGGGGAAGCCTTTTAGGGCCGAGATGAGAAAGTTTTTTTTCACACAGAGAGTGGTGAATCTGTGGAATTCTCTGCCACAGAAGGTAGTTGAGGCCAGTTCATTGGCTATATTTAAGAGGGAGTTAGATGTGGCCCTTGTGGCTAAAGGGATCAGGGGGTATGGAGAGAAGGCAGGTACGGGATACTGAGTTGGATGATCAGCCATGATCATATTGAATGGCGGTGCGTACAGGCTCGAAGGGCCGAATGGCCTACTCCTGCACCTATTGTCTATGTTTCTATGTTTCTCCAGAGGTGCTGCCCGACCAGATGAATCACTCCAGCACTCTGTGTCCCATTTGCCTGCGTTTGGCTCGTGTAGAATGTAGACTAGACCTTCTCTGATCAAGTAACCCTTGCTTTCCCTCTCTCTATCCCTCCCCCTTCCCAGTTCTCCGACCAGTCTGGCATTCCCCTTGTTAAATGTTATCTCTGTATGCTTCCTTGTCACCTTCCCCTGAACAACAATGATCCATTTCACATTCTCTTTCATTCTCGTCCCCTTTGATGTCTCATTTTCACACCTAATGCTTCCTTATCTATCTCCCTCTTCTCTGACTGTGAATCTGAAGAAGGGTCTCGACCCGAAACGTCACCCATTCCTTCTCTCCTGAGATGCTGCCTGACCCACTGAGTTACTCCAGCATTTAATGCCTATCTTCCCTCTGAACCTTTCCTGCCCATGCACTTGTCCAAGTGTCTTTAAATCATTGTAATTGTGTCCTCCACTCCCTCTGGCAGCTCGTTCCACATACCCACCCCTCTCTGTGTGAAAACCATTGCCCGTTAAAATCTTTCCCCTCTCACCTTAAACCATCTAGTTTTACAGTCCTTTACCCTGGGTGTAGAACCGTGACTGAGTGTCTCATCGATACCCCTCCACAAGGTCATCTTTCAGCCCCCTTTGCTCCAGGGAAAAGTCACAACCTCCCCACTCTGTCTGTATAACTCGAACCCTTCAGTCCCATCCAGTAACCTCCTTGTGAATCCTTGGGCAGCACGGTGGCGCAGCGGTAGAGTTGCCACCTCACAGCGCCAGAGACCCGGGTTCCATCCCAACTACGGGCGCTGTCTGTACGGAGTTTGTACGGTCTCCCCGTGACCTGCGTGGGTTTTCTCCGGGTGCTCCGGTTTCCTCCCACACTCCAAAGACGTGCAGGTTTGTAGGTTAATTGGCTTGGTACAAATTGTAAATTGTCCCTAGTGTGTGTAGGATAGTGATAGTATACAGGATGATCGATGGTCGGCGCGGGCTCGTTGGGCCGAAGGGACTGTTACCATGCTGTGTCTCTTAAGTCCAAATCCTTTCAAGAATCCTCTCTTGCTAAATTGCTTTTGTTTATTATTGTCACATGTTCCGAGGTGCAGTGAAAAGCTTTTAGTTGCGTGCTATCCAGTCAACGAACAGACTATACATGATCACAATCAGGCCGTCAACAGTGTATGGATAGAGATAAAAGGTACACAGTCCAATGAGAGAGAGTTCAAAGCTCTCCACTGGGTGATTGACCTGTACACACAATACTCCAGGGGTGGTCTCGCCAACGTCCCGTACAGTTGTAACATACGTCCCAACTCCTGGACTCAATGACCTGACTGATGAAGGCAAGCTGGCCTGATGCCTTGTCAACCACCCTGCCTACTTGTGAACCATGTACCTGCACCCTTTGTCTTTCCATTCTACACATATTCTGGGGCCCATCTATTCCAGTCCAGTTTAAAATTCCCAGTGGATCACATTGTCATACAGCATGGAAACAGGCCCTTCGGCCCAACTCGTCTGTGCCGACCATCTACAATACAATATATCTTTATTGTCATTGTACAGGGGTACAATGAGATTGGGAATGCGCCTCCCATACGATGCAATAAATAATTAGCTAGTCAGTATTAATTTAAACAACCCAATGAAACAAATTGTAACAGTTTTAAAACAGAATAAAGTGCAAGTAGATCTGTGCCGGTTCACTGTGCGATGTGACCATCCGGCTCAGCAGGACCGGTTCATAGCAGCTATGGCCCTGGGGATGAAGCTGTTCCTGAGTCTGGAGGTGCGGGCGTAGAAGGCCTTGTATCGTCTACCCGATGGAAGGAGTTCGAACAGACTGTTGCAGGGGTGTGAAGAGTCTTTGTGGATGCTGGTGGCTTTTCTGAGGCATCGTGTGTTGTAGATGCCCTCCAAGTCTGGTAGCTGTGTTCCGATGGTCCTCTGAGCTCTATGGCCTACCCGCTGTAGAGCTTTCCTCTCTGCCTCCGTGCAGCTGAGGTACCACACAGGGATGCCATGTGTTAGGATGCTAGCCCCATTTACTTGTGTTTGGCCAATATCCCTCTAAACCCTTTCTGTCCATGTTTTCATCCATGTCTTTTAAATGCTGTTACAGTGCCTCATAATCATCAAAATCATAACCATACTTTATTAGCCAAGTATGTTTTGCAACATACGAAGAATTTCATTTGCCATACAGTCATACCAATAAAAAGCAACAAAACACACAAATAACATGAACATCCACCACAGCGACTCCTTCACATTCCTCACTGTACCGGCCTCAACTACCTCCTCTGGCAGCTCGTTCCATACTCCCACCACCCTCTGTGTGAAAAGATTGAGCCGCAGGTTACGATTAAATCTTTTCCCTCTCGTATTAACCTTATGCCCTGTGGTTCTTGATTTCCCTACTCTGGGTAAAAGACTGCACTGGCCCTGCACGTTCTCCTGGAACTTAGCATCTGTTGGTGTTATCTTCCATCTGCTATTCCTTTGCCCGCTTTCTCAGTTGTAACCTTAAAGACCCATCTTCAATGTGATTCACACCGCTGATTGTATATTAATGACTTGGACGAGGGGATTGAAGGCTGTGTAGCCATGTTTGCAGATGATACGAAAATTGGTGGAAGGGCAGGCAGTGTAGAGAAAGCAGGGACTCTGCAGAAGGACTTGGACAGGTTGGGAGAGTGGGCAGAGAAGTGGCAGATGGAACATAGTGTAGCAAAGTGTGGAGTCATGCATTTTGGTCGTAGGAATAAAGGCTTAGACTATTTTCTAAATGGGGAGAGAATCCAGAAATTGGAGGTGCAAAGGGACTTAACAATGATGGTGCAGGATTCCCATAAAGTTAATCTGCAAGTCAAATCGGTAGTAAAGAAGCTTAATGCTTTCAAGAAGGCTTGTATACAAACTCATTTATTTCAAGAGAGCTTGTATACAAAAAAGGGATGAAATGCTGAGGCTGTATAAGGCGCTGGTCAGGCCGCATTTGGAATATTGTGAACAGTTTTGGGCCCCATATCTGAGGAAGGATGTGCTGCCTCTGGAGAGGGTCCAGAGGAGGTTTACAAGAACGATCCCAGGAATGAGTGGGTTAACCTATGATGAGTGTTTGTCAGCACTGGGCCTGTACTCGCTGGAGTTTGGAAGAGTGAGGGGGGACCTCACTGAAAGATACGGAATAGTGGAAGACTTGGATAGAGTGGACGTTTAAACTATGGGAGAGTCTAGGACCAGAGGGCACAGCCTCAGAATTAAAGGATGTTCTTTTAGGAAGGAGATGGGAAATTTCTTTAGTCAGAGGGTGGTGAATCTGTGGAATTCTTTGCCACAGAAGGCTGTGGAGACCAAATCAGTGGATATTTTCAAGGCAGAGATAGCTAGATTCTTGATTAGTACAGGTGGCAGAAGTTCTGGGGAGAATGGGGTTAGGAGGGAGAGATAGATCAGCCATGATTGAATGGCGGAGTAGACTTATTGGGACAATGGCCTAATTCTACTCCTATCACTTCTGACCTCATGACCTTAATTTTAGTGTCATTTGCAAACTTGGTCATCGGTGCCACTGAAGCATTAATGCATATTCGTTTTTTAGTTTATTATCGTCACGTGTACCAAAGTAAAGTGCAACATTTTTGTTGCCTGCTATCCAGTCAAAGAAAAGACGACACCTGAATACAATCAAACCGTCCACAGTGTACAGGGAAAGGGGACAACATTCCATACAAGATATAACAGGTTCGAATACGACCGAGGCAAGATGGTTGGAGGGTCTCCAATGAGGAAGATGGGAGGTCAGGACTGCTTTTTAGTTGGCGATAAATTGGTTCAGTTGCCTGATAACAGCCGGGAAGAAGCTGTCCCTGAATCTGGAGGTGTGTGTTTTCACACTTCTGTACCTCTTGCCCGATGGGAGAGGGGGAGAAGAGGGAGTGGCCGGGGTGAGACTGGTCCCTGATGATGCTGCTGGCCTTGCCGAGGCAGCGTGAGGTGTAGATGGAGTCAATGGAAGGGAGGTTGGTTTGTGTGATGGTCTGGGCTGCTGGCCTTGCCGAGGCAGCGTGAGGTGTAGATGGAGTCAGTGGAAGGGAGGTTGGTTTGTGTGATGGTCTGGGCTGCTGGCCTTGCCGAGGCAGCGTGAGGTGTAGATGGAGTCAGTGGAAGGGAGGTTGGTTTGTGTGATGGTCTGGGCTGCTGGCCTTGCCGAGGCAGCGTGAGGTGTAGATGGAGTCAGTGGAAGG
The DNA here is from genome assembly GCF_053455715.1 of Rhinoraja longicauda. Taxonomy (NCBI): domain Eukaryota; kingdom Metazoa; phylum Chordata; class Chondrichthyes; order Rajiformes; family Arhynchobatidae; genus Rhinoraja; species Rhinoraja longicauda. The sequence goes on from NC_135971.1 coordinate 27,694,607, forward strand.
GAGGTTGGTGTGGGCTACGTCCACAACTCTGCGTACTTGGATGGAGCCGTTGCCAAACCATGCTGAATGGTCCCCCTCTTCTTCCACAGGTGTTGCAGCTGGTGCCCATGGGACGCCTGGGAGATGCTGCTGGTGAGTGAGGCTCCTTCATCAGTCCTTCTGTCTGCCGAGCAGTGGGATGGACCTGGTGCCCTGCTGCCCTTGACTCCTTTAGTTCAGTTTACACACACAGCGCAGAAACAGGCCCTTCAGCCCACCAACTCCACACCCACCACCGATCCCCACACATTGCAGTTGTACAGGGCCCTGGTGAGACCGCACCTGGAGTACTGTGTGCAGTTGTACAGGGCCCTAGTGAGACCGCACCTGGAGTACTGTGTGCAGTTATACAGGGCCCTAGTGAGACCGCACCTGGAGTACTGTGTGCAGTTGTACAGGGCCCTAGTGAGACCGCACCTGGAGTACTGTGTGCAGTTATACAGGGCCCTAGTGAGGCCGCACCTGGAGTACTGTGTGCAGTTGTACAGGGCCCTAGTGAGACCGCACCTGGAGTATTGTGTGCAGTTGTACAGGGCCCTAGTGAGACCGCACCTGGAGTACTGTGTGCAGTTGTACAGGGCCCTGGTGAGACCGCACCTGGAGTACTGTGTGCAGTTTTGGTCTCCAAATTTGAGGAAGGATATTCTTGCTATTGAGGGCGTGCAGCGTAGGTTTACCAGGTTAATTCCCGGAATGGCGGGACTGTCGTATGTTGAAAGACTGGAGCGACTAGGCTTGTATACACTGGAATTTAGAAGGATGAGAGGAGATCTTATCGAAACGTATAAGATTATTAAGGGGTTGGACACGTTAGAGGCAGGAAACATGTTCCCAATGTTGGGGGAATCCAGAACAAGGGGCCACAGTTTAAGAATAAGGGGTAGGCCATTTAGAACTGAGATGAGGAAACACTTTTTCAGTCAGAGAGTTGTAAATCTGTGGAATTCTCTGCCTCAGAAGGCAGTGGAGGCCAATTCTCTGAATGCATTCAAGAGAGAGCTAGATAGAGCTCTTAAGGATAGCGGAGTCAGGAGGTATGGGGAGAAGGCAGGAACGGGGTACTGATTGAGAATGATCAGCCATGATCACATTAAATGGCGGTGCTGGCTCGAAGGGCCGAATGGCCTCCTCCTGCACCTATTGTCTATTAACACTGGGGACAATATTTCACATTTCATACCAATCCAATCAACCTACAAACCTGTACGCCTTTGGAGTGTGGGAGGAAACCGAAGATCTCGGAGAAACCCACGCAGGTCACGGGGAGAACGTACAAAGTCCGTACGGACAGCGCCCGTGATCAGGATGGATCCTGGGTCTCTGGCACTGTGAAGCAGCAAGTCTACCGCTGCTCTTATGTTGATCTCACCCCTCCAGCCCTACCACACTCGGAGACCACAGGCCACAGCAATGTTACCAGTTTCAATCAGGCCACGGCTGGCAACCACCCATTGAAATTCCCAAGCTCTGGAATCCCCCTCTGACACATTCCCTTTTTAAGTGCTCCTTAAAACATATCGGCATGGATAGATGAGCCGGCGAATTGGAAGTACAGGAACAGGGTTAACTGCAGATAGACACAAGTGGCTGGAGTAACTCAGCGGGTCAGGCAGCATCTGTGGAGAACATGGATAGGTGACGTTTCACAGAGTGCTGGAGTAACTCAGCGGGTCAGGCAGCATCTGTGGAGAACATGGATAGGTGACGTTTCACAGAGTGCTGGAGTAACTCAGCGGGACAGGCAGCATCTGGAGAGAAGGAATAGGTGACGTTTCGGGTCGAGACCCTTCTTCAGACTGAGAGTCGGGAGAGGCAGCATAGCGATATGGAAGAGCAAGGTGTGAAAACGACAGATCAAAGCAGACGATGATCAAGGAAATGTCGAATGGTTCACAACGACGCATACAATCAGTAAAAAGTATACCTCTTGCACCCATGCAGAACTCACTGACTTCATACACCTCACCACCAATTTCCATCCTGCTCTTAAATATACCTGGACTATCTCCGACATCTCCCTACCGTTTCTGGACCTCACCATCTCCATCACAGGATGCAGACTAGTGACGGACATTTACTATAAACCCACTGACTCACACAACTTTCTGGACTACACTTCCTCCCACCCTGTCTCCTGCAAAAAGTCTATCCCCTACTCCCAATTCCTCCGTCTACGCCGCATCTGCGCCCGGGATGAGATGTTTCACACTAGGGCATCAAAGATGTCCTCGTTCTTCAGGAAACGGGGCTTCCCCTCCTCCATTATAGATGAGGCTCTCACTAGGGTCTCTTCTACATCCCGCAGCTCCGCTCTTGCTCCCCCTCCCCCCACTCGCAACAAGGATAGAATCCCCCTCGTTCTCACCTTCCACCCTATCAGCCAGCGTATCCAACAAATCATCCGCCAACATTTCCGTCCCTACCATGGGACCCCACCACTGGCCACATTTTCCCATCCCCTCCCCTTTCTGCGTTCCGCAGAGACCGTTCCCTCCGTAACTCCCTGGTCCACTCGTCCCTTCCTACCCAATCCACCCCATCCCCCGGCACTTTCCCTTGCAACCGCACGAGATGCAACACCTGTCCCTTTACCTCCCCCCTCAATTCCATCCAAGGACCCAAACAGTCTTTCCAGGTGAGACAAAGGTTCACCTGCACCTCCTCCAACCTCATCTATTGCATTTGCTGCTCTAGATGTCAACTTCTTTACATCGGCGAAACCAAGCGCAGGCTCGGCGATCGTTTCGCTCAACACCTTCGCTCAGTCCGCCTTAACCAAGCTGATCTCCCGGTGGCTGAGCACTTCAACTCCCCCTCCCACTCCCAGTCTGACCTTTCTGTCATGGGCCTCCTCCAGTGCCATAGTGAGGCCCACCGGAAATTGGAGGAACAGCACCTCATATTTCGCTTGGGCAGCTTGCAGCCCAGCGGTATGAACATTGACTTCTCCAACTTTAGATAGTTCCTCTGTCCCTCTCTTCCCCTCCTCCTTCCCAGATCTCCCTCTATCTTCCTGTCTCCACCTATATCCTTCCTTTGTCCCGCCCCCCTGACATCAGTCTGAAGAAGGGTCTCGACCCGAAACGTCACCCATTCTTTCTCTCCTGAGATGCTGCCTGACCTGCTGAGTTACTCCAGCATTTTGTGAATAAATACCTTTGATTTGTACCAGCATCTGCAGTTATTTTGCTACATACAATCAGTAAAATTAATCAGGTGGACAGTGAAACTGTTGAGGGAAGTAGGGTGGGGGAGGGACAGAGAGAAAGGAAAATCAAGGGTTACTTGAAGTTAGAGAATCAATATTCATACTGCTGGGTTATAAGCTGCCCAAGTGACTGCAAATGCTGGTTTACAAAAGATAACACAACCCACTGGAGTAACTCAGCGGGTCAGGCAGCATCTGTGGAGAACATGGATAGGTGACGTTTCACAGAGTGCTATTGAGTCTGAAGAAGGGTCTGGACCCAAAATGTCACCTATTCCTTCTCTCCAGTGATGCTGCCTGACCCGTTGAGTTACTCCAGCTTTTTGTGCCTAACTGTGGTTTAATAGGTGCAGGAGGAGGCCATTTGGCCCTTCGAGTCAACACCGCCATTCATTGTGATTATGGCTGATCATCCCCAATCAATAACCCGTGCCTGCCTTCTCCCCATATCCCTTGATTCCTCTAGCCCCAAGAGCTCTATCTAACTCTCTTTGAAATGCATCCAGTGAATTGGCCTATTGTGGCAGAGAATTCCACAAATTTACAACTCTGGGTGAAAAAGTTTTTTCTCATCTCCGTTTTAAATGGCCTCCTCTTTATTTTTAGACTGTGGCCTCTGGTTCTGGACTCCCCCAACATTGGGAACATTTTTCCTGCACCTAGCTTGTCCAGTCCTTTTATAATTTTATATGTTTCTATAAGATCCCCTCTCATCCTAAATTCCAGTGAAGTCTAGTCTTTCCAATCTTTCCTCATATGACAGTCCCGCCATCCCGGGGATTAACCTCGTGAACCTATGTTGCACTGCCTCAATAGCAAGGATGTCCTTCCTCAAGTTAGGGGACCAAAACTGCACACAATACTCCAGGTGTGGTCTCACCAGGGCCCTGTAAAACTGCAGGTGGACCACTTTACTCCTATACTCAAATCCTCTCATTATGAAGGATTGAAGCATCTCAACATGCCATTAGCTTTCTTCACTGCCTGCTGTACCTGCACGCCGACTTTCAGTGACTGGTGTACAAGGACACCCAGGTCTCGCTGCACTTCCCCCTTACCTAACCTGACACCATTGAGATGATATTCTGCCTCCTTGTTTTTGCCACCAAAGTGGATAACCTCACATTTATCTATATTATACTGCATCTGCCACGCATCTGCCCACTCACTCAACCTGTCCAGGTCATCCTGCAACCTCCTAACATCCTCCTCACAGTTCACACTGCCACCCACCTTTGTGTCATCTGCAAACTTGCTAGTGTTACTTCTATTTCCCTCATCCAAATCATTAATATATATGGTGAACAGTTGCAGCCCCAACACCGAGCCTTGAGGCACTCCACTCACCACTGCCTGCCATTCTGAAAAGGACCCGTTTACTCCTACTCTTTGCTTCCTGTCTGCCAACCAATTCTCTATCCATGTCAACACTCTACCCCAATACCATGTGCTCTAATTTTGCTCACCAATCTCCTGTGTGGGACCTTATCAAAGGCTTTCTGAAAGTCCAGATACACTACATCCACTGGCTCCCCTTCATCCATTTTACTTGTCACGTCCTCAAAAAATTCTAGAAGATTAATCAAGCATGACTTCCCTTTCATAAATCCATGCTGACTTGGACTTATCCTTTTACTGCTATCCAAATGCACCGTTATTATCTCTTTAATAATTGACTCCAGCATCTTCCCCACCACTGATGTCAGGCTAACTGGTCTCTCATTCCCCGTTTTCTCTCTCGCTCCTTTCTTGAAAAGTGGGATAACATTAGCTACTCTCGAATCCACAGGAACTGATCCTGAATCTATTGAACATTGGAAAATGATCACCAATGCGTCCACGATTTATTGAGCCACCTCCTTGAGTACCCTGGGATGTAGACCATCAGGCCCTGGGGATTTATCAGTCTTCAGTCCCATTAGTCTACCCAATACTATTTCTTGCCTAATGCAAATTTCTTTCAGTTCCTCTGTCTCCCTAGATCCTCTGTCCTCTAGTACATCTGGGAGATTGTTTGTGTCTTCCTTAGTGAAGACAGATCCAAAATACCTGTTCAACTCTTCTGCCATTTCCTTGTTACCCATAATAATTTCACCTGTTTCTGCCTTCAAGGGACCCACATGTGTCTTTGCTACTCTTTTTCTCTTAAGCTTTTACTGTCCTTCTTTATATTCTTGGCCAGCTTCCCCTCGTACTTCATCTTTTCAGCCCGTATTGCCCGTTTTGTTACCTTCTGTTGTCCTTTGAAAGTTGCCCAATCCTCTGGCTTCCCGCTACTCTTTGTTGTGTTATACATCTTTTCTTTTAGTTTTATTCCATCCCTAACTTCCCTTGTCAGCCACGGTCGCCTCTTACTCCCCTAAGAATCTTTCTTCCTCTTTGGAATGAAATGATCCTGCCGTTGCTGTTCCACCGTCATTCCTGCTAGGATCCTTTTCCAGTTGACCTTGGCCAGCTCCTCTCTCATGCCTTCATAGTCCCCTTTGTTCAACTGCAACACTGACACTTCTGATTTAACCTTCTCCCTCTCAAATTGCAGATTAAAACTTATCATGTTATGGTCACTACCTCCTAGCGGCTCCTTTACCTTGAGTCCCCTTATTAAATCTTAATAAGTGACCACCAGGCAGTGTAAAGGATGCGGGCAGGAGATTGAGGAAGTAAAAGTAAGGTTGTAATGCTGAGGCTTTTACAAGGTGCTGGACAGATCACATTTGGTTAGGGCCCTATAACTGAGGAGGGATCAGTGGCTTTGGAGAGGATCCAGAGGTTTACAAGAATGATCCCGCACTGAGTGAACATAGGGCATGTTTGATAGCTCACTGGAGTTTAGAAGGATGAGGGGGGACCTCATTGCAACTTACCGAATAGTGAAAAGCCTGGGTAGAGTGAACATGGAGAGGATGTTTCCACTGAAGATGGACACAAAATGCTGGAGTAACTCAGTGGGACAGGCAGCAGCTCTGGAGAGAAGGAATGGGTGACGTTTCTGGTCGAGACCCTCCTTCAGACCCGAACAGGTCAGCGTTTCCACTACTGGGAGAATCTTGGGCCAGAGGGCACAGCCTCAGAATATAAGGACGTACTTTTAGAATGGAGATGTGGAGGAATGTCTGTAGCCAGAGGGTGGTGAATCTGTGGAATTCATTGCTGCAGATGGTTGTGGAGGCCAAGTCAATGGATATCTTTTAAAGCAGAGATTGAAAGGTTCTCAGTGCCTGTATTTTTCTGCAGAGGTTGCGTCTGCCTGTACCTAGTCTCACTGACTGTACCCAGTCTCACCGCCTGTACCCAGTCTCACCGCCTGTACCCAGTCTCACCGCCTGTGCCCAGTCTCACCGCCTGTGCCCAGTCTCACCGCCTGTGCCCAGTCTCACCGCCAGTGCCCAGTCTCACCGCCTGTGCCCAGTCTCACCGCCTGTCCCCAGTCTCACCGCCTGTACCCAGTCTCACCGCCTGTACCCAGTCTCACCGCCTGTACCCAGTCTCACCGCCTGTACCCAGTCTCACCGCCTGTACCCAGTCTCACCGCCTGTACCCAGTCTCACCGCCTGTACCCAGTCTCACCGCCTGTACCCAGTCTCACCGCCTGTACCCAGTCTCACCGCCTGTGCCCAGTCTCACCGCCTGTGCCCAGTCTCACCGCCTGTACCCAGTCTCACCGCCTGTACCCAGTCTCACCGCCTGTACCCAGTCTCACCGCCTGTACCCAGTCTCGCTGCCTGTACCCAGTCACAGCTATCCCTACAGAGGTTGCCTCTGCCTGTACCCAATCTCACTGCCTGTACCCAGTCTCACTGCCTGTACCCAATCTCACCGCCTGTACCGTCTCACTGCCTGTACCCAGTCTCACCGCCTGTACCCAGTCTCACCGCCTGTACCGTCTCACTGCCTGTACCCAGTCTCACCGCCTGTACCCAATCTCACCGCCTGTACCCAGTCTCACAGCCTGTATCCCTACAGAGGTTGCCTCCGCCTGTACCCAGTCTCACTGCCTGTACCCAGTCTCACTGCCTGTACCCAGTCTCACCGCCTGTGCCCAGTCTCACCGCCTGTGCCCAGTCTCACCGCCTGTGCCCAGTCTCACCGCCTGTGCCCAGTCTCACCGCCTGTACCCAGTCTCACCGCCTGTACCCAGTCTCACAGCCTGTGCCCAGTCTCACCGCCTGTGCCCAGTCTCACCGCCTGTGCCCAGTCTCACCGCCTGTGCCCAGTCTCACCGCCTGTACCCAGTCTCACCGCCTGTGCCCAGTCTCACCGCCTGTGCCCAGTCTCACCGCCTGTACCCAGTCTCACCGCCTGTGCCCAGTCTCACCGCATGTACCCAGTCTCACCGCCTGTGCCCAGTCTCACCGCCTGTGCCCAGTCTCACCGCCTGTACCCAGTCTCACCGCCTGTGCCCAGTCTCACCGCCTGTGCCCAGTCTCACCGCCTGTACCCAGTCTCGCTGCCTGTACCCAGTCTCACAGCTATCCCTACAGAGGTTGCCTCCGCCTGTACCCAGTCTCACTGCCTGTACCCAGTCTCACCGCCTGTGCCCAGTCTCACCGCCTGTGCCCAGTCTCACCGCCTGTACCCAGTCTCACCGCCTGTACCCAGTCTCACCGCCTGTACCCATTCTCACCGCCTGTACCCAGTCTCACAGCCTGTATCCCTACAGAGGTTGCCTCCGCCTGTACCCAGTCTCACTGCCTGTACCCAGTCTCACCGCCTGTGCCCAGTCTCACCGCCTGTGCCCAGTCTCACCGCCTGTGCCCAGTCTCACTGCCTGTACCCAGTCTCACTGCCTGTATCTCCTAGAGGTTGCCTCTGCCTGTGCCCAGTCTCACCGCCCGTACCCAATCTCACTGCCTGTATCTCCTACAGAGGTTGCCTCCGACTGTACTCAGTCTCACTGCCTGTATCTCCTACAGAGGTTGCCTCCGTCTGTGCTTTCTTGGCGTCTGACGACAGCAGCTACATCACAGGAGCCAGCGTGGAGGTGACAGGTGCGTGGTGCTTGTGTGCTTGTGACACATTGTTCGGTGCAACTACACACACAGGGAAACAGGCACCCGGTGTGCTGCAGGCTCGGCTAAATCACTGTCGTCGCGGATAACAGGCAGACAGTGATGTTAGACAGGTACATGGATAGGACAGGCTTGGAGGGACATGGACCAAATGCAGGCAGGTGGGACTAGTGTAGCTGGGACATGTGGCCGGTGTGGACAAGTTGGGCCGAAGGGCCTCTTTCCACGCTGTATCACTCTATGACCCAATAACAGCCACTGATAGTACAAGAACCTTCCATAAAATCCTTCTTGAAGCAAGGGGATGTATGAATATTGCCGATGTCACCCATGCTAACCAGAATGTACAGAAACGGTACCCTGCTACGTCCAACACTGGTGTTGACCTCTGAATATTCAATTGAAGGTATCACAAAATGCTGGAGTTGAAAATGCTCAAGGGTTGGGTAGGCTGGGTCTCTATTCCCTGGAGCGCAGGAGGGTGAGAGGTGATCTTATAGAGGTGGACAAAATCATGAGAGGAATAGATCGGGTAGATGCACACAGTCTCTTGCCCAGAGAAGGGCAATTGAAAAACAGAGGACTTAGGCTCAAGGTGAAGGGGAAAGATTTAATAGGGACCTGGGGGTATGGAACAAGCTGCCAGAGGAGGTAGTTGAGGCAAGGACTATCGCAACGTTTAATACACAATTACATGGATAGGGCAGGTTTGGAGGGATATACCTTGTTTAGTTTAGTTCAGACATCAGTCTGAAGAAGGGTCTCGACCCGAAACGTCACCCATTCCTTCTCTCCCGAGATGCTGCCTGACCTGCTGAGTTACTCCAGCATTTTGTGAATAAATACCTTCGATTTGTACCAGCAGCTGCAGTTATTTTCTTATACAAAATGCTGGAGTAACTCAGCAGGTCAGGCAGCATCTAGGAGAGAGGGAATGGGTGACGTTTCGGGTCGAGACCCTTCCTCAGACTGATGACTGAATATTCAATGGTCACGTTCTTACTGATCACATCGTTGCTTGCAGCAACTATCTCCCATTGCCTTGTTGTTTAGTTTAGAGATACAGCGCGGAAACAGGCCCTTCGGCCCACCGGGTCCACACTGACCAGCGATCCCCGCACACTAACACTATCCTACACACACCAGGGACAATTTACAATTTTTACAGCAGCCATCTTTGGTGTGGGAGACTACCCACGCAGGTCACGGGGAGAACGTAAAACTACGTACGGACAGCATCCGCAGTCAGGATGAAACCTGGCGCTGTGAGGCAGCAACTCTACCCCTACCCCTACAATACATCTTTGAGTATGGCGTTCCTCAGTTTAAGACCATCTGCGATGACAACATCAACTCCTGAGCCAGCCTGTCGGTGTCTTTTTGCCAGGAAAGCCTGTTGATCTCTGCCCTAAAGCATTTTATCCAGTGAATCTCCCTCCACTGCCTTCTGTGGCAGAGAATTCCACAAATTCACAACCCTCTGGGTGAAAAAGTTTTTCCTCATCTCAGTTCTAAATGGTCTACCCCTTATTCTTAAACTGTAACCCCTGGTTCTGGACTCCCCCAACATCGGGAACATGTTTCCTGCATCTAACCTGTCCAATCCCTTAAGAATTTTATATGTTTCTATCCGATTCCCTCTCATCCTTCTAAATATTTGTACGGTGGAGATTGACGGATCTGCAGTTCCTTCCTACACATAGTTACTGTACTAATCGAAGGTATTTATTCACAAAATGCTGGAGTAACTCAGCAGGTCGGGCAGCATCTCGGGAGAGAAGGAATGGGTGACGTTTCGGGCCGAGACCCTTCTTCAGACTGATGTCACGTTTCGGGTCGAGACCCTTCTTCAGACTGATGTTATTTTCTGCAGTTATTTTCTTAGAGTTACTGTACCTGCCTCAGCTACCTCCTCTGGCAGCTCGTTCCATTCACCCACCACCCTCTGTGTGGAAAAGGTTGCCCCTCAGATTCCCATTAAACTTTTCCCCTCTCACCTTCAACCTATGTCCTTTGGTTCTTGATTCCTCTACCCTGGGTGAAAGGCTCTGTGCATTCACCCTAACTGTACCCCTCATGATTTTATGCACCTCTGTAAGATTACCCCTCAGCCTCCTGTGCTCCAAGGAATAGATTCCTAGGATTCACAACCAGACCCTCGAGTCTCGGCAACATCCTTGTAAATCTTCTCTTTCCATCTTATGCCAGGAAGAATACAATGTGTGCTCTCATTATCTTAACAAAATACTTTTATTGTTGCAAATAACATATAATATTTTAACAAGTCTTAACTTCAGATATTCATCTCGATGTATTCTGAAGTGAGATTTTGGAACTCTAGGATGCAGCCAGAGTTTTTACACTGAAAACAACATACAAATTTAAATACAGAAGGAAACGCGCTCTTCCAGAACATTCACGGATACCCGTATCATATATTCTTCATTATATAACGTGTTCATTTCTTGTGTCATGTCCTTTTCAATACATTCACATTCTGTATCACATTTCTTTTTTTTTGCACCTTGTTTTTGTCGTGTACAAGGTAGACACAAAAAGCTGGAGTAACTCAGCGGGTCAGACAGCGTCTCTGGAGAAAAGGAATAGGTGACGTTTCTGGTCCAGACCCTTCTTCAGACTGAGTGTAAACCAGCATCTGCAGTTCCTTCCTACACACTTAGAATGAAGGACAGTTCATTGATGGCACAACTGCTACCTCACACCAACAACAGACCTGGGTTTGATCCCAACCTCGGGTACTGACTATGTGGAGTTTGCACGTTTTCGCCGTGATCGAATGGTTTTCCCCCACATCCCAAAGACGTGTGGGTTTTTAGGTAAATTGGCCACTGTAAGTTGTGTAGGGAGTAGATGGAATTATATGGAACATATGTCCACAAGAGATAGGAGCAGAATTAGGCCATTCGGCCCGTCAAGTCTACTCCGCCATTCGATCATGGCTGAGCTACCTCTCCCACCTAACCCCTTTCTCCTGCCTTCTCCCCATAACCCCTGACACCTGTATTAATTAAGAATATCTTGATTTCTGCCTTAAATTTTTTTTTAAAAAAGGAACTGGTGTGAACGAGTGATTGATGGTGTGGACTTGGTGGGCTGAAGGGCCTGTTTCCATGCTGTATCTCTAAACTAAACAGAACTATCATGAAGGGGCTAGCTGGTTGGGCTGAAGGGCCTGTTTCCCTGGTTTACCTTTCAATGTGAGCCGGGTTGACAGGGCAATGACTGGGCGGATGTTGTCACAGGTGGGGGAGGCTTGGACTAGAGGGGGCATGGATTCCACACGGCGTCTCTGTGGCCTTTCACCTGTCCGTTATCTTGTGTGGTCCTCACTGATGTTCTCGTGCAACCTGTCTCCACAGGCGGCCTCTTCATGTGAGGCTGAACACTGAGCCACAGGCGTGGGGTGCCGAGGATGCGAAGAATTCCCCAGGAATGTTTTCTGGGAGTTGGACAATCTCCCTGCCTTCCTCTCGTCGGTGTGGTGTACCCCAGAAGATGGCCGCTCTCCGGTATCTCTCTCACTGGTCTATGTGCCTTTATTGTTGAGGGAGCCTCTCGTACAGGACTACACTGCACTGTGTTTGATCATGCCTCTGATACTGTGTACATTAAACCAGGAGGATGCCTGATACTGGAGTAAGACAGAAAATGCTGGCAATACTCAGCAGAGCTGCTGTTTCAGGCTGGTCAGTTTGGACGTCTGATGCAATGAGTTTGTGCCCCAGACCTCGGGTGCTGTCTGTGTGGAGTTGGCTAGTTCTCCTTGTGACTGTGTGGGTTTCATCCCATATCCCAGGTTAACTGACCAGAGTGGGTGAAGAGAGGGAACCATAGACAACAGGTGCAGGAGGAGGCCATTCAGCCCTTTGAGCCAGCACCGCCATTCAATGTGATCATCCACAATCAGTACCCCGTTCCTGCTTTCTCCCCATCTCCCTTGATTCCGTTAGCCCTAAGAGCTAAATCAAGCCCTCTCTTTGGATTCACATCCAGTGAATTGGCCTCCATTGCCTTCTGTGGCAGAGAATTCCACAGAGTCACAACTCTGGGTGAAAAAGTTTTAAATGGCCTCCCCCTTATTCTTAAACAGTGACCCCTGGTTCTGGACTCCCCCAACATCGGGAACATTTTTCCTGCATCTAGCCTGTCCAATCCCTTAAGAATTTTATGTTTCTGTAAGATCCTCTCTCATCCTTCTAAATTCCTGTGAATACAAGCCCAGTCGCTCCATTCTTTCATCATATGTTAGTCTCGCCATCCAGGAATTAACCCGGTGAACCTACGCTGCACTGCCTCAATAGCAAGAACGTCCTTCCTCAAATTAGGAGACCAAAACTGCACACAATACTCCAGGTGCGGTCTCACCAGGGCCCTGTACAACTGCAGTAGGACCTCCTTGCTTCTAAACCCAAATCCTCTCGCAATGAAAGATAGATCATCCATGGTGGAATGGCTGAGTAGACTTGATGGGCCGAATGGCCTATTTCTGCTCCTATCACTTATCGTGTGTGTGGGGGAGGGCAAGATTCTGGGGATGTTCACGGGAATGTGCAGAATAAAGCTGGATTCGTGTGTAATGGTGAGTGTGTAAGGGGTGTGTGTAATGGTGAGCACGAGTGTGTAATGGAAGTGTGTAACAACGAGTGTGTAATGGTGAGCTCTAGTGTGTAATGGTGAGTGTAAGTGTACGGGTAAGTGTGAGTGTAAGGGTGAGTGTAAGGGTGAGTGTGTAATGGTGAGTGTGAGTGTAAGTGTGTAAGGGTGTGTGGGAGGTGAGTTGAAGGGCCCCTTCACTGTAAAGCTGGCAACTATCGAAGTATAGTTGGGAGGTCATGTTGCATTTGTAAGACCATTTGTAAGGCGTTGGTGAGACCACATTTAGAGTATTATGTTCATATCATAGAAATAGGTTAGGTTGGAAAGGGTACAGAGAAGATTGACAAGGATGTTGCCAGGACTCAAGGGTTGAGCAGGCTGGGTCTCTATTCCCTGGAGCGCAGGAGGATGAGGGGTGATCTTATAGAGGTGGACAAAATCATGAGAGGAATAGATCGGGTAGATGTACACAGTCTCTTGCCCAGAGTTGGGCAATTGAAAACCAGAGGACACAGGTTCAAGGTGAAGGGGAAAGGTTTAATAGGAATCTAAGGGGTAACATTTCCACACAGAGGGTGGTGGGTATATGGAACAAGCTGCCAGAGGAGCTGTTGAGGCAGGGACTATCCCATCGTTTAATACACAGTTAGACAAGTACATGGATAGGACAGGTTTGGAGGGGTATGGACCAAGTGCAGGCAGGTGGGACTAGTGTAGCTGGGACATGTTGGCCGGTGTGGGCAAGTTGGGCCGGAGGGCTTGTTTCCACACTGTATCACTCTGTCCCCACTGATGCTGCCTGACCTGCTGAGTGTTTTGAGCATTCTGTTTTATTCCAGACTGTCAGCATCTTGTCTTGTGCTGAGATGTGAGTGTGTGCATGTTTGTGCCCAGGTTATCTGTCTGCACCTCGCTGCTCAGTGGTCCCCGCCCTCACGGGACAGCATGGGACCCCCTGAGGGTCCTCAGCTGCTGATAAACACCGGCTACTGTCTCCCAGCTGAGTGTACAGACTGTGGAACAACAGTCAGCCAGAGACTGTGCAACGAAGGAGGGCCCAGTGAGGGTGGGGGGGGGACAAAGGAGGGCCCAGTGAGGGTGGGACACACACAAAGGAGGGCCCAGTGAGGGGGGGGGGGGGAGACAAAGGAGGGCCCAGTGAGGGGGGGGGGACACAAAGGAGGGCCCAGTGAGGGAGGGGGGGGGACAAAGGAGGGCCCAGTGAGGGTGGGGGGACACACAAAGGAGGGGCCAGTGAGGGTGGGGGACACACACAAAGGAGGGCCCAGTGAGGGTGGGGACACAAAGGAGGGCCCAATGAGGGTGGGGGGGGACACAAAGGAGGGCCCAGTGAGGGTGGGGACACAAAGGAGGGCCCAGTGAGGGTGGGGGGGACGGGACAAAGGAGGGCCCAGTGAGAGGAGGGGACAAAGGAGGGCCCAGTGGGGGTGGGGGGGACAAAGGAGGGGCCAGTGAGGGTGGGGGGGGGACACAAAGGAGGGCCCAGGGAGGGTGGGGACGACGACACAGGAGGGCCCACTGAGGGTGGGGACACGAAGGAGGGCCCAAATGGGGGGGGCACAAAGGGGGGCCCAGTGAGGGTGGGGGGGACACAAAGGGGGGCCCAATGAGGGTGGGGGGGACACAAAGGAGGGCCCAGTGAGGGTGGGGGACACACAAAGGGGGGCCCAATGAGGGTGGGGGACACACAAAGGAGGGCTCAGTGAAAGTGGGGGGGGGGACAAAGGAGGGCCCAGTGAGGGTGGGGACGACGACAAAGGAGGGCCCAGTGAGGGTGGGGGGACAAAGGAGGGCCCAGTGAGGGGGGGGACACAAAGGAGGGGCCAGTGAGGGTGGGGGGGACAAAGGAGGGCCCAGTGAGGGTGGGGACAAAGGAGGGCCCAGTGAGGGTGGGGGGGGGGGACACAAAGGAGGGCCCAATGAGGGTGGGGGGGACACAAAGGAGGGCCCAGTGAGGGTGGGGGGATACAAAGGAGGGCCCAGTGAGGGTGGGGGGGGCACAATGGAGGGCCCAGTGAGGGTGGGGGGACACAAAGGAGGGCCCAGTGAGGGTGGGGGGGGGCACAATGGAGGGCCCAGTGAGGGGGGGGGCACAAAGGGGGGCCTGGTGAGGGTGGGGGGACACAAAGGGGGGCCCAGTGAGGGTGGGGGGACACAAAGGGGGGCCCAGTGAGGGTGGGGGGGACACAAAGGAGGGCCCAATGAGGGTGGGGGGGACACAAAGGAGGGCCCAGTGAGGGTGGGGGGACAAAGGAGGGCCCAGTGAGGGGGGGACACAAAGGAGGGGCCAGTGAGGGTGGGAGGACAAAGGAGGGCCCAGTGAGGGTGGGGGGACACAAAGGAGGACCCAGTGAGGGTGGGGGGACACAAAGGGGGGCCCAGTGAGGGTGGGGGGGACACAAAGGAGGGCCCAGTGAGGGTGGGGGGACAAAGGAGGGCCCAGTGAGGGGGGGACACAAAGGAGGGGCCAGAGAGGGTGGGGGGGACAAAGGAGGGCCCAGTGAGGGTGGGGGGGGGGGGGACAAAGGAGGGCCCAGTGAGGGTGGGGGGGGGGACACAAAGGAGGGCCCAGTGAGGGGGGGGGACAAAGGAGGGCCCAGTGAGGGTGGGGGACACAAAGGGGGGCCCAATGAGGGTGGGGGGGACACAAAGGAGGGCCCAGTGAGGGTGGGGGGGATACAAAGGAGGGCCCAGTGAGGGGGGGGGGGACACACAAAGGAGGGCCCAGTGAGGGTGGGGGGGGACACAAAGGAGGGCCCAGTGAGGGGGGGGGACACACAAAGGAGGGCCCAGTGAGGGTGGGGGACACAAAGGAGGGCCCAGTGAGGGTGGGGGGACAAAGGAGGGCCCAGTGAGGGGGGGACACAAAGGAGGGGCCAGTGAGGGTGGGGGGGACAAAGGAGGGCCCAGTGAGGGTGGGGGGGACACAAAGGAGGGCCCAGTGAGGGTGGGGGGACAAAGGAGGGCCCAGTGAGGGGGGGACACAAAGGAGGGGCCAGTGAGGGTGGGGACGACGACAAAGGAGGGCCCAGTGAGGGTGGGGGGACAAAGGAGGGCCCAGTGAGGGGGGGGGACACAAAGGAGGGGCCAGTGAGGGTGGGGGGGACAAAGGAGGGCCCAGTGAGGGTGGGGACAAAGGAGGGCCCAGTGAGGGTGGGGGGGGGGGACACAAAGGAGGGCCCAATGAGGGTGGGGGGGACACAAAGGAGGGCCCAGTGAGGGTGGGGGGATACAAAGGAGGGCCCAGTGAGGGTGGGGGGGGCACAATGGAGGGCCCAGTGAGGGTGGGGGGACACAAAGGAGGGCCCAGTGAGGGTGGGGGGGGGGCACAATGGAGGGCCCAGTGAGGGGGGGGGCACAAAGGGGGGCCTGGTGAGGGTGGGGGGACACAAAGGGGGGCCCAGTGAGGGTGGGGGGACACAAAGGGGGGCCCAGTGAGGGTGGGGGGGACACAAAGGAGGGCCCAATGAGGGTGGGGGGACACAAAGGAGGGCCCAGTGAGGGTGGGGGGACAAAGGAGGGCCCAGTGAGGGGGGGACACAAAGGAGGGGCCAGTGAGGGTGGGGGGACAAAGGAGGGCCCAGTGAGGGTGGGGGGACACAAAGGAGGACCCAGTGAGGGTGGGGGGACACAAAGGGGGGCCCAGTGAGGGTGGGGGGGACACAAAGGAGGGCCCAGTGAGGGTGGGGGGACAAAGGAGGGCCCAGTGAGGGGGGGACACAAAGGAGGGGCCAGAGAGGGTGGGGGGGACAAAGGAGGGCCCAGTGAGGGTGGGGGGGGGGGGACAAAGGAGGGCCCAGTGAGGGTGGGGGGGGGACACAAAGGAGGGCCCAGTGAGGGGGGGGGACAAAGGAGGGCCCAGTGAGGGTGGGGGACACAAAGGGGGGCCCAATGAGGGTGGGGGGGACACAAAGGAGGGCCCAGTGAGGGTGGGGGGGATACAAAGGAGGGCCCAGTGAGGGGGGGGGGACACACAAAGGAGGGCCCAGTGAGGGTGGGGGGACACACAAAGGAGGGCCCAGTGAGGGGGGGGGACACACAAAGGAGGGCCCAGTGAGGGTGGGGGACACAAAGGAGGGCCCAGTGAGGGTGGGGGGACAAAGGAGGGCCCAGTGAGGGGGGGACACAAAGGAGGGGCCAGTGAGGGTGGGGGGGACAAAGGAGGGCCCAGTGAGGGTGGGGGGGACACAAAGGAGGGCCCAGTGAGGGTGGGGGGACAAAGGAGGGCCCAGTGAGGGGGGGACACAAAGGAGGGGCCAGTGAGGGTGGGGGGACAAAGGAGGGCCCAGTGAGGGTGGGGGGACACAAAGGAGGACCCAGTGAGGGTGGGGGGACACAATGGAGGGCCCAGTGAGGGGGGGGACACAAAGGGGGGCCCAGTGAGGGTGGGGGGACACAAAGGGGGGCCCAATGAGGGTGGGGGGGACACAAAGGAGGGCCCAATGAGGGTGGGGACGACGACAAAGGAGGGCCCAGTGAGGGTGGGGGGACAAAGGAGGGCCCAGTGAGAGGGGGACACAAAGGAGGGGCCAGTGAGGGTGGGGGGACAAAGGAGGGCCCAGTGAGGGTGGGGGGACAAAAAGGAGGACCCAGTGAGGGTGGGGGGACACAAAGGGGGGCCCAATGAGGGTGGGGGGGGCACAAAGGAGGGCCCAGTGAGGGTGGGGGACACACAAAGGAGGGCCCAGTGAGGGTGGGGGGACAAAGGAGGGCCCAGTGAGGGGGGGACACAAAGGAGGGGCCAGTGAGGGTGGAGGGGACAAAGGAGGGCCCAGTGAGGGTGGGGGGGGGGACAAAGGAGGGCCCAGTGAGGGTGGGGGACACAAAGGAGGGCCCAGTGAGGGGGGGGGACACAAAGGAGGGCCCAGTGAGGGGGGGGGGACTCAAAGGAGGGCCCAGTGAGGGTGGGGGGGGGACACAAAGGAGGGCCCAGTGAGGGGGGGGGACACAAAGGAGGGCCCAGTGAGGGGGGGGGGACTCAAAGGAGGGCCCAGTGAAGGTGGGGGGGGGGACAAAGGAGGGCCCAGTGAGGGTGGGGGGACACACAAAGGAGCGCCCAGTGAAGGTGGGGGGGGACACAAAGGAGGGCCCAGTGAGGGTGGGGGGGGGACACAAAGGAGGGCCCAGTGAGGGGGGGGGACACAAAGGAGGGCCCAGTGAGGGTGGGGGGGGGACACAAAGGAGGGCTCAGTGAGGGGGGGGGACACAAAGGAGGGCCCAGTGAGGGGGGGGGACACAAAGGAGAGCCCAGTGAGGGTGGGGGACACACACAAAGGAGGGCCCAGTGAGGGGGGGGACACAAAGGAGGGCCCAGTGAGGGTGGGGGACACACACAAAGGAGGGCCCAGTGAGGGTGGGGGGGGGGGACACAAAGGAGGGCCCAGTGAGGGGGGGGGGACACAAAGGAGGGCCCAGTGAGGGGGGGGGACTCAAAGGAGGGCCCAGTGAGGGTGGGGGGGGGGACACAAAGGAGGGCCCAGTGAGGGGGGGGGACACAAAGGAGGGCCCAGTGAGGGGGGGGGACTCAAAGGAGGGCCCAGTGAAGGTGGGGGGGGGGACAAAGGAGGGCCCAGTGAGGGTGGGGGGACACACAAAGGAGCGCCCAGTGAAGGTGGGGGGGGACACAAAGGAGGGCCCAGTGAGGGTGGGGGGGGGACACAAAGGAGGGCCCAGTGAGGGGGGGGGACACAAAGGAGGGCCCAGTGAGGGTGGGGGGGGGGACACAAAGGAGGGGCCAGTGAGGGTGGGGGGACAAAGGAGGGCCCAGTGAGGGTGGGGGGACACAAAGGAGGACCCAGTGAGGGTGGGGGGACACAATGGAGGGCCCAGTGAGGGGGGGGACACAAAGGGGGGCCCAGTGAGGGTGGGGGGACACAAAGGGGGGCCCAATGAGGGTGGGGGGGACACAAAGGAGGGCCCAATGAGGGTGGGGACGACGACAAAGGAGGGCCCAGTGAGGGTGGGGGGACAAAGGAGGGCCCAGTGAGGGGGGGACACAAAGGAGGGGCCAGTGAGGGTGGGGGGACAAAGGAGGGCCCAGTGAGGGTGGGGGGACACAAAGGAGGACCCAGTGAGGGTGGGGGGACACAAAGGGGGGCCCAATGAGGGTGGGGGGGACACAAAGGAGGGCCCAGTGAGGGTGGGGGACACACAAAGGAGGGCCCAGTGAGGGTGGGGGGACAAAGGAGGGCCCAGTGAGGGGGGGACACAAAGGAGGGGCCAGTGAGGGTGGAGGGGACAAAGGAGGGCCCAGTGAGGGTGGGGGGGGGGACAAAGGAGGGCCCAGTGAGGGTGGGGGGGGGGACACAAAGGAGGGCCCAGTGAGGGGGGGGGGACACAAAGGAGGGCCCAGTGAGGGGGGGGGACTCAAAGGAGGGCCCAGTGAGGGTGGGGGGGGGGACACAAAGGAGGGCCCAGTGAGGGGGGGGGACACAAAGGAGGGCCCAGTGAGGGGGGGGGACTCAAAGGAGGGCCCAGTGAAGGTGGGGGGGGGGACAAAGGAGGGCCCAGTGAGGGTGGGGGGACACACAAAGGAGCACCCAGTGAAGGTGGGGGGGGACACAAAGGAGGGCCCAGTGAGGGTGGGGGGGGGGACACAAAGGAGGGCCCAGTGAGGGGGGGGGACACAAAGGAGGGCCCAGTGAGGGTGGGGGGGGACACAAAGGAGGGCTCAGTGAGGGGGGGGACACAAAGGAGGGCCCAGTGAGGGGGGGGGACACAAAGGAGAGCCCAGTGAGGGTGGGGGACACACACAAAGGAGGGCCCAGTGAGGGGGGGGACACAAAGGAGGGCCCAGTGAGGGTGGGGGACACATACAAAGGAGGGCCCAGTGAGGGGGGGGGGCACAAAGGAGGGCCCAGTGAGGTTGGGGGACACACACAAAGGAGGGCCCAGTGAGGGGGGGGGACACAAAGGAGGGCCCAGTGAGGGTGGGGGACACATACAAAGGAGGGCCCAGTGAGGGGGGGGGGGCACAAAGGAGGGCCCAGTGAGGTTGGGGGACACACACAAAGGAGGGCCCAGTGAGGGGGGGGGGGACACAAAGGAGGGCCCAGTGAGGGTGGGGGTGACAAAGGAGGGGCCAGTGAGGGTGGGGGACACACACAAAGGAGGGCCCAGTGAGGGTGGGGGACACACACAAAGGAGGGGCCAGTGAGGGTGGGGGACACACACAAAGGAGGGCCCAGTGAGGGTGGGGGGGAACGGAACAAAGGAGGGCCCAGTGAGGGTGGGGGGGACGACACAAAGGAGGGGCCAGTGAGGGTGGGGGGGGGACAAAGGAGGGGCCAGTGAGGGTGGGGGGCTGCCGTGAAGGGGGGGGATGGAGGACAATGGAGGACCTGGCACGTGGGTATTTTGCATCCTTTACTATTAACGAGGTTAATTAACGAGGATAATCCCTGGGATGGCAGGACTGTCATATGAGGAAAGATTGGAAAGACTAGGCTTGTATTCACTGGAGTTTAGAAGGATGAGAGGGGATCTTATAGAGACATATAAAATTATAAAAGGACTGGACAAGCTAGATGCAGGAAAAATGTTCCCAATGTTGGGGGAGTCCGGCACCAGGGGCCACAGTCTTAGAATAAAGGGGAGGCCTTTTAAAACTGAGGTGAGAAGAAACTTTTTCACCCAGAGAGTTGTGAACTTGTGGAATTCTCTGCCACAGAGGGCAGTCGAGGTCAAATTACTGGATGGATTTAAGAGAGTTAGATAGAGCTCCAGGGGCTAGTGGAATCAAGGGATATGGGGAGAAGGCAGGCACGGGTTACTGATTGTGGATGATCAGCCATGATCACAATGAATGGCGGTGCTGGCTCGAAGGGCCAAATGGAAGGGGGTGAGGCCACCCACTGGTGCCGAGAGGCTGGGAGTCATCCATCCCCTTCCCCAGGGCCCCACGGGCACTGGACCACCCTGCTGCTGCTGTTGCTGCTTAGTTTAGTTTAGTTCAGTGATACAGTGCGGAACCAGGCTCTTTCGGCCCACCAGGTCCGCGCCGCCCAGCGATCCCCACACACTAACGCTGTCCTACACCCACTAGGGACAATGTTTACATTTATACCGAGCCAATTAACCTACAAACCTGCGCGTCATTGGAGTGTGGGAGGAAGCCAAAGATCTCGGAGTGAACCCACGCAGGTCACGGGGAGAACGTACAAACTCCGTACAGACGGCGCCCGTGGTGGGGATGGAACCCGGGTCTCCGGCGCTGCATTCGCTGTAAGGCGGCAACTCTACCGCTGCGCCACCGTGCTGCTGTGGGTGAAGGAGGAGGTGGAGGGGCAGAGCATCATACAGGGAGGGAGAGAGAGAGAGAGAGAGAGTGTGGGCTCTACCTTTGTGGGGGTCTCAGTAATCGGAGTTTCTTTGTGAATGTACACAGCACGTGGGTGGATCCGTGTGCACACGTACAGGAGTTGAGTGTGGGTAGGAGCGGCAGATGCTGGCTAACACCAAACACACACACAATATGCCGGAGTAGCTCTGAGGCTCAGGCAGCATCTCTGGATGAAAGGAACAGGTGACGTTTTAGGTCAGACCTGAAGGGTCTCGACCCGAAACGTCACCTATTCCCTCTCTCCAGAGATGCTGCCTGACCCGCTGAATTTTACTCCAGCATTTTGTGTCTGTCTATTTGCAGGAGCTGAATGTTGGAATGGGCCGAAGCCCCTTGGCCTGGAGAGAGGCAGCAGGTAGAGCCGCTGCCTCACAGCGCCAGGTTCGATCCTGACCCCGGGTGCAGCCTGTCTGTGCGGAGTATGCACTTTCTCCCTGTGACCACATGGGCTTCCTCCCACATCCCAAAGAGGGGCGGGTTTGTAGGTTAATCGGCACTCTGGAACTTGCTCCTAATGTGCAGGGAGTGGATGAGACAGTGGGATAACGAACTCAGTAGCTCCAGGCTTCGACACGTTATTGACTCCTTTGAAGTGCCTCTGCTGGTAACAACCCCACATCTGGAGTACAGTTTTGGTCTCCTAATTTGAGGAAGGACATCCTTGTAATTGAGGCAGTGCAGCGTAGGTTCACCAGGTTAATCCCCGGGATGGCGAGACTGTCATATGAGGAAAGATTGGAAAGACTGGGCTTGTATTCACTGGAGTTTAGAAGGATGAAAGGGGACATCCTTGTAATTGAGGCAGTGCAGCGTAGGTTCACAAGATTGATCCCTGGGATGGCGGGACTGTCATATGAGGAAAGATTGGAAAGACAAGGCTTGTATTCACTGGAGTTTAGAAGGATGAGAGGGAATCTTATGGAAACATATAAAATTATAAAAGGACTGGACAAGCTAGATGCAGGATAAATGTTCCCAATGTTGGGGGAGTCCAGAACCAGGGGCCACAGTCTTAGATTAAAGGGGAGGCCACTTAAAACTGAGGTGAGAAGGAACTTTTTCACCCAGAGAGTTGCGAATTTGAGGAATTCTCCGCCACAGAGGGCAGTGGAGACCAAATCACTAGATGATTTTAAAAGAGAGTTCCAGGGGCTAGTGGAATCAAGGGATATGGGGCGAAGGCAGGCACGGGTTACTGATTGTGGATGATCAGCCATGGTCACAATGAATGGCGTGCTGGCTCGAAGGGCCAAATGGCCTCCTCCTGCACCTATTTTCTATGCTTCTATTAAATTACATTATAAACTGGGGAGAACAAAATCTCTTCAAATTTCGGATTGACACTGTTTTGAGGACAGTATGGCAAGCCTGCAGATCATTGGTTATATTGAGCACAGGCATCAAGTACACGAGTCAGGAATTCATAAAGCAGCTTTATATTACAGGTACTTTGATGCAGCTGCATTTGGAGTATTGCGAGCAGTTCTGGTCACCCCATTACAGGATGTGGTGGCTTTAGAGAGGATGCAGAGGAGGTTCCCCACAACGATGCCAGTATTGGCCATAAGGATACAAGCTCAATGTGGATTGTTTCAGAGATACAGCGCGGAAACAGGCCCTTCGGCCCACCGGCTCCGGGCCGACCAGCGATCCCCACATATTAACACCATCCTACACCCACCAGGGACAATTTTTACACTTACCAAGCCAATTTGCCTAAATACCTGTAGGTCTTTGGAGTGTGGGAGGAAACCGAAGATCTCGGAGAAAACCCACGCACGTCACGGGGAGAACGTACAAACTCCGTACAGACAGCTCCCGTAGTCGGGATGGAACCCGGGACTCCGGCGCTGCATTCACCATAAGGCGGCAACTCTACCGCTGCGCCACCGTGACGGCCCTGATGTTCTCTGCAATGTCAGATGCGGGGAGTGTATAGAATTATGATGAGGCACAGATAGGGTGGGTTATCAGAACCCATTTCCCAGGATGCAGATGTCCAAGACTACAAGACATGGCTTTGGGCTGAGAAGGGCACAGAGAGTGGGGGGGTGTCTGGTCCACACTGTGATATGTAAAAGGCCTTTACAGGAGATGTGTGAAAGATGTGGATCATGTGCAGGCAGACAAGACTATGTATGGCATGGACATTAAATATAGGTGCAGGAGGAGGCCGTTCGGCCTTCGAGCCTGTACGCACCGCCATTCAATATGATCATGGCAGATCATCCGCAATCAGTACCCCGTTCCTGCCTTCTCCCCATACCCCTTGATTACAGGTAGACACACAATGCTGGAGTAACTCAGCGGGTCAGGCAGCATCTAGGGAGAGTAGGAATGGGTGACGTTTCGGGTGGAGACACTTCCTCAGATTGATTCTGTTCTGGGCTGAAGGGACTGTTTCTGTGATGCACTGTTCTATATTACCAGGATCCCGACCCCAAACGTCACCTGTCCATTTCCTCCACAGATGCTGCCTGATACACTGAGCTCATCCAGCATTTTTGTGTTTTGTTCACAATCCCAGCATCTGCAATTCCCGGTTTAGTTTAGAGATACAGTGCGGAAACAGGCCCTTCAGCCCACCGGGTCCGCACCGACCAGCGATCCCTGCACACTAACACTATCCTACACACACTAGGGACAATTTACATTTATACCAAGCCAATTAACCGACAAACCTGCACGTCCTTGGAGATTGGAAGGAAACTGGAGCACCCGGAAAAAACCCACGCAGATCATGGGGAGAACGTGCAAACTCCGTACAGACAGCTGGGCCAGCGACTGCAGCGAGGGGCAGGGGTGGGGGGGGGGGGTGAGGTGTTGGTGTGGGCAGCTCCCCGCTGTTGGGGCCGGGGCTGGGATCAGTGTGAGGTGTGGGTGTGGGGCGCTGCCCGGTGTTGGGGCGTGGGTGGGGATCAGTGTGAGGTGTGGGCCGCTGTCCGGTGTTGGTGCCGGGGCTGGGATCAGTGTGAGGTGTGGGCCGCTGTCCGGTGTTGGTGTTGGTGCCGGGGCTGGGATCAGAGTGAGGTGCCGGTGTGGGGTGCTGCCTGGTGTTGGTGTTGGTGCCGGGGCTGGGATCAGAGTGAGGTGCCGGTGTGGGCCGATGCCCGGTGTTGATGTTGGTGCCGGGGCTGGGATCAGAGTGAGGTGCCGGTGTGGGCCACTGCCTGGTGTTGGTGTTGGTGCCGGGGCTGGGATCAGTGTGAGGTGCCGGTGTGGGGCACTGTCCGGTGTTGGTGTTGATGTTGGTGTCGGGGCTGGGATCAGAGTGAGGTGCCGGTGTGGGGCGCTGCCTGGTGTTGGTGTTGGTGCCGGGGCTACGATCAGTGTGAGGTGCCGTTGTGGGGCGCTGCCCGGTGTTGGTGTTGGTGCCGGGGCTGGGATCAGTGTGAGATGCTGGTGTGGGGCGCTGCCCGGTGTTGGTGTTGGTGCCGGGGCTGGGATCAGTGTGAGGTGTGGGGCGCTGCCCGGTGTTGGTGTTGGTGCCGGGGCTGGCGGACGGGCAGGGCTCTGTCCACTGACAGCAGCCGCCGGCCACACTGCAGCGCGGAGAGCAGCAGCTGGAACTTGGCCGCCACCACGTCCAGCGTGCCACGGCCGGCCGGCGCCACTCTCCCCGCCTGCAGCCCGCAGCGGGCCCGCAGCACGGCACGGCAACCGGGGCCGGTGCCCCCGTGCAGGTGGCGGGGGATGGTGAGCACGGCCGCGGCCAACAGCCGGCAGGCCAGCCGCGTGTCAGGGCAACGCTGCTCCCGGGCCTCGCGCTCCAGGTAGTGGTGCAGCAACAGCTCAAACGTCCCACCCACGGGCAACACGCTGCCGGTCACGGGCTCCCACCCCCACTCCCCGGGCCCCGTGGCTGTCCCACCGGCCCCCAGCCTCACAGGCGTCGGGCAGCCGCTGGAGGCCAGGCTATGCGCTCCCTCCTTGCCAAGGCCATTCGTGCCCTCAGTGTCTGCTATCCCCGGGTGTCCTGCTCGCCCACCCTCCCTCTCCAGCTCTCCCTCCCTCCCCAGCCCTCCCTCCCCCCCCTGCTCCCCCTCTCGCTCCCCCTCTCTCCCCTGCTCCCCCTCTCGCCCTCCCTCTCTCCCCGGGGTCCCTGGGCTGACTCCCCCCGTCCCCGCAAGCCCTCGGTCGGGCCCGTCACTCCTGTGTCCCTCCCTCCCTCCCCCTGGGTCCCGTGTGTCTGGTGCCTGCGTGACCCTCTCTGGGCCCCTTTGCTTCCACTGCAGAGCCCCAGCGGTGGTTCCCTCCCTTCCCGCTGGGTCTGGTCCCCTGCCCGGCCCCTCTCTCCCTCCCAGAGCCCCCTCACCCTGGGCTCCCGGCCCACCTCTCTCCCTCCCCAGTGCCTTCCCGCCCGGGCCCCCTGTGCTGGGTCCCTGGCTCCCCCTCTCCGCAGCCCCCTTGCCCGGGGCTCCTGGCTCGGGCCTGCCCCACCCCAGGGTCTCGGGGTCGGG
Organism: Rhinoraja longicauda; assembly: GCF_053455715.1. NCBI lineage: Eukaryota > Metazoa > Chordata > Chondrichthyes > Rajiformes > Arhynchobatidae > Rhinoraja > Rhinoraja longicauda. The sequence continues at coordinate 27,720,302 of NC_135971.1, forward strand.
CTCAGGCCCCCCTATCCCCCTCACTGGGGCCATGGGGCCCGGTCCCTCCTTGCTCCTCCCAGTGGATCCAGGGCTGGGCCCCTCTAACCCACACAGACCCAGTCCCCATCCCTCTCCCTCTCCTTCCCCCGAGCCGCCCCCCTCTCTTCCTCCTCCTCCCAGACTGGGCTCCTCCTGCTCCCACTGGTCGGGCCCCTCTCCCACTCCCAGGCCCATTCGCTCCCTCATCCCCTGCCAACACCCGGGCTCCTCTCCCTCTCCCTCCCATGGCCCCTGTCCTTCCCCCTCACATGGCCCCTCCCCCTCCCATGCCCCCCCACCCTCCCCCTCCCATGCCCCCCCTTCGTCCGCGGCCCCCTGTCTGGGCAGCAGCATGTTGAGCAGGCGGTAGGCGCTGGCGATGGCGTGTTGGTGCTGGTGGGCGAGGGTGGGCAGAGGGGCACAGATCAGCAGGCAGTGGGGCCGCAGAGGGGCGGGGAGGTGGAGGCCGAGCAGGAGCCCGGGGCTGGAGGGCAGCGGGCGGAGGAAGTGTACGGGCAGGGCGTGCTGCGGCCCGGCGAGGCGTGGGCATGAGACGGGCTGGACCCCACTCAGGCGGGCGAGCAGCGCCATCTCCTCGTCCGCCAGCCCGTGGACCAGCGCGAGGCCGCTAGCAGCGGCTTCCTCCAGCACGGGGCCGGACTGCAGGGGCCCCGACAGCAGCAGGGTGACCCCCAGCTCCTGTAGCCCGGCAAGGGAGCGATGCAGGCGGGCGGACAGGCGGGCACGGGCCCCAGGCAGGCTGGTGGGGCTGGGGGCCAGTGTAGAGCCGGGCTGGGTGAGTGAGGGGAGGAGTGGCCCACTCAGTAGCAGTGCCCTGGTGGGGCCCTGACTGGAGTCGCCACCACCCACCGCCAGCCCCCTGGACAGTGGCAGCCCCTCCAGGACCCGGCTCCCCCCCACCCCCAGCCCCTCCAGTACCCGGCTCTCTCCCACCGCCAGCCCGCCCACGGGCACTGCCAGCCCCCTGGACAGTGGCAGCCCCTCCAGGACCCGGCTCCCCCCCACCCCCAGCCCCTCCAGTACGCGGCTCTCTCCCACCGCCAGCCCGCCCACGGGCACTGCCAGCCCCCTTGACAGTGGCAGCCCCTCTTGTGCCCGGCTCTCCCCCACCCCCAGCCCCTCCAGTACCCGGCTCTCTCCCACCGCCAGCCCGCCCACGGGCACTGCCAGCCCCCTGGACAGTGGCAGCCCCTCCAGGACCCGGCTCTCTCCCACCGCCAGCCCGCCCACGGGCACTGCCAGCCCTGCCAAGCCGCCCGAGCACAGCCGCACTGCCCGCCGCACCGCTCCCGCCCCACCGCCCGACACCAGCCGCAGGTAACGACAGGCCAGCTGGCTGAGGAAGGCAACCTGCCCTGGGCTTACCTTACCCGCCAGGCAGCCCGGCAGTACCCGCGCCGCCACCTCCAGCAGCCCCAGCCCTGGCCCCGGGACCCGCCCACAGTGAGGGCCCAGCCGCTCGGCTAGCAGCCGCGGCAACACCTCCCGCTCCAGCCGTGCCAGGCCCCGGCACACACCGACACGCCCGCTCCTGCCCGCTGGCAGTGCCGCCCGCAGCAGCTCCGTCACCAGCAGCACCAGCGACTTGCAGCCATCACCCGTCTGCCCGCTGTGGCACAGCGCGGCCCTCACCAGCAGCCTGTGGGGAGAGAGGGCAGTGACACAGGGGTGGCATGGCACAGACCAGCACAGACCAGCACAGCACGGCACAGCACAGCATACACACGCACGCCAACTCACACACAGCGCGGCCCTCACCAGCAGCCTGCGGGGAGAGAGGGCAGTGACACTGGGGTGGCACAGCACAGACCAGCACAGACCAGCACAGCACACACACACACGCACATGCCAACTCACACACAGCGCGGTTCTCACCAGCAGCCTGCGGGGAGAGAGGGCCGTGACACTGGGGTGGCACAGCACAGACCAGCACAACACGCACAGCACAGCACACACACACGCCAACTCACACCCGTCTGCCCGCTGTGGCACAGCACGGCTCTCACCAGCAGCCTGCGGGGAGAGAGGGCAGTGACACAGGGGTGGCACAGCACAGACCAGCACAGTACACACACATGCCAACTCACACAGCGCAGCGCAGCTCTCACCAGCAGCCTGCGGGCAGAGATGGCCGTGACACAGGGGCGGCACGGCACAGCATGGCACAGTACACACACACACACACAGCACAGTGCAGCTCTCCCCAGCAGCCTGCGGGCAGAGGAGGCCGTGACACAGGCAGCACGGCACAGCACAGCACAGACCAGCACAGCACACACACCAACTCACACACAGCACACACACAGCACACACACCAACTCACACAGCACAGCACAATACACACACACACCAACTCACACACAGCACAGCACAATACACACACACACACGCCAACTCACACACAGCACAGTACACACACATCAACTCACACACAGCACAGCACAGCACGGCCCCAATACACACACGCACACGCCAACTCACACACAGCACAGTACACACACATCAACTCACACACAGCGCAGCACGGCCCCAATACACACACACCAACTCACACAGCACAGTGCAATACACACCAACTCACACACAACTCACACACACCCCAACACACACCCAAACACACGCCCATACACACACCAGCTCACACATCAACACACCTACACACACCCCCCCAACACACACACATCCAAACACACACCAATACAGACACACACCCACCAACTTACACATCAACACACCTACACACACACCCCCAAACACACACCAACTCACACACATCCAAACACACACCAGTACAGACACATTCACACCCACACACACTCAACCAGACCAGCCAACTCACACGCACACCCCCACACACTCAACTCACAAGCACCAACACTCACACCAAATACTCGCCAACTCACACACGCCAACACAAATACATGCACGGCACGGCACACACACCAACAAACACAAGTCAACTCACACACGCCAACAAACATGCACCAACTCTCATGCACACAAACGTACACACACCAGCTCACACACGTACACACACCACCTCACACACACACGTACGCACACCAGCTCACACACACACAAACGGTACACACCACCTCACACATCAACAGTGGCGGGTGCGAGGGGGGGGGGAGTGGTGGCGCTGGGTACAGGGGGAGACTGACCTGGCAGTGGGGTGGTCCAGGAGCAGGGAGTGGTGGGTGCGGGGGGGGGGGGGGGGAGTGGCGGGTGTGGGGGGAGTGTGGGGGGGGGAGTGTGGAGGGGGAGGGGAGTGTTGGCGCAGGTACAGGGCCAGGGAGAGGAGTACAGGGGGAGACTGACCTGGCGGCGGGGTGGTCCAGGAGCAGGGAGAGGTGGGTGCGGGGGGGGGGGGGGGGGGGGGGAGTGGCGGGTGTGGGGGGAGTGTGGAGGGGTGGGGGAGTGTTGGTGCAGGTACAGGGCCAGGGAGAGGGGTACAGGAGGAGACTGACCTGGCAGCGGGGTGGTCCAGGAGCAGGGAGTGGTGGGTGCGGGAGTGGCGGGTGTGTGGGGGGGGGGAGTGTGGAGGGGGAGGGGAGTGGTGGCGCTGGGTACAGGGGGAGGGGTACAGGGGGAGACTGACCTGGCAGTGGGGTGGTCCAGGAGCAGGGAGTGGTGGGTGCGGGGGGGGGGGGGGGGGGGGGGGTGTGGCGGGTGTGTGGGGGGGGGAGTGTGGAGGGGGAGGGGAGTGTTGGCGCAGGTACAGGGCCAGGGAGAGGGGTACAGGGGGAGACTGACCTGGCGGCGGGGTGGTCCAGCAGCAGGGAGTCCAGGATGGTCGCCCCGTCCCTGGTGATGAGCACCTGCCCGGTGGCGGTGGTAAACAGTACCTGGCCGCCCTGTGGGCCGAAGCAAGGGGCCATCACGCTCTCCAGAGCCTCCGCTACCTGCACCAGCATCCCCACCTCCAGCTCACCGGCCATCCCTGCACATAACCACAAGGGACCACTCACACACCGACCGCACAAACACCTCCCGCACACCCCACATAGCACCGACACACACACACACAACACTCCTGCAACTCAGCGGCTCACACAGGATCGTTCCAGGTCAGCATGGATTTACGAAGGGGAAATCATGCTTGACTAATCTTCTGGAATTCTTTGAGGATGTAACTAGGAAAATCGACAGGGGAGAGCCGGTGGATGTGGTGTACCTTGACTTTCAGAAAGCCTTTGACAAGGTTCCACATAGGAGATTAGTGGGCAAAATTAGAGCACATGGTATTGGGGGTAGGGTACTGACATGGATAGAAAATTGGTTGACAGACAGAAAGCAAAGAGTGCGGATAAATGGGTCCCTTTCAGAATGGCAGGCAGTGACTAGTGGGGTACCGCAAGGCTCGGTGTTGGGACCGCAGCTATTTACAATATACATCAATGACTTGGATGAAGGGATTAAAAGTACCATTAGCAAATTTGTAGATGATACAAAGCTGGGTGGCAGTGTGAACTGTGAGGAAGATGCTATGAGGTTGCAGGGTGACTTGGACAGGTTGTGTGAGTGGGCGGATGCATGGCAGATGCAGTTCAATGTGGATAAGTGTGAGGTTATCCACTTTGGTGGTAAGAATAGGAAGGCAGAGTATTATCTGAATAGTGTCAAGTTAGGAAAAGGGGACGTACAACGAGATCTGGGTGTCCTAGTGCATCAGTCACTGATAGGAAGCATGCAGGTACAGCAGGCAGTGAAGAAAGCCAATGGAATGTTGGCCTTCATAACAAGAGGAGTTGAGTATAGGAGCAAAGAGGTCCTTCTGCAGTTGTACAGGGCCCTGGTGAGACCGCACCTGGAGTACTGTGTGCAGTTTTGGTCTCCAAATTTGAGGAAGGATATTCTTGCTATTGAGGGCGTGCAGCGTAGGTTCACTAGGTTAATTCCCGGAATGGCGGGACTGTCATATGTTGAAAGACTGGAGCGACTAGGCTTGTATACACTGGAATTTAGAAGGATGAGAGGGGATCTTATCGAAACATATAAGATTATTAAAGGGTTGGACACGTTAGAGGCAGGAAACATGTTCCCAATGTTGGGGGAGTCCAGAACAAGGGGCCACAGTTTAAGAATAAGGGGTCGGCCATTTATCATATCATATCATCATATACATACAGCCGGAAACAGGCCTTTTCGGCCCTCCAAGTCCGTGCCGCCCAGTGATCCCCGTACATTAACATTATCCTACACCCACTAGGGACAATTTTTACATTTACCCAGCCAATTAACCTACATACCTGTACGTCTTTAGAACGGAGATGAGGAAAAACTTTTTCAGTCAGAGAGTTGTGAATCTGTGGAATTCTCTGCCTCGGAAGGCAGTGGAGGCCAATTCTCTGAATGCATTCAAGAGAGAGCTAGATAGAGCTCTTAAGGATAGCGGAGTCAGGGGGTATGGGGAGAAGGCAGGAACGGGGTACTGATTGAGAATGATCAGCCATGATCACATTGAATGGCGGTGCGTACAGGCTCGAAGGGCCGAATGGCCTACTCCTGCACCTATTGTCTAATGTCACCCTGACCCCACCCCCCTGCACTCTGACCTCCCCTATCCCTGACCCCACCCCCACTGCACTCTGACCTCCCCTATCCCTGACCCCACCCCCACTGCACTCTGACCTCCCCTATCCCTGACCCCCCCCTGCACTCTGACCACCCCTATCCCTGAACCCCCCCCTGCACTCTGACCCTAGCAACAACTCTCCCCTCACAACCCTGACCCCCACCTCCCATTCAGCCGCCGGGATCCCCGGGACTGACCTGTCGCCTCAGGCCGCGCCGGCCCCGCCCCCTCCCCCCTCCCCCTCCCCCTCCCCCTCCCCCTCCCCCTCCCGTCAGGCGGCGCCTCGGACAGACCGGAGCCGCCAGGACCCGCCGCCGCCGCCGCCGCCGCGCCACGTGACCCGACTTGACGTCACGCAGTAGGCTCGACCCCCTCCATCCCTCCCGGAGCGCGTGACGTCAGGCCGAAGCCCCGCCCCCCCCAGTCCCGCCCAGTCACTTATACACACCCCGCCCCCTCCACTCCCAGCCCTGTCAATCACACACAGCCTCGCCCCCAGTCCCGCCCTGGCCCTCATACACACCCCGCCCCCCCATTCCCAGCCCTGTCACTAATACACACCCCGCACAACCCCGCCCCCCCACACCCACACAACACAACCCCGCCCCCCCATCCCAGCCCTGTCAATTACACACAGCCCCGCCCCCAGTCCCGCGCTGTCCCTCATACACACCCCGCCCCCTCCACTCCCTGCCCTGTCAGTCACACACACCCCGCACACCCCCGCCCCCCCCACACACACACACACACACACACACACACAGACACAACACAACCCCGCCCCCCCAATCCCAGCCCTGTCACTCACACACAGCCCCGCCCCCAGTCCCGCGCTGTCCCTCATACACACCCCGCCCCCTCCACTCCCAGCCCTGTCACTCATACACACCACGCCCCCCCCGGCCCCCCCCACACAAACACACACACACACACACACACACACACACACAGCAGAATCCCGCCCCCAATCCCAGTCCTGTCACTCATACACATCCCGCCCCTCACAGCACAACCCCGACACACATACACACAGCATACCCCGCCCCCACTCCCAGCCCTGTCAATCACACATAGCCCCGCCCTGCCCATAGGCCTGACTCTAGCTCCGCCCCCAGCACCCGGGCGGCGAATCAGAGGGCGCGGCCCTGCCCGGCGCCGGAGCGGGAGGGGGGGGGGAACGCGGCCCAGAGCTGGTTATATAATACACCGAGTCCCGGGCCCAGCGACAGCGCCGCCTAGAGCTGGTTATATAATACACCGACGCCCGGGCCCAGCGACAGCGCCGCCGAGAGCTGGTTATATAATACACCGACGCCCGGGCCCAGCGACAGCGCGGTCTGGTTATATAATACACCGACGCCCGGGCCCAGCGACAGCGCGGTCTGGTTATATAATACACCGAGTCCTGCGGCCCAGCGACAGCCCGGCCGAGAGCTGGTTATATAATACACCGAGTCCTGCGGCCCAGAGCTGGTTATATAATACACCGAGGCCCGGGCCCAGCGACAGCGCGGCCGAGAGCTGGTTATATAATACACCGAGTCCCGGGCCCAGCGACAGCCCGGCCGAGAGCTGGTTATATAATACACCGAGTCCTGCGGCCCAGAGCTGGTTATATAATACACCGTGGCCCGGGCCCGGGCCCAGCGCCAGCGTCAAGGGGGAGTGAGTGAGTGAGTGAGTGAGTGCGGCCTAGTGCTGACTGCACATCGAGGCCTGGAGCCTAGTACCCCTGACCCAGCGACTGCGCCCTCGGCCACAGCCAGCCCGGGCACAGGGAGTAGCCGAGCGCGGCCTGGTGTTGCATCCACACCGGGGACTGGTGGCTGTGCGGCCCCTGCGGGCCCGGGGGGGGGGGGGGGCAGTGACAGGCAGCCCGGGGGGGGGGGGAGTGATCGCGGCCGGGCCCGCGGAGAGAGGGTTGGGGCCAGTGGAGAGAGGGTTGGAGCCAGTGGAGAGAGGGTTAGTGCCAGTGGGGAGAGGGTTAGTGCCAGTGGCGAGAGGGTTGGAGCCAGTGGAGAGGGTTAGTGCCAGTGGAGAGAGGGTTGGAGCCAGTGGAGAGAGGGTTGGGGCCAGTGGAGAGAGGGTTAGTGCCAGTGGAGAGAGGGTTAGTGCCAGAGGCGAGAGGGTTAGTGCCAGTGGAGAGAGGGTTAGTGCCAGTGGAGAGAGGGTTGGGGCCCGTGGAGAGGGGGTTAGTGCCAGTGGAAGGGGTTAGTGCCAGTGGAGAGAGGGTTAGTGCCAGTGGCGAGAGGGTTAGTGCCAGTGGCGAGAGGGTTAGTGCCAGTGGAGAGAGGGTTGGGGCCCGTGGAGAGGGGGTTAGTGCCAGTGGAAGGGGTTAGTGCCAGTGGAGAGAGGGTTAGTGCCAGTGGCGAGAGGGTTAGTGCCAGTGGCGAGAGGGTTAGTGCCAGAGGCGAGAGGGTTAGAGAGGCGAGAGGGTTAGTGCCAGTGGAGAGAGGGTTGGGGCCCGTGGAGAGGGGGTTAGTGCCAGTGGAGAGAGGGTTAGTGCCAGTGGCGAGAGGGTTGGGGCCAGTGGAGAGAGGGTTAGTGCCAGTGGCGAGAGGGTTAGTGCCAGTGGAGAGAGGGTTAGTGCCAGTGGAGAGAGGGTTGGGGCCCGTGGAGAGAGGGTTGGGGCCAGTGGAGAGGGTTGGGGCCAGTGGAGAGAGGGAACGCAACAGGGAGAGGAGGGGAAGGGCAGAGGAAGGGAGGGGGATATTGAACCCCTGGGAGAGGAAGGAAGAGTTGACAGGCCGCAGAGTAAAGGACGGGGAGAGTAGACCCCGGGAAGAGGAGGGGAAGGAGTTGGTTGGGAGACTGATCACAGGTTCTCTGGGCCCCAGAGTGGGGAGAGGGTGTCTGGGTCACTGTGAGGGCAGGGGACGAGGTGACTGTTTCCCTGGGAGTGGTCTTATTTACCGGGTTCGAAAGGGAAAATAAATATATTGACCCAGAGGTGAAGTTTTGTGAGAGTGAGGCAAACGGCAGGAAGAGTGGAGAGGGATTTGGTCGGGTGGGAAGGCTGCACTGTTGGAAGAGAGGAGTCACCACGTCAAGCCCAAGTGAAGGACAATGATGGCCCCAGTGCACTTTACTCTGCCGCAGTAGGAAGGAGGAAGATCTGATCCTGGCCCAGAATGGAGAGAAACTGAGTCTGAGGAGAGGAGCTTGTACAGGGAAGGCTTCTTGATCTGAATCTACAGCCTGGGAGGAATAGTGGAGGCTGACGGAGAGGGGAAGAAGGCCACACGGAACCACGAGTTGACGAGGAGGCAGTGGTAATGATCGGAGCAAGGGACAGCCGCCAGAAGCTGACACTGTGGTTGTGACACCTCGTTGCCGCTCCTGCCAGTGACGTTTCTGCAGCCTGGGAACCGGTCGAGGACGGAATGTGCGAGAGTAACAGAGGTAAGGGCGCAGAGAGGAACTGCAGGTGCTGGATGTAGACAAAATGCTGGGGTAACTCAGCGGGACAGGCAGCATCTCTGGAGAGAAGGAATGGGTGACGTATTGTGTTGAGACCCTTCTTCAGACCCGTTTATGATTGAGACCCTCCTTCAGACCAAGAAGAAAATCTGAAGTAGGGTCTCGACCTGAAACGTCACCCATTTCATATCTCCAGAGATGCTGCCTGTCCCGCTGAGTTCCACTGGCATTTTGTCTATCTTTGGGTACGCGGCCACATGGGTTGAGGTGTGTGGCCTTGGGTCTTCCCTTGCTGAGTTGTCAGCTTCCAGGTTCATCGTGGAGACAGAGGGGATCGCAAGTGCTGGAAGCTGAGGCAACAAAAAGCAGCTGGAAGAACTCAGTGGGCCAGGCAGCATCTGGAGATGGACCGACCACATTTCAGGTTGGGAACCTTCCATCAATCTGAAGAAGGGCCCGACCCAAACCATCACCTGTCCATTTCCCTCCAGCATGTTGTTCCTCCAGCATGTTGTTACTTGCTCCAGGTTCCCCGTATTCAGGGCAGTGACCACAAGGGCATGCTGGAGACTAGGGCACAGCAATCTAATCTGCCCCTTGGGCAAAAGGTACTTGCCCCGGCCACTCCCTCTTCTCCCATCGGGCAAAAGGTACAGAAGTGTGAAAACGCACACCTCCAGCTTCAGGGACTGTTTCTTCCCAGCAACTGAACTATCCTACCACTGAACTACTATCTGACTCATTAATGACCCTCGGACTATCTTTAATCGGACTTTACTAGCTTTACCTTGCACTACATGTTATTCCCTTATCATGTATCTGTATACTGTGAATGGCCCGATTATAATCTATTTTCTTTCCGCTGACTGGTTGGCACGCAACAAAGGCTTTTCACTGTACCTCAGCACACGTGACAATAAACTTAACTAAACTGAAGCTAATGCTACAGTGTGACACCAAGGCAGTGCTGACTGGTGTCAAACTGAGGCCCCATCTCAGATAGATGTGAATGACCCCCTGACAGTGTTGTGAAGGGGTGTGGGTTGAGGTGGAAAATCTTGTCCATTTTGGTACATTTATCTTTTGACACAGGTCAAGCAGAAGTAAAAACAAAAAGATGCTGAAAAAACAGTTCAGGCAGTATCTGAGAAAAGAAAGACAACCAATTTTCCTTTCCACAGGTGCTGCTCGACTGACTGAATTGTGCCGGCATTTTCCGCTTTAATTTCAGATTTCCGGCATATGCAATTTAGAATTGAATTCAATTTAATAAATTTTATTAGCCAAGTATGCATACGTACAAGGAATTTGCCTTGGTGCTCCGCTTACAAGTAACAACACGATATACAGTAAACAATTAAGAAAAAAACATGAAACATTAATGATATAAAATATGATAGTTTAAACATGTGAAGAATGAAACAAAATACCAGAGCAAAAGGAGGCTACAGGCTTTTGGTTATTGAGTAGAGCTACTGCTCGTGGAAAGAAGTTGTTTTTATGTCTGGCTGTGACTACTTTGACAGTCCGGAGTCGCCTTCCAGAGGGAAGTGCTTCAAAGAGTTTGTGGCCAGGGTGAGAGGGGTCAGAGATGATCTTACAACAGTTTTCAACAATTTTGCAGACGTCATCATGTTTCTGATAGCGAGACTGTGCTCTGTGCCAATTAGTTCTTGTATTTCCTACATTACAGCACATTAAAAGTATCGCAGTGCCGTAGTGCAGTTGAGTTTATTGTCATCTGCACAAATATGGTGAGGTACAGGTACAATGAATATCTTGCTTGCAGCTGCATCAAGGAACAGACAGACTGAACAACACACACAAATGTAAATTATACGTAAATTGCACAAACTCTTCAAGATAGCTGAGGCACAGTGGCGCAGTGGTAAAGTTGCTGCCTTATAGATAGATAAAATACTTTATTGTCGCAGATGACAAGCCACAGTGAAATTCTTTGCTTGCATACCATGCCAAGGTAAGCAATTAGTTGCCCATAAAGGGTGCTTACAAAGTTACAGATTTACTGTCCCCCTGCTCCAGTTCGCCCTTTGTTTTTCCTCCCTCACGATGGTCCCCCCCACTCCGGGTCCCCCATTGTTCTCCCTCCCTCACGATGGTCCCCCCCACTCCGGGTCCCCCATTGTTCTCCCTCCCTCACGGCGGTCCCCCCCACTCCGGGTTCTCCATTGTTCTCAACCCTCCCTCATGACGGTCCCTCCCACTCTGGGTCTACCATTGTCCCTCCTCTCTCAAGGCGTCCCCCCCATGCCGGGTCCACTGTTGTTCCCCCTCCCTCACTGTTGTTCCCCCTCCCTCCCTCATGGCGTCCCCCCCACGCCGGGTCCTCCATTGTTCTTCTCAGTGGTCCTCCCCACTGTCCATATAGCCGGGCCCCCATTGTCCACGTAGCACCAGAGATCCTGATTACAGGTGCTGTCTGTACGGAAATTGCACATTCTCCCTGTGACCGCGTGAGTTTTCTCTGGGGTGCTCTGGTTTCCTTCCACATTCCAAAGACGTGCAGATTTGTAGGTTTAATTGGTTTCTGTAAATTGTTCCTAGTATGTTGGACAGAACTAGTGTATAGGGTGATCATTGGTCGGCGTGGACAAGGTGGGCCGAAAGGTCTGTTTCTATGCTGTATCCCTAAGCTAAACAGTAAAAAGAAAAATCACAAGACGAGGTCTGCAGTATTGTGTTCCTGAGCTAGGATTAGGGTTGTGCAAGTCCGTTTAAGAACCTGATGTTTATATCTGAACACCCAGGTTAAATTCCAACCTCTCAGATTAAGTTGAGTTTAGTTTATTGTCACGTGTACTGAGGTACAGTGAAAGGCTTTTGTTGCGAGCTATCCAGTCAGCGGAAAGACGTTACATGTTTACAATCAGGCCGTCTACAATGTACAGATAAAGGGAATAATGTTCAGTGTAATGTAAAGTCCGAGAAAAGATAATCCGAGATAGACACAAAATGCTGGAGAAACTCAGCGGGTCAGGCAGCATCTCTGGAGAGAAGGAATGGGTGATGTTTTGGGTCGAGACCCTTCTTCAGACATAGACAGGTTCATGGGTCCTCATCCTTCCTCTTCCAAAGTCCACAATCAGTTCCTTGGTCTTACTGATGTTGATAGCCAGGTTGTTGAGCTGGCACCAATTGGTCAGTCAATTGATCTCATCTTACACTCTGATTCATCTTCATCTGTAATTCGTCCAACAACGGTGGTGTTGTTGGTGAACGTGAAGGTGGAGTTGGCAGTGTGTCCAGCTACCCAGTCACGAGTATAGAGTGAGTGGAGCAGGGGGCTGAGCACACAGCCTTGAGCTGCTCCCGTACTGATTGCTAATGAGGATGGAAGACCCTTCTTCAGCATTTTGTGCCTGACCTGCTGAGTTTCTCCAGCATTTTGTGTCTACCTTCGAATTAAACCAGCATCTGCAGTTTTTGTTCCTATAAAGATAATCCGAGGGTCTCCAATGAGGTAGATGTTAGGTCAGGACCACTCTCTAGATGGTGATAGGATGGTTCACAGCTGGGAAGAGACGGCTCCTTATTCTGGAGGTGTGCGTTTTCACATTTCTCTACCTCTTTACATGGCACCTCTGATGGGAGAGTGGAGAAGGAGAGACTGGGGTGAGACTCGTCCTTGATTATACTGGTGGCCTTGTCAAGGCAGCACAGGTGTGGTATAGGGACAAGGAAATCTTACTTGCAGCGGCATCATAGGCGAAATCCTGAATTACACACAAGCCAGTAAAAAGAAAAAGGCAGGCACAAGTACAAAACACAATTTTTTGAAAGTCCACGTGAGTGCAGGAGGTGGTGTGTGGTGGTCTGTTGCTGCGATGGTGTGTGGTGGTCCGGTGCTGGGGTGGGGTTCGGGCTGTGGGGGTGGGTTCAGGAACCTGATGGCTGCATGAAAGGAGCTGCTCCTGAACCTGGTCGTGTGGGACTTGAGGCTTCGGTACCTCGTGCCCGACGGCAGCAGTGGGAAGAGGGCACGGCTCGGATGGTGGGGATCTGTGATGGTAGATGCCGCCATCTTGAGGCAGCGCCCGGTGGAGATGCCCTCGTTGGTGGGGAGGGCTGTGTCCGTGATGGACCGGGCTAAATCCCCCACTCTCTGCAGCCTCCTGTGTTCCTGTGCATTGGAATTACTGTATTGTGCCCTGATATAACCATAATGGTAGCTTACCTATAAACCACCTATGCTTTTGCTGTAGTCGAGTCCCTTCGGACTGTCTGAAGAAGGGTCTCGACCCGAAACGCCACCCATTCCTTCTCTCCAGAGCTGCTGCCTGACCTGCTGAGTTACTCCAGCATTTTGTGTCTATCGTGAGGGAGAGGATGTTGTCCTGACACCATGTTACTAAGTTCTCTCTCTCCTTTCTGTGATCCGTCTCGTCATTGGGGTCATCTGCAAACATGTAGATGGAGTTAGAGCCGAATTTGACGGTACTGTCAAAAGTGCAAAGGAGGATAGTAGGGACTGAGAACGCATCCGTGCAGGCCACTGGTGTCAACAATTATTGTGGAGGATGTGTTGTCTATCCTCACTGATTCTGGTCTGTGAGTCAGAAAGTTGAGGGTCCGGTTGCAGAGGGGAGAGCTGATTCTTGAGGCGCGGAATCTGGAGATGAGTTTGGATGGGATTGTGGTGTTTGAAGGCAGAGCTTTGGTCTCCAACTTCAGGTCCACCACTGATTTTCTGGCAACTGGTGATCCGGCACCTCCTTTCATCCAGGCAAAATTATGAGAGTGGCCTTGAAATCCCCCCTGGAAGTCCCCCCGGAAATGTGCCTCCTAGGCCGGGTGAGGCGGCCGATCTTGACCTCATCGGGACTTCCGTGCCGATCGGCGGGTGGGATTTGCCCCCTGCAGCCGGGGCTCTGGAACTCCAGCCCGGCCGGAGCCGGCGGATCCGTTCCCGTAGCCGACTTTGCCGGCCGGTATCTCCGCCCCTAGACGGAATGTTCCAGTAACGTTGGGCTCCTCTCAGAGACTATGACTTTTGTAAGTTCTCCTTTGCAGGTTCTACTGCAGTTGTACAGGGCCTTGGTGAGACCGCACCTGGAGTATTGTGTGCAGTTTTAGGCTCCTAATCTGAGGAAAGACGTTCTTGCCTTAGAGGGAGTACAGAGAAGGTTCACTAGATTGATCCCTGGGATGGCGGGACGTTCATATGAAGAAAGACTGGATAGACTAGGCTTGTACTCGCTGGAATTTAGAAGACTGAGGGGGGATCTTATAGAAACGTATAAAATTCTTAAGGGGTTGGAGAGGCTAGATGCGGGAGGATTGTTCCCGATGTTGGGGGAGTCCAGAACTAGGGGTCACAGCTTAAGGATAAGGGGGAAGTCTTTTAGGACCGAGATGAGAAAACATTTCTTCACACAGAGAGTGGTGAGTCTGTGGAATTCTCTGCCACAGAAGGTAGTTGAGGCCAGTTCATTGGCTATATTTAAGAGGGAGTTAGATGTGGCCCTTTTTGCTAAAGGGATCAGGGGGTATGGAGAGAAGGCAGGTACAGGTTACTGAGCTGGATGATCAGCCATGATCATATTGAATGGCGGTGCAGGCTCGAAGGGCCGAATGGCCTACTCCACCTATTTTCTATGTTTCTATGTATACAAAGTCATGAGAGGAATAGATCGGGTAGATGCAGAGAGTCTTTAACCCAGAGTAGGGGAATCGAGGGCCAGAGGACACAGGTTCAAGGTGAAGGGGAAAAGATTTAATAGGAGTCTGAGGTGTAACTTTTTCTCACAGAGGGTGGTGGGTGTATGGAACAAGCTGCCAGAGGAGGTAGTTGAGGCTGGGACTATCCCATCGTTTAACAGTTGGACAGGTACATGGATAGGACAGGTGTGGAGGGATGTGGACCAAACGCAGGCAAGTGGGACCAGTGTAGCTGGGACATGGTGGGTGAGTTGGGCCGAAGGGCTTGTTTCCACACTGTATCAATCTGACTCCATGACTCCATGACCTCTGTTGGTCTAGCAAGACAGATAATCCAGAAAGGCTCTGGAACCGAGGGTGCCGGCAAATCAGTCATGGTCCTGTAGTTCCACGTGTCTGTGATTCCTGTCCAGTCTTGCATCATTCATGCAACTATTGATCACGTGCCTGGCATCTTCCCCTCTGCCCGATTGATCACAGTGTTCAATCATTCCAGACTTTTCAAATCTTGGCCATTTGAAAATTCACCCAGTTAGTGAAACTTCCTATTACATGGCACGGTGGCGCAGCGGTAGAGTTGCTGCCTTACAGTGAATGCAGCGCTGGAGACCCGGGTTCCATCCCGACTACGGATGCTGTCTGTGCGGAGTTTGTACGTTCTACCCGTGACCACGTGGGTTTGTTCCGAGATCTCTAGTTTCCTCTCACACTCCAAAGTTGTAGGTCAATTTACTTGGTATAAGTGTCAATTGTCCCTAGCGTGTGTAGGATACTGTTAATGTGTGGGGATCACTGGTCAGTGCGGACTCGGTGGGTCGAAGGGCCTGTTTCCGCGCTGTATGTCCAAACAAAACAATTTCTGCATAACGTTGCTGGGCCTCCAATCTAATTGATTTTAAGCTTTATTTGATTTCCGTTTGCTTTGTTGTTACCTCCCAACAATGATAGACAATAGACAATAGACAATAGGTGCAGGAGTAGGCCATTCAGCCCTTCGAGCCAGCACCGCCATTCAATGCGATCATGGCTGATCACTCTCAATCAGTACCCCGTTCCTGCCTTCTCCCCGTACCCCCTCACTCCGCTATCCTTAAGAGCTCTATCCAGCTCTCTCTTGAAAGCATCCAACGAACTGGCCTCCATTGCCTTCTGAGGCAGAGAATTCCACACCTTCACCACTCTCTGACTGAAAAAGTTCTTCCTCATCTCCGTTCTAAATGGCCTACCCCTTATTCTTAAACTGTGGCCCCTTGTTCTGGACTCCCCCAACATTGGGAACATGTTTCCTGCCTCTAATGTGTCCAATCCCCTAATTATCTTATATGTTTAAATAAGATCCCCCCTCATCCTTCTAAATTCCAGTGTATACAAGCCCAATCGCTCCAGCCTTTCAACATACGACAGTCCCGCCATTCCGGGAATTAACCTAGTGAACCTACGCTGCACGCCCTCCATAGCAAGAATATCCTTCCTCAAATCTGAAGACCAAAACTGCACACAGTACTCCAGGTGCAGTCTCACCAGGGCCCGGTACAACTGTAGAAGGACCTCTTTGCTCCTATACTCAACTCCTCTTGTTACGAAGGCCAACATTCCATTGGCTTTCTTCACTGCCTGCTGTACCTGCATGCTTCCTTTCATTGACTGATGCACTAGGACACACAGATCTCGTTGAACTCCCCCTCCTCCTAACTTGACACCATTCAGATAATAATCTGCCTTTCTATTCTTACTTCCAAAGTGAATAACCTCACACTTATCTACATTAAACTGCATCTGCCATGTATCCGCCCACTCACACAACCTGTCCAAGTCACCCTGCAGCCTTATTGCATCTTCCTCACAATTCACACTACCCCCCAGCTTAGTATCATCTGCAAATTTGCTAATGGTACTTTTAATCCCTTCGTCTAAGGATGATGGTGTGGCAAATTGGATTAGTAAATATGCAGATGATACTAAGATAGGTGGAGTAGTTGATAGTGAGGTAGATTTTCAAAGTCTACAGAGAGACTTGGGCCTTTTGGAAGGGTGGGCTGAAAGATGGCAGATGGAGTTTAATGCTGATAAGTGTGAGGTGCTGCATTTTGGTAGGACAAATCAAAATAGGACGTACAGGGTAAATGGTAGGGAATTGAGGAATGCAGTGGAACAGAGGGATCTGGGAATAACTGTGCATTGTTCCCTGAAGGTGGAATCTCATGTGGATAGGGTGGTGAAGAAGGCGTTTGGTATGCTTGCCTTTATAAATCAGAGCATCGAGTATAGAAGTTGGGATGTAATGTTGAAATTGTACAGGGCATTGGTGAGGCCGAATCTGGAGTATGGTGTGCAGTTCTGGTCGCCAAATTATAGGAAGGATGTCGACAAAATGGAGAGGGTACAGAGGAGATTTACTAGAATGTTGCCTGGGTTTCAGCACTTAGGCTACAGAGAGAGGTTGAATAGGTTGGGTCTTTATTCTTTGGAGCGTAGAAGGTTGAGGGGGGACTTGATAGAGGTTTTTAAAATTTTGAGAGGGACGGACAGAGTTGACGTGGGTAGGCTTTTCCCTTTGAGAGTGGGGAAGATTCCAACAAGGGGACATAGCTTCAGAATTGAGGGACAAAGGTTTAGGGGTAACATGAGGGGTAACTTCTTTACTCAGAGGGTTGTGGCTGTATGGAATGGGCTTCCGGTGGAAGTGGTGGAGGCTGGCTCGATTTTATTATTTAAGAGTAAATTGGATAGGTATATGGATAGGAGGGGATTGGAGGGTTATGGTCTGAGTGCAGGTAGATGAGACTAGGTCAGGGAGAATGGTCGGCGTGGACTGGTAGGGCCGGACAGGCCTGTTTCCATGCTGTAGTTGTTATATGTTATTGTTATATGTATATCGTAAATAGCTGGGGTCCCAGCACCGAACCTTGCGGTACCCCACTGGTCACTGCCTGCCATTCCGAAAGGGACCCATTTATCCCCACTCTTTGCTTTCTGTCTGTCAACCAATTTTCTATCCATGTCAGTACCCTACCCCCAATACCATATGCCCTAATTTTGCCCACTAATCTCCTATGCCCACTAATCTCCTATTCTACCCAGAAGAATATTCAGTCTGAAGAAGTGTCTCGACCCGAAATGTCACCCATTCCTTCTCTCCTGAGGTGCTGCCTGACCTGCTGAGTTACTCCAGCATTTTGTGAAAAAATACCTTCGATTTGTACCAGCATCTGCAGTTATTTTCTTATGATCTATTCTACATTCTCCTTGATCTCCATTCCCTTTGTCCTGTTTTCACACCTTATACTTCCTGATCTATACACTTCCTTATCTATGTACCTCCCACTCCCCTGACATCAGTCTGAAGAAGGGTCTAGACCCCAAACGTCACCCATTCCTTCTCTCCTGAGATGCTGCCTGTCCCGCTGAGTTACTCCAGCATTTTGTGTCTATCTTTGATTTAAACCAGAATCTGCAATTTCTTCCTACACATTTAGTGTATACTCTGTATAAACATCTCCCTCCCTTTCTCATTTCCCTATCAGCGGATCCCTCCTTTGCTTCTCTCCTCATGTTTATAGAGGATGACTTTAACTGCCCTCTACATTTGTCTCAGCCCCTCTGTGAGCTCTACCTGCTTGCCATGCTGTGTATGCCTGATGGAATTAGTATTATTAGCACAACGGGTAGTGCTGCTGCCTTGCAGCGTCAGAGACCTGAGTTCAATCCTGATCTCGGGTGCTGCCTGTGCGGAGTTTGCACGTTCTGCAAGTGAAGAGAGTGTTTTAATAAGGAATAGGAGTGGAATTAGGCCATTTGGCCCTTCAAGTCTACTCTGCCATTCAATCATAGCTGATCTATCTCTCCTTCCTGACCCCATTCTCCTGCCTTCTCCCCACAACCTCTGACACCTTTATCAGGTGTCAAAACGGAAATAATGAAATTCTTACTTGCAGCAACACAACAAATATGTCAACTGTTATGGGTTTGGGGCGGTGCAGTGGAACAGCGCCAGAGACCCGGGTTCGATCCTGACTACGGGTGCTGTCTGTACGGAGTTTGCACCTTCTCCCTTTGACCATGTGGGTTTCCCCCTGGTGCTCTCGCACTCCAACGAGTTTGTAGATTAATTGTCTTTGGTAAAAGATAGTACAAATTGTCCCCAGTGTGCAGCGCAGTGCTGGGGTACAGGATCGCAGGTTGGTGTGGACTCGGTGGGCCGAAGGGCCTGTTTCCACGCTGCTTCTCTAAACTAAACAGTGTCACCAAGTCTATGTAGTTCGGTGCTTATTTGGAGGTTGTAGTGTTTAATAGCCTAATGGCTGTAGGGAAGAAGCTGTTACTGAAACTGGACGTTGGTTTTCAGGTTCCTGTACCTTCTTCCCGATGGCAGGGGTGAAATGAGTGTGTGGCCAGGGTGGTGTGGGTCTCTGATGATGCTGGCTGCCTTTTTGAGGCAGTGACTCTGGTAAATCCCTGCGATGGTGGGGAGGTCAGAGTCAGTGATGGACTGGGCAGTGTTCATAACTTTTTGCAGTCTTCTTAGCCCCATGGCATTCAAGTTGCTGAACCAGGCTGTGATGCAACCAGTCAATATGCTCTCCACTGTACACCTGTAGAAGTTTAAGAGAATATGTTGAAAGACTGGAGTGACTAGGCTTGTATACACTGGAATTTAGAAATATGCACGCCCAGGAATTTGAAGCTTTTGACTCTCCACCTTCGTCCTGTCGATATGGACAGGCTGTGTAGGAAAGAACTGCAGATGCTGGTATAAATCGAAGGTAGTCACAAAATGCTGGAGTAACTCAGCAGGACAGGCAGCATCTCGGGAGAGAAGGAATGCGTGATGTTTTGGGTCGAGACCCTTCTTCAGACATAGACATGAGGAAGGATATTCTTGCTATTGAGGGCGTGCAGCGTAGGTTCACTAGGTTGATTCCCGGGATGGCGGGACTGTCATATGTTGAAAGACTGGAGCGACTAGGCTTGTATACACTGGAATTTAGAAGGATGAGAGGGGATCTTATCGAAACATATAAGATTATTAAGGGGTTGGACACGTTAGAGGCAGGAAACATGTTCCCAATGTTGGGGGAGTCCAGAACCAGGGGCCACAGTTTAAGAATAAGGGGTAGGCCATTTAGAACGGAGATGAGGAAAAACTATTTTCAGTCAGAGAGTTGTGAATCCGGAATTCTCTGCCTCAGAAGGCAGTGGAGGCCAATTCTCTGAATGCATTCAAGAGAGAGCTGGATAGAGCTCTTAAGGATAGCGGAGTCAGGGGGTATGGGGAGAAGGCAGGAACGGGGTACTGATTGAGAATGATCAGCCATGATCACATTGAATGGCGGTGCTGGCTTGAAGGGCCGAATGGCCTACTCCTGCACCTATTGTCTATGGTCTATTGTCTATAGACAGGTTCCTGGGTCCTCATCCTTCCTCTTCCGAAGTCCACAATCAGTTCCTTGGTCTTACTGATGTTGATAGGCAGGTTGTTGTGCTGGTCAGTCAATTGATCTCATCCTAAACTCTGACTTATCTTCATCTGTAATTCGTCCAACAACGGTGGTGTTGTTGGTGAACGTGAAGGTGGAGTAGGCAGTGTGTCCAGCTACCCAGTCATGAGTATAAAGTGAGTGGAGCAGGGGGCTGAGCACACAGCCTTGAGCTGCTCCCGTGCTGATTGTTATTGAGGAAGAAGTGTCGCTGTGAATTTGAACAGACTGGTAGACACAAAAAGCTGGAGTAACTCAGCGGGTCAGGCAGCATCTCGGGAGAAAAGGAATGGGTGACGTTTCGGGTTGAGACCCTTCTTCAGACTGGTCTGTTGATGAGGAAGTCGAGGATCCAGTTGCAGAGGGATGCGCAAACAGCTCCGTTCCGTGAGCTTGGGGGGGGGGGGGGGGGGGGTGATGGTATTGAATGCTGAGCAGTAGTCCAGAAACAACAGCCTGATGTATGTGTTTATATTGTCCGTGGTCCAGTGCAGAGTGGAGAGCTAGTGAGATGTCCAGAACAAGGGGCCACAGTTTAAGAATAAGGGGTAGGCCATTGAGAACTGAGATGAGGAAAACCTTTTTCAGTCAGAGAGTTGTGAATTTGTGGAATTCTCTGCCTCAGAAGGCAGTGGGGGCCAATTCTCTGAATGCATTCAAGAGAGAGCTAGATAGAGCTCTTAAGGATAGCGGCGTCAGGGGGTATGGGGAGAAGGCAGGAACGGGGTACTGATTGAGAATGATCAGCCATGATCACATTGAATGGCGGTGCGTACAGGCTCGAAGGGCCAATGGCCTCCTCCTGCACCTGTTGTCTATTGTCTGCGTCATCTCCCTATTCACCGATTGTCGGCAAGCTGTAGTGGGTTGAGGTTGTTGTTGAGGTAGGAGTTGATATGCACCACAACCAACCTCTGAAAGCACCTGATCACCAGGGACGTCAGTGCCACTGGTCGATGGTGAATGGTCGTCACCTTACTCTTCTTGGGCTCCAGTATTATTGATGCCCTCTTAAAGCAGGTGGGAACCTCAGACCTCAGTAATGAGAGGTTGAAAATGTCCACAAAAACTCCAGCCAGTTGGTCTGCACGGGTATCAAGAACAGGACCAGGTACACCCTCAGATCCAGAAGCTTTCCGAGGGTGCACCCTCCTGAAGGACCTTTGGAGGTGGGCCTCTGTGGTTGAGATTGTTGTAACTCCGGGTGCTGTGTCTGCGTGGGTTTCTCCGGGTGCTCTGCTTCACTCCCGCGTCCCAAAGCCGCGCGTGTTTGTAGGTTAATTGGCCTCTGTAAATTGCCGCTAGTGTGCAGGGAGTGGATGAGAAAGTTGGATGTCCTAGGATTAGTGTGTGGACAGGTGATCAATGTTCGGCGTGGGACGAAAGGCCTGCTTGCATGCTGCATCCTTCAATCAATAACTATTGCTCTCGTACACGTTCCCTCGACTCCTGTGCAAAAGTGATAAGAGTTTGATTTTTGATTAGCAGCACATGAGGGAGGAGGGTTTGGCAGATGTGGTGCGGTCCCTTTGATTGATTAACCCTGGCTGTCTCCCCACATCAGTGTCACAGTCATAGTGATACAGTGTGGAAACAGGCCCTTCGGCCCAACTCACCCACACCGGCCAACATGTCCCAGCTACACAAGTCCCACCTGCCTGCGCTTGGTCCATATCACTCCAAACTTGTCCTATCCATGTACCTGTCTAACTGTTTCTTAAACGTTGGGAGAGTCCCAGCCTCAACTACCTCCTCTGGCAGCTTGTTCCATACACCCACCATCCGTTGTGTGAAAAAGTTACCCCTCGGATTCCTATTAAATCTTTTCCCTTTCACCTTTAACCTATGTCCTCTGGTCCTCGATTCCCCTACTCTGGGCAAAAGACTGTGCTATCTATTCCTCTCATGATTTTATACACCTCTATAAGATCACCCCTCATCCTCCTGCGCTCCATGGAATAGAGACCCAGCCTACTTAACCTCTCGCTATAGCCCACACCCTCTAGATCTGGCAACATCCTCATGAATCTTTTCTGAACCCTTTTAAGCTTGACAATATCTTTCCTATAACATGGTGCCCAGAACTGAACAGAATATTCTTAATGTGGTCTCAACAACGTCTTGTACAACTGCAACATGACCTCCCAAAACCTCTGCTGTCTGCACTAAACCCCCAGAATTTGGGCCATCAGGTCCATTCATTTTTCAGTACTTTAATTAGAGTGCTCCTCTCATTCGAATGCCCCTCCAGGAACACAGAACTGACGTCTTAAACTGTCCACCTGAATAATTCTCCCTGACTCCACAACCACATCTGCTTCTGCCAGAATTACTGCTTAGTTTAGACCCGGCTGACTTCCTCCAGCTTTTTGTGTCTATCTTTGTTTTACTGCTTAATTTATTTGGAAATACGGCGCGGAAACAGGCCCTTCGACCCACCGAGTCCACGCCGACCAGCGGTCCCCGCACACTGAGGTTGTCGTGTTTAATAACCTGATGGCTGCAGGGAAGAAGCTGTTCCTGAACCTGGACGTTACAGTTTTCAGGCTCCTGTTCCTTCTTCCCGATGGCAGGGGTGAAATAAGTGTGTGGCCAGGATGGTGTGGGTCTCTGTTGATGCTGGCTGCCTTTTTGAGGCAGAGACTCCTGTAAATTCCTTCGATGGTGGAGAGGTCATTATCCGTGATGGATTGGGCAGTGTCCACAACTTTTTGCAGCCTTCTTAGCCCCTGGGCATTCAAGTTGCCGAACCAGGCCATGATGCAACCAGTCAATATGCTCTCCACTCTCCTCTCCTCTCCTCTCTGACATATCAAACCTCTGCAATCTTCTCAGGAAGTAGATGTGGTTTATTTATAATCGCACCAGTGTGCTGGGTCCAGGAAAGATCTTCAGAAATATGCACGCCCAGGAATTTGAAGCTTTTGACTCTCTCCACCATCTTCCCGTCGATATAGACAGGTTGGTTGGTCCTCATCCTTCCACTTCCAAAGTCCACAATCAGTTCCTTGGTCTCACTGACATTGATGTCCAGGTTGTTGTGCTGGCACCATTTGGTCAGTCGATCGATCTCACTCCGATATTCTGACTCAATCACCATCTGTGATTTGTCCAACAACAGTGGTGTTGTCGGGCAACCTTCAGGGGCCGACCTCAAGGTGCTGGAGGCGTTACCACTGTTCACCGACCCTTGCTCTCAACGCCCGATGTCTCTGGTGACTCCATCCATCGTCTTGAATCTCCTTCCATCGCCCTTTCAGCCAGTGCGTTTCAGAGCACTATGTGGAATTCCCTGCTGAGAAGGTTGTCGAGGCCACGTCAGTGGATTTGTTAGGCAGAGATAGACAGATTCTAGATTAGTATGGGTGTCTCATTAGTATGAGGGGGGATCTTATAGAAACTTACAAAATTCTTAAGGGGTTGGACAGGCTAGCTGCAGGAAGATTGTTCCCGATGTTGGGGAAGTCCAGAACAAGGGGTCACATTTTAAGGATAAGGGGGAAGTCTTTTAGGACCGAGATGAGAATGTTTTTTTTCACACAGAGTGGTGAATCTGTGGAATTCTCTGCCACAGAAGGTAGTTGAGGCCAGTTCATTGGCTATATTTAAGAGGGAGTTAGATGTGGCCCTTGTGGCTAAAGGGATCAGGGGGTATGGAGAGAAGGCAGGTACGGGATACTGAGTTGGATGATCAGCCATGATCATATTGAATGGCGGTGCAGGCTCGAAGGGCTGAATGGCCTACTCCTGCACCTATTTTCTATGTTTCTATGTCAGGCGTTATGGAGAGAAGGCAGGAAAGTTGAATTAGGAGGGAGAGATAGATAAGCCATGATTGAATGGAGGAGTAGACTTGATGGGCCGAATGGCCTAAAACTACTTCTATTCCTTATGACCATAATGACCTAATTTGTTTAGAAGAAAATTTATTTTCTGTTTCTCGTTCTTTTGACGGTCTCTTGGAATCTGTGGCCCTTTACTCATTTCTCATTTCTTCACATCATAGCCCTCGGTGATTTAATGTGTCGGAGGGAATTGCAGATGCTGGTTTAAACCAAAGGTAGACACCAAATGCTGGAGTAGCCCAGTGGGACAGGCAGCATCTCTGTAGAGAAGGAATGGGTGATGTTTTGGGTCGAGACCCTTCCTCACCTCAGTGATTTAAGTTGTGTTTAACAAATCCCCAATGAACTTCTGCTGGGGTCTGACAGATGATTGAAAACAAAAATCAAACTAAACTTTAATCAATGTAAAAAATATATACAATACAGGAAGTGTGCAAAAAATCTTCTGACATTCTCGGAGGCTATACAGTGAAATTGTCGTTACGTAGTGTTTTCACAATTTTACCCCCCACCCGTGCCACTCATGTGACCCCTGGGGTGATATCCCTTCCCTGGTGCGGTGGTACAGCGGTAGAGTTGCTGCCATACAGCGAATGCAGCGCCGGAGACTCAGATTCGATCCTGACTACGGGCGCCGTCTGTACGGAGTTTGTACGTTCTCCCCGTGACCTGCGTGGGTTTTCTCCGAGATCTTCGGTTTCCTCCCACACTCCAAAGACGTACAGGTATGTAGGTTAATTGACTGGGTAATATGTAAAAATTGTCCCTAGTGTGTGTATGATAGTGTTAGTGTGCGGGGATCGCTGGGCGGCGCGGACTTGGTGGGCCTAAGGGCCTGTTTCCGCGCTGTATCTCTAAATCTAAAAATCTAAATCTAAATCTTGTCTGAGGGGCGTCTCCACCACACCCTGCCCTCCATGTCCAAACACGGGAGGTGCTCCCCCACAGGGCCTTGGCGTTGGCTGCACCGAGCTTCTGTGCGTCCCTCAGCACGTACTCCTGCAGTCTGCAGCGGGCCAGTCGGCAACATTCCCCCACGGACATCTCACTCTGCTGTGAGGCCAACAAAGCCCAGGCAGACCAAAGAACGTCTTTCGCTGAGTTGATGACCCAGCAGCACTCACGGGGAAATAGCAGATACAATAGTGATGTCTCTCACCAGAATGGAGAGATGATCGAATGGCGGAGTAGACTTATAAACATAGGAAATAGGTGCAGGAGGAGGCCATTTGGCCCTTTGAGCCAGCACCGCCATTCATTGTGATCATGGGTGATCAACCACAATCAGTGACCTGTCCCTGTCTTCTCCCCATATCCCTTGATTCCACTAGCCCCCAGAGCTCTATCCAACTCTCTTTTAAATCCATCCAGTGAATTGGCCTCCACTGCCCTCTGTGGCAGAGAATTCCACAAATTCACAACTCTCTGGGTGAAAAAGTTATTTCTCATCTCAGTTTTAAATGGCCTCCCCTTTGTTCTTAGACCGTGGCCCCTGGTTCTGGACACCCCCAACATTTTCCAAGCATTTCTGATGGGCCGATTGGCCTGCTTCTACTGCTGTTACTTATAACTCCATGGATCCTGTGGCGTGGTTCCCAGAGCAGACTGCCCAGCTTGTCTGGCAAAATGCCTCATCGCCAGAACTAACCAACAAGCACCAAGACCCGGCTTGGCTGGCGGTGAGGGGAGCCCTCCCAGTCAGATCCTTCCTTCACCGCCAGAACCTCACTACCAGCGCACGCTGCCCTCGGGACGGCTGCTATGGAGAGGAGACAGTGGCCCACCTCTTCACAGAGTGTGGATTTGCAAAGAGAGTCTGGAGAAGTCTGCAGAGGTCCCTGTCACGATTCATTCCGAGCAGCTCCGTCACAGAGGACTCTGTGATTTAGGGACTGTTGCCAAGGATGGGCATCTCTGACAGACGACTGCCGTTGGTGCTGTGGGCCACAGGGCACTGTGCTGTGGAGCGGAAGTCTGCGGAGAGCTGCTGCAGTCTCAGTCCCACTTGCAGACAGTTTGTGGTGAGCAGCAAGGAAGTAACATGGGCCTGCCAACCCTGGAGAGACAAGTGTGGCTTCAATTCTCAGAAGCAGACCTGCCACCTCTGAGCCCTTTGCCTCTGCCTTGGCAGCAATCGGGCAGTCTTGTGTAGAATATCAAGTGCTGGTGTAACTCAGCGGGTCAGGCAGCATCTGTGGAGAACATGGATAGGTGATGTTTCACAGAGTGCTGGAGTAACTCAACGGGTCAGGCAGCGTCTGTGGAGAACATGGATAGGTGACGTTTCACAGAGTGTTGGAGTAACTCAGCGGGTCAGGCAGCATCTCTGGAGGATGTGGATAGGTGACGTTTCAGGTTGGAGCCCTTCTTCATTCTGATGTTGTTGTTGTTCGTCCTTCGGGTTTGAAGATGACCGTGGCACGGTATGGGGTTGAAGTCATGACTTGCGCTTGACGGGTTAAAGTGAGGGGGAGTTGCACAGATCGTCGGCCTCACTCTCTCGGCCTGGCCTATCGTGTTCCAGCAGCAAGACATAGTCGGGACGGCTGGGGACAGGTCAGGATGTAGTGGATGGTCAGAAGTGCCCTACGTATCTCACTCTGCCCTGTTTGCGCTCCACGACGCTTTGCTGGGATCGTCGTTCTGCCCGTTGAACCTTCTGGTGGTTTCCTCCGCGCAATCCGCCGAACCTAGGCTTCACGTGCTAGGTAGACAAGCCCTAAAGCCGCTGGAACCAACGACTTGCCGATTGTACATGTGGCATGCACACAAGACAGTGGAGACATCGTGGGGGCGGGGGTCGTACAACTCCTGTACAAGTCCCATTAGGACTTGCCCACTGCTCAATTCTGATGTAGCAAGGGGGAGAAAGCTGGAAAATGGGTGCGTGTGGGTCAGAGCCTGACAAGTGATAGGTGGATACAAGACTGTGCTGCAAGACTTTCATTGTTCTATCTGGGACACATGACAATAAAGCACTCCTGGCCCTAGACTCTCGACTATGGGCAGATGGGTGGACAAAAGCTAGAAGAAAGGAGTGACAAAAGGTGACACATTAAGAAGGGAAGAGTGACACAGCTTTGTATCTGCCTTCACCACAGCTCTTTGTGTAAAGAAAACCTGCAGCACCGGTTTGAGGTGACACGGTGGTGCAGCGGTAGAGTTGCTGCCTCACAGCACCAGAGACCCGGGTTCAATCCTGACTACGTCTGTACGGAGTTTGTACGTTCCACCCGGGGCTTTTCTCCAGAATCTCCGGTCTCCTCCCACACTCCAAAGACGTGCAGGTTTGTAAGTTCGATTGATTATAAATTGTCTGTAGTGTGTCGGATAGTGTTAGTGTACAGGGTGATTGATGGTAGGCTGAAGGGCCAGTTTCTGCACTGTGTCTCCAAAGTCTAAAGAGGGAAATGTAATGCCAGATGGGGGTACATGTGTGGAAGGGGACGATGGAGGGGGGGGGGGGGGGGATGAGTGTAGTGGGAGTAATGGGTGCACATCCAGGTTGGGGGCAGCGTTGGAAAGGGGCATGAAACTGCAGCATTCAGTGTTCATCTTGTCGGGTTCTAAGCTGCACAATTTCGACAGGCTTGATCCTTACCACTGTGCACAGAGCTGCTGCCTCACAGCGCCAGAGACCCGTGTTGAATCCTGGCCATGTGTGCTGTTGGCGTGGAGTTTGCACGTTTACCCTTTGACCGCGTGGGTTCCCCCGTTCTCCGGTTTCCTCCCGCATTCCAAGGGCGTGCTTGGTCTGTTGGTTAATTGGCCTCTGTAAGCTGCCCCTAGTGTGTGGGGAGTTGATGTGACCGTGGGATAGCATAGAGCTAGCGTGATCGGCGTGGACTCGGTGGGCCAGAGGGCCTGTTTCAGTGCGGTATCTTTCAATTAACCAATGCTTCTGAGTATCCCCAGCATCTTCTGCCTTTATTTCAGGTTGTCTGCGGTTCTTCCAGAGGTCACCCTCAGGGTGGAAATGGAGGGGTTGTGAGACCTTTCTATTGCTGTTTGAATGCACTGAATGAGTAGCTGCCTTCTGCATAATCATTCTGAGGCCGGACAGGAGCTTTTAACCATCAGAGGGTTCCAGCAGATCGGTTTTGGTGACTCTCTCCCCTCTCGTCAGAAGGTCACATGGACGAGAGGCGAGAGAGAAAAGATTTCGAGGATCAGAGGGGCAATTGTTCGCACGTTAAGAGGGTGGTGGGTGCATGGAACAAGTGCCAAAAGAACGTGCGTTCTCCGATGCTCTCAGGGTGCTGTGAGGCACCAGGTCATAGAGTGATAGAACGGAAGCAGGCCATTCGGCCAAACTTGCCCATACCAACCATCTCACGCCATCTACGCTAGTCCCACCTGCCTGCGTTTGGCCCATAGCCCTCCAAACCCTTCCTGTCTATGTACCTGTCTAAATGTTTCCCTGCCTCAACTACCTCCTCTGGCAGCTCGTTCCACACACCCACCACCCTTGGCGTGAAAAAGTTACCCCTCCGATTCCTATTAAATCTTTCACCTTAAATCCGTGTCCTCTGGTCGTCGATTCACCTGCGCTGGGCAAGAGACTCTGTGCGTCTGCCCGATCTATTCCTCTCATCATTTCATACACCTCCATCAGATTGCCCCTCGTCCTCCTGCATTCCAGGTAATAAACTCCTAGCCTGCTCGACCTCTTGCTGCACCTCAGGCCCTCGAGTCCTGGCAACATCCTTGTAAAACCTCTGCCGATTCAGGCCGACACTCCCAGTGTAGTGCCAAGTTCTAGTCCTACGCTCCTGATGTTGGGCACAGAGGGGGGAGGGTTGGGAGGGAGGAGGGGGGTCTCCCTGTCGATCTGCTCCTGGGCCTGGCCAAGATGGCCGTTCGCGGGTCCAGGCAGCGGGTAGTCGAGGGCCGCACAGAGGTCGGCTGCCTGCCCTTTTTCCGGGCTTTCGTCCGTGCCCACATGTCCCTGGAGAGGGAACACGCGGTGTCCACGGGGACACTGGAGGCCTTCCGTGAACGCTGGTTGCCGCGGGAGGTCGAATGTATTCTTGACAAAGTTGGCGGGATTTTAATCTGACAACTGTTTTGTTTTTAAACTGCCGATACGGGCAGCTTTTGATTCGATCGCGTTACTACTTTGTATGTTTGTTTTTGTTTTGGAATAAGATATTTGTGGGGAAAAAAAAGTGTAGTGTCGAGAATGTGCCGCAGTTGCAGAGGTGTCAGCCTTTGGGCAAATTGTTAATTTGGCAGCCGACATTGAGCAGCGAGGATGGAGAGCAGCCCTATGTGGTTGCAGGGTGACTTGGACAGGTTGTGTGAGTGGGCGGATGCATGGCAGATGCAGTTTAATGTGGATAAGTGTGAGGTTATCCACTTTGGTGGTAAGAATAGGAAGGCAGATTATTATCTGAATGGTGTCAAGTTAGGAAAAGAGGACGTACAACGAGATCTGGGTGTCCTAGTGCATCAGTCACTGAAAGGAAGCATGCAGGTACAGCAGGCAGTGAAGAAAGCCAATGGAATACTGGCCTTCATTACAAGAGGAGTTGAGTACAGGAGCAAAGAGGTCCTTCTGCAGTTGTACAGGGCCCTAGTGAGACCGCACCTGGAGTACTGTGTGCAATTTTGGTCTCCAAATTTGAGGAAGGATATTCTTGCTATTGAGGGCGTGCAGCGTAGGTTTACTAGGTTAATTCCCGGAATGGCGGGACTGTCATATGTTGAAAGACTGGAGCGACTAGACTTGTATACACTGGAATTTAGAAGGATGAGAGGGGATCTTATCGAAATATATGATTATTAAGGGGTTGGACACGTTAGAAGCAGGAAACATGTTCCCAATGTTGGGGAAGTCCAGAACCTGGGGCCACAATTTAAGAATAAGGGGTAGGCCATTTAGAACGGAGATGAGGAAAACCTTTTTCAGTCAGAGAGTTGTAAATCTGTGGAATTCTCTGCCTCAGAAGGCAGTGGAGGCCAATTCTCTGAATGTATTCAAGAGAGAGCTAGATAGAGCTCTTAAGGATAGCAGAGTCAGGGGGTATGGGGAGAAGGCAGGAATGGGGTACTGATTGAGAATGATCAGCCATGATCACATTGAATGGCGGTGCTGGCTCGAAGGGCCGAATGGCCTACTCCTGTACCTATTGTAAATCCGGCAGAGGTTAGTTGTGGAGGTCTCATCGTGTATTAGTAAATACTGATAGCAGAGGTGATGAGAGCAGGTATTGAGGGGGGTGGTTGTGGGACACTAGAAATAACTGTTGAGCCTTCCGGGGTGTCGTGGGCCTAACTCAACAAAACACCAGTGAAGGGAGGTGCCCACTTGATAACCTCAATGATATACTGGCATCTACATGATCAGTTGCTATGTGCTTGTTAACATGTCTATAGTTTATTATTACATATGGAGTTTAGTTTAGTTTAGAGATACCGAGAGGAAACAGGCCCTTCGGCCCACCATAACCGCGCCAAACCGCGATCTCCGCACATTAATACTATCCTACACACAGAGATACAGAGAGGATCCCTTCGGCCCACCGTATCTGCACCAAACAGCGATCCCCGCACATTAATACTATCCTACACACAGAGATACAGAGAGGATCCCTTCGGCCCACCGTATCTGCACCAAACAGCGATCCTCGCACATTAATACTATCCTACACACAGGGATAATTTTACATTTGTACCAAGCCAATTAACCTACAAACCTGTACGTCTTTGGAGTGTGGAAGGAAACCAAAATTCTCGGAGAAAACCCACTCGGTCACGGGGAGAACGTACAAACTCCGTACAGACGACACCCTGAAGTCAGGATGGAACCCGGGTTTCTGGCTGTAAGTGCTGTAATGTAGCCACTGTGCCACCGTGCCACTATTGCCAAGTTAGTTATTGACCTTAGCATAAGTTTGTCTAGGTAGTTTATATAGTAAATGCTGGAGTAACTCAGCGGGTCAGGCAGTATCTCTGGAGAGAAGGAATGGGTGACGTTTTCACAGAGTGCTGGAGTAACTCAGCGGGTCAGGCAGTATCTCTGGAGAGAAGGAATGGGTGACGTTTTCACAGAGTGCTGGAGTAACTCAGCGGGTCAGGCAGTATCTCTGGAGAGAAGGAATGGGTGACGTTTTCACAGAGTGCTGGAGTAACTCAGCGGGTCAGGCAGTATCTCTGGAGAGAAGGAATGGGTGACGTTTGACAGAGTGCTGGAGTAACTCAGCGGGTCAGGCAGTATCTCTGGAGAGAAGGAATGGGTGACGTTTTCACAGAGTGCTGGAGTAACTCAGCGGGTCAGGCAGTATCTCTGGAGAGAAGGAATGGGTGACGTTTTCACAGAGTGCTGGAGTAACTCAGCGGGTCAGGCAGTATCTCTGGAGAGAAGGAATGGGTGACGTTTTCACAGAGTGCTGGAGTAACTCAGCGGGACAGGCAGTATCTCTGGAGAGAAGGAATGGGTGACGTTTTCACAGAGTGCTGGAGTAACTCAGCAGGTCAGGCAGTATCTCTGGAGAGAAGGAATGGGTGACGTTTTCACAGAGTGCTGGAGTAACTCAGCGGGACAGGCAGTATCTCTGGAGAGAAGGAATGGGTGACGTTTTCACAGAGTGCTGGAGTAACTCATCGGGACAGGCAGTATCTCTGGAGAGAAGGAATGGGTGACGTTTTCACAGAGTGCTGGAGTAACTCAGCGGGTCAGGCAGTATCTCTGGAGAGAAGGAATGGGTGACGTTTTCACAGAGTGCTGGAGTAACTCAGCGGGTCAGGCAGTATCTCTGGAGAGAAGGAATGGTTGATGTTTCGCGTCAAACCCCTTCTTAAGACTGATGTCAGGAGAATGGATGGTACAGATTTTAAGATGTAGTCGGAGACTATAAGACTGGTGGAACTGGGGAGGGGGGGAAGAGGGGATGGAGAGAGAGGGAAAGTAGCCTGTCTCTGACTACATTTTATCTCTACACATGTTTCTTCCAAGCTTATAATGTCTGACCATAGTCTGTCTCCTGTAATGGAGACAGGGAGATCAAGAAATGAGAGAGTATTGTGTTCTGTTCTGGGCACCATGTTACAAGAAAGATGTTGTCAAGTTGGAACAGGTACGGAGAAGATTTACGAGGATGTTGCCAGGACTACAGGGACTGAACTATAGGGAGAGGTTGAGTAGGCTGGGACAATTGCCTGGAGGGCAGGCGGTAACCTTATTAAGGTATTTAAAATCATGAGAGGATTGGGAAGACGAAAAAAGAGAAGTTTGTTGGGGGTTAGGACAAGTTCCGCCCGGTGGAGGAGAGTATTAGTAGAGAGAAGCTGCTGGAAGAACTAGAGGACATTGAAAGCTTCCTGGTGGGGGATGGAGGTGTTGAGTGACTGGACATCCATGGTAAAGATGAGGCATTGAGTCTGGGAATCTCTTTATGGATTGCTGGCGGTTCCAAGCCCTGATTCTGTGCTACTCACAAGCAGCAATTTACAGCAGCCAATTAACCCAGCCTGAAGAAATGACACCTTTCCATGTCCTCCGGAGATGCTTCCTGACCTGCTTGGTTAGACAATAGACAATAGGTGCAGGAGTCAGGGGGTATGGGGAGAAGGCAGGAACAGGGTACTGATTGAGAATGATCAGCCATGATCACATTGAATGGCGGTGCGTACAGGCTCGAAGGGCCGAATGGCCTCCTCCTGCACCTATTGTCTATTGTCCTCCCACGCTCCAAAGACGTGCAGGTTCGTAGGTTAATTGGCTTGGTATAAATCTAAAACTTGTCCCTGATGTGTGTGGGATAGTATTAATGGTCAATAGACAATAGACAATAGGTGCAGGAGGAGGCCATTCGGCCCTTCGAGCCTGTACGCACCGCCATTCAATGTGATCATGGCTGATCATTCTCAATCAGTACCCCGTTCCTGCCTTCTCCCCGTACCCCCTGACTCCGCTATCCTTAAGAGCTCTATCTAGCTCTCTCTTGAATGCATTCAGAGAATTGGCCTCCACTGCCTTCTGAGGCAGAGAATTCCACAGATTCACAACTCTCTGACTGAAAACGTTTTTCCTCATCTCAGTTCTAAATGGCCTACCCCTTATTCTTAAACTGTGGCCCCTTGTTCTGGACTCCCCCAACATTGGGAACATGTTTCCTGCCTCTAACGTGTCCAACCCTTTAATAATCTTATACAGTTCGATAAGATCCCCTCTCATCCTTCTAAATTCCAGTGTATACAACCCTAGCCGCTTCAGTCTTTCAACATATGACAGTCCCGCCGTTCCGGGAATTAACCTAGTAAACCTACGCTGCACGCCCTCAATAGCAAGAATATCCTTCCTCAAATTTGGAGACCAAAACTGCACACTCTTAGTCCAGCACTCTGTGTTTTATCAATTATCCCGTCAACTCCTACATCTTGGGGAACCGGGGCTCCCAGGGGAAGCCCACACGGTCACAGGGAGAACAGGCAAACTCTGTACACAGGCACCAGAGCCAGCTCCAGGGCCTACTGTAGGGGGCCTACTCCACCCACTGTTCGGCTGAGGATGAGGGGGGATCTTATTGAAACATATAAGATAATTAGGGGATTGGACACATTAGAGGCAGGAAACATGTTCCCAATGTTGGGGGAGTCCAGAACAAGGGGCCACAGTTTAAGAATAAGGGGTAGGCCATTTAGAACTTTTTCAGTCAGAGAGTGGTGAAGGTGTGGAATTCTCTGCCTCAGAAGGCAGTGGAGGCCAGTTCGTTGGATGCTTTCAAGAGAGAGCTAGATAGAGCTCTTAAGGATAGCGGAGTGAGGGGGTATGGGGAGAAGGTAGGAACGGGGTACTGATTGAGAGTGATCAGCCATGATTGCATTGAATGGCGGTGCTGGCTTGAAGGGCTGAATGGCCTCCTCCTGCACCTATTGTCTATTGTCTATTGTAGGAGTCAACATTGAAGGTGTATTGGTTTATTATACACTGAGCTACAGTGAGAAACATTTTTGCATCGAAGGTAGACACAAAATGCTGGAGTAACTCAGCGGGTCAGGCAGCATCTCGGGAGAGAAGGAATGGGTGACGTTTCGGGTCGAGACCCAAGGGATTATTGCCGTACACAGGTACAATCCCTTGTTAAGCAAATAATGCAGAGCAAAAGCCCACTGAGTCCACATGCCTCCACGCCTTGGCGCCATTTCTCAGCCCAAAGGAGTTGAGAGTGTGGGGTGATGCTCGGTGTGCGCTGGGTGAGTCGGGCTTCCGTCGGCGGTGGGCGATCCTCGGTCCTGTGACCGTGGCGAGCGAGTCCTCGGCCCGTGGCGGGTGGGTGGGTGGTCCATCCTCGGTCCGTCGGTCGGCTGCAGGAGAGCTGGGCCTGCTAGCCGGGTCACCAGGGTGATTGGGATCTGGAAGGCATAACGTCAACAGCAATCGGAGTAGAATTAGGCCATTCTGCCCATCAAGTCTGCCCCACTATTCAATCATGGCTGATCTATCTCTCCCTCCTAACCCCATTCCCCTGCCTTCTCCCCACAACCTCTGACACGAGTACAGCCATGGGGGGGGGGACGACAATCACTGGCCCTCACGTGAATGAGTGCAGTGGTACTGCTAGCGGGGGTGGTGGACGGAGGTGGGCTACAGGGCAGTCAGTGGCCCTCACGTGAGTGAGTGCAGTGGTACTGCCATGGTGGTGGTGGGCTACAGGACAGTCAGTGGCCCTCACGTGAGTGCAGTGCAGTGGTACTGCCATGGTGGTGGTGGGCTACAGGGCAGTCAGTGGCTCTCACGTGAAAATGCAGTAGTACTGCCATGGGGGGTGATGGGCCACAGGGCAGTCAGTGGCCCTCACGTGAGTGCAATGCAGTGGTACTGCCATGGTGGGTGTTGGGCTACGGGGCAGTCAGTGGCCCTCACGTGAGTGCAGGAGTGTCTCACAGCGTTGAAGTAACTGTGGGGACCCTTGACTCACGGAGGCAGAGGAGGTGCTGGTGACTGGGCCTTGTTGATGGTTGGCATGGACATGGTGCGTGGACTCCACCTGCCCACTGATCCGCTGTTTCCATTGCCCCGCAGATTCCCGGAGTCCCGACAGCTCATCCATGAACTCTCCGCAGCACCGGCGTGCCGTCAACTGCTCGCCGCCGCTCCGCTCGTCCAACGTGGCCTCGGGGATCTCATCGTCCGTCGCCTCGCCCGCCAGCAGCATCGGCTCCCCCTTCTCCGTCATCAGCTCCTCCCTGGGCTCACCCGCCCTCCCCTCTGCCCACTCCCTGGGCTACGGGGCCATCAACAGCCCTCACGTGAGTCTCTTGCCGCCTCTACCTCATCCTGAGACACGCAGAAAGGCAGCAGTGTTTAGTTTACAGATGCAGCAAGGAAACAGGCCCTTCGGCCCAACGAGTCCGTGCCGACCAGCAATCCCCGCACTATTCCACACACACTGGGGACAATTTAAAGCTCAAGTTATAGTAGAATTAGGCCATTCGGCCCACTGAGTCTGCACTGACCAGCAATCCCCGCACACTAACATTATTCCACACACACGCACACTAGAGACAATTTAAAGCTCAAGTTATAATAGAATTAGGCCATTCGGCCCACTGAGTCTGCACTGACCAGCAATCCCCGCACACTAACATTATTCCACACACACGCACACTAGAGACAATTTAAAGCTCACAAGTTATAGTAGTATTAGGCCATTTGGCCCACCGAGTCCGCACCGACCAGCAATCCCCGCACACTAACACTATTCCACACACACTAGGGACAATTTAAAGCTCAAGTTATAGTAGTATTAGGCCATTCGGGCCATCAAGTCCACTCCGCCATTCAATCATGGCTGATCTATTTCTCCCTCCTCATCCCATTTTCCTGCCTTCTCCCCATAACCATTGACACCAGTTCTAATCAAGAATTTGTCTATCTCTGCCTGAAAAATATCCACTGACTTGGCCTCCACATTCCTGTGTAGCAATCAGTTCCGCAGATTAACTACTCTCTGACTAAAGAAGTTCCTCCTCACCTCCTTTCTAAAAGATCACCCTTTAATTCTGAGGCTGTGACTGGTCCTAGACTCTCCCACCAATGGAAACATCCTTTCCACATCCACTCTTATTACACTTATTCCAAGCCAATTAACCTACAAACCTGTGCTTTGGAATGTGGTAGGAAACCAAACTTCTTGGAGAAAACCCACGCGTTCATGGGGAGAACGTACAAACTCCGTACAGACAGCGCCCGTAGTCAAGTTGCAACACCTGTCCCTTTACCTTCCCCCTCGACTCCATCCAAGTACCCAAACAGTCTTTCCAGGTGAGGCAGAGGTTCACCTGCACCTCCTCCAACCTCATCTATTGTATCCGCTGTTCCAGATGTCAACTTCTCTACATTGGCGAGAGCAAGTGTAGGCTCGGCGATCGTTTCTCTCAACAACTCCACCCAGTCTGTCTTAACCTACCTGATCTTCTGGTGGCTCAGCACTTCAACTCCCCCTCCCACTCCCAATCTGACCTTTCTGGCCTGGGCCTCCCCCATTGTCAGATTGAGGCCCAGCGCAAATTGGAGGAACAGCACCTCATATTTTGCTTGGGCAGTTTACACCCCAGCGGTATGAACATTGACTTCTCGACCTTCAGATAGTCCCTGGTTCCCCTCTCTACCCCCTCCCCTTCCCAGTTCTCCCACTAGTCTTCCTGTCCCCGATTACATTCTATCTTTGTCCCGCCCCCTCCCCTGACATCAGTCTGAAGAAGGGTGTTGACCCGAAACGTCACCCATTCCTTCCCTTCCGAGATGCTGCCTGACCCGCTGAGTTACTCCAGCATTTTGTGTCAACCTCCACTCTTATTTACACTTACACCAAGCCAATTAACCTACAAACCTGTACTTTGGAGTATGGGAGGAAATTGAAGATCTCAGAGAAAACCCACGCGGTCAAGGGGAGAATGTACAAACTCGCTACAGACAGTACCCGTAGTCGGGATCGAACCTGGGTCTCTGTCGCTGCGAACGCTGTAAGGGAACAACTCTACCATTGTGCCAACACTGCCCCTTGGTTCAAAGTTTAGACTTTAGAGTTACAGCGCAGAAACTGAGCATTCGTGTTAATGAGTCCACGCCGATCTTCGATGATTCGGGTAAACCAGTAATATCTTATTTCTTTGACAATAGACAATAGGTGCAGGAGGAGGCCATTCGGCCCTTCGAGCCAGCACCGCCATTCAATGTGATCATGGCTGATCATTCTCAATCAGTACCCCGTTCCTGCCTTCTCCCCATACCCCCTGACTCCGCTATCCTTAAGAGCTCTATCTAGCTCTCTCTTGAATGCATTCAGAGAATTGGTCACCACTGCCTTCCAACCCTTTAATAATCTTATATGTTTCGATAAGATCCCCTCTCATCCTTCTAAATTCCAGTGTATACAAGCCCAGTCGCTCCAGTCTTTCAACATATGACAGTCCCGCCATTCCGGGAATTAACCTAGTAAACCTACGCTGCATGCCCTCAATAGCAAGAATATCCTTCCTCAAATTTGGAGACCAAAACTGCACACAATACTCCAGGTGCGGTCTCACTAGGGCCCTGTACAACTGCAGAAGGACCTCTTTGCTCCTATACTGAACTCCTCTTGTTATGAAGGCCAACATTCCATTGGCTTTCTTCACTGCCTGCTGTACCTGCATGCTTCCTTTCAGTGACTGATGCACTAGGACACCCAGATCTCGTTGTACGTCCCCTTTTCCTAACGTGACACCATTCAGATAATAATCTGCCTTCTTATTCTTACCACCAAAGTAGATAACCTCACATTTATCTACATTAAACTGCATCTGCCATGCATCCGCCCACTCACACAACCTGTCCAAGTCACCCTGCAACCTCATAGCATCTTCCTCACAGTTCACACTACCACCCAGCTTTGTATCATCTGCAAATTTGCTAATTGTACTTTTAATCCCTTCATCCAAGTCATTAATGTATATTGTAAATAGCTGTGGTCCCAGCACCGAGCCTTGCGGTACCCCACTAGTCACTGCCTGCCATTCTGAAAGGGACCCATTTATCCCCACTCTTTGCTTTCTTTCTGTCAACCAACTTTCTATCCATGTCAGTATCCTACCCCCACTACCATGTGCTCTAATTTTGCCCACTAATCTCCTATGTGGAACCTTGTCAAAGGCTTTCTGAAAGTCAAGGTACACCACATCCACCGGCTCTCCCCTGTCAATTTTCCTAGTTACATCCTCAAAAAATTCCAGAAGATTAGTCAAGCACGATTTCCCCTTCGTAAATTGCAGGAAGGGTGTGTGTGGGATGGATGGGGCGTGGGAAATACCTCCGATACAGGGATAAGCCGGAATCTGGCTGATGGGTTTTCAAGATATAAAACACGGAAACAGGCCCTTCGGCCCACCGAGTGTGCCCCAACTTACAATCCCCGCACGCAAGCAGAATCCTGCACTCTGGGGACAATTTACAATCTGCACGTCCTTGGAGTGTGGGAGGAAACCGAGGCACCGGGAGAAAACCCACGCAGGTCACGGGGAGAACGTACAAACTCCGTAGTCAGGATCGAAGCCCACGCAGGTCACGGGGAGAACGTACAAACTCCGTAGTCAGGATCGAAGCCGGGTGTCTGGCTCTGTCAGGCAGCAACTCTACCACTGTGCCACCAGCATCACTTGCAAGCTCTTGCCCCCCCTACCCCCTCCTTGCCCCTCACCTCTCGACCAGCTTTTTCCCCTTTACTCGATCGGTCTGTCGAAGGGTCACCACTTGAATCGTTGTCTGTCCATTTCCTGCCATGGATGCTGCCTGACCTGCTGTGTTCTCACAGCAGTTTGCTCCCATTTTACACACCCAGTATGATATACCCTCAAAGAACACCATTTCCCTTTCATAAAACCATGCTGGCCATTACAAATCAATGCAACCAATACATCTGTCATAAACACAAAAAGCTGGAGCAACTCAGCGGGTCAGACAGCATCTATGGAGAAACACAAACAGCTGGAGCAACTCAGCGGGTCAGACAGCATCTCTGGAGAAACACAAACAGCTGGAACAACTCCGGGTCAGACAGCATCTCTGGAGAAAAGGAAGAGATGACATTTTGGGTCGAGACCCTTCTTCAGACTGAAGGTTCTCAACCTGAAACATCACCCATTCCTTCTCTCCAGAGATGTTGTCTGACCCGCTGAGTTACTGCAGCTTTTTGTGTCTATCTTGGGTTGAAACCAGCATCTGCACAATACACCAGTGACCTCTGGATCTGATCCTGTAAGACCCTGGGATTCAGATCACTGGGCCCAGGGAGCCTGTTGGCCTTCATTCCCATGGCTTTGCCTTGTTTATTTTCCTGGTGACAAAAATTGTTTTTAATTCCCGCATTCTGCTGCCCTTTGGTTCTCTATTATTATTATTATTGGGATGTGTTTATAATTTCTGCCATTCTCCATTTCCCATTATTAATTCTGTGGTCAGATCTTCGAAAAGACCAACGTGTGCTTTAATAGTTCTCTTCCTGTTTGTATCCCTTTAGAAGCTTTTAATCTCTGTTTAAATTGGATCAGCCACAAGCTTATTGAATGGCGGGTCAATGCTTCTTGTCCTGGCCCTGTGTCATCGTTTAGTTTAGTTTCGAGATACAGCGCGGAAACAGGCCCTTCGGCCCACAGAGTTTGTGCCAATCAGTGATCCCCGCACACCAACACTATCCTACACCCACTAGGGACAATTTACACATCTACCAGGCCAATTAACCTACAAACCTGCACATCCTTGGAGTGAGGGAGGAAACCGAAGATTTGGGAGAAAACCCACGGGGAGAACATACAAACCCCGTGCAGACAGCACCCGTAGTCAGGATGGAACCCGGGTCTCTGGTGCCGTGAGGCAGCAACTCTACCGCTGCACCACCGTACTGCACTGAATATTCTGTTTGATAAGTTAAGACAAAACCTCATCTACCACTGCAGATGCCCAGGCTCAAGGCAATCCCCAGAAAGGCAGGTTGCTTTTTGCATAGTAAATTGACCCTAGGCCAATCATAGGAATTATTCACAGATAAAACAGTGCATTGAGGAATGAAAGAACTATCCTATCATGTAGACGAGTGAACAGATATCTTGATCTTCACTCTTATAGTTGAAGGTGTTCCACTAAAAGCAAAGACACAGAGTGCTGGAGTAACTCAGCGGGTCAGGCAGCATCTGTGGAGAACATGGATAGGTGACGTTTCACAGAGTGCTGGAGTATCTCAGCGGGTCAGGCAGCATCTGTGGAGAACATGGAAAGGTGACGTTTCACAGAGTGCTGGAGTAACTCAGCGGGTCAGGCAGCATCTGTGGAGAACATGGATAGGTGACGTTTCACAGAGTGCTGGAGTAACTCAGCGGGTCAGGCAGCATCTGTGGAGAACATGGATAGGTGACGTTTCACAGAGTGCTGGAGTAACTCAGCGGGTCAGGCAGCATCTGTGGAGAACATGGATAGGTGACGTTTCACAGAGAGCTGGAGTAACTCAGCGGGTCAGGCAGCATCTCTGGAGAACACGTCAAAGACATACAGGTTTGTAGGTTAATTGGCTTGGTATAAATGTAAATTGTCCCTAGTGTGTGTGGGATTGTGTTAGTGTGCGGGGATCATTGGTCGGCACGAACTTGGAGGGGCCGAAGGGCCTGTTTCCGCGCTGTATAACTGATATATACTAAACTAAATGTGTAGGAAGGATCTGCAGATACTGGTTTACATCGAAGATAGACACCAAATGCTGGGATGACTAAACCAGACGGCAGTGGAGGCCAAGTCATTGTGTGTTTATCAAGCAGAGATTGACAGGATTAGTAGGGGTGCCGGGGGTTACAGGGGGAAGGCAGGAGAATGGGGCAGAGAGGGAGAGGTAGATCATAGACAATAGGTGCAGGAGGAGGCCATTCGGCCCTTCGAGCCTGTACGCACCGCCATTCAATGTGATCATGGCTGATCATTCTCAATCAGCACCCCGTTCCGGCCTTCTCCCCATACCCCCTGACTCCACTATCCTTAAGAACTCTATCCAGCTCTCTCTTGAATGCATTCAGAGAATTGGCCTCCACTGCCTTCTGAGGCAGAGAATTCCACAGATTCACAACTCTCTGACTGAAAAAGTTTTTCCTCATCTCCGTTCTAAATGGCCTACCCCTTATTCTTAAACTGTGGCCACTGGTTCTGGACTCCCCCAACATTGAGAACATGTTTCCTGCCTCTAACGTGTCAAACCCCCTAATAATCTTATACGTTTCGATAAGATCCCCCCTCATCCTTCTAAATTCCAGTGTATACCAGCCTAGCCGCTCCAGTCTTTCAACATACGACAGTCCCGCCATTCCGGGAATTAACCTCGTGAGCCTACGCTGCACGCCCTCAATAGCAAGAATATCCTTCCTCAAATTTGGAGACCAAAACTGCACACAGTACTCCAGGTGCGGTCTCACTAGGGCCCTGTACAACTGCACACAGTACTCCAGGTGCGGTCTCACTAGGGCCCGGTACAACTGCACACAGTACTCCAGGTGCGGTCTCACTAGGGCCCTGTACAACTGCACACAGTACTCCAGGTGCTGTCTCACTAGGGCCCTGTACAACTGCACACAGTACTCCAGGTGCGGTCTCACTAGGGCCCTGTACAACTGCAGAAGGACCTCTTTGCTCCTATACACAACTCCTCATGATTGAATGACGGAGTAGACTTGATGGGCGGCATGGTCTAATTCTGCACCTATCACTTATGAACAAATGGCCCCCCTGCGCTGGGGGGGAGGTAAGAGGGGGCTTGGTTGAAGTGCATAAAGTTACGCCAGTGCCAGACGTTATGCCAGTGCTGGTTTGCAACACCTTCCGGTGCGGTTTACAGAACGTAGACTCCTGCCTCTCGCCCCCCCCCCCCCCCCCCGCGGAGGAACATGTTCATGTTTGTGCGGGTGGTGATTTGGTCTGCAACGTTTCTTCTTGGTTTCCAGATTAACTCCACGGTGGGCGTGTCGGCGATGCACGCGGTGAGCAGCTCTGACGACGTGGAGCTGTCGCTCGGCTCCAACCAAGGCCTCTCCTACCCGGCCGGCTCCCTGAGGCGCGTCTGCGCCATCTGTGGGGACAGGTCTTCAGGTAATGCCAGGCCCGCCCGCCCAATGCACACTCACTGGGTGACCAGGACTGTCTGGTTTAGATTAGAGATACCGCGCGGAAACAGGTCCTTCAGCCCACCGAGACCGCGCCGCCCAGCGATCCCCGCACACTAACACTACTCTACACCCACTAGGAACAATTGTTATATAAGAAAATAACTGCAGATGCTGGTACAAATCGATTTATTCACAAAATGCTGGAGTAACTCAGCAGGTCAGGCAGCATCTCGGGAGAGAAGGAATGGGTGACGTTTCGGGTCGAGACCCTTCTTCAGACTGACCCACTAGGGACAATTGTTACATGTACCAAGCCAATTAACCTACAAACCTGCACGTCTCTGGAGTGTGGGAGGAAAACGAAGATCTCGGAGAAAACCCACGCAGGTCACGGGGAGAACGTACAAACTCCGTACAGACAGCGCCCGTAGTCAGGATGGAACCCGGGTCTCTGGCGCTGCATTCGCTGTAAGGCGGCAACTCTACCGCTGTGCCACCGTGACCGCCCAAATTGTTAGTTTAGTTTGCAGATATCGAGTCCGCGCTGACCAACAATCACCTGTACACTAGTTCTAACCCACACACAAAGGACAATTTACAGAAGGCCAATTAACCTACAAACACAAGATGCTGGAGTAACTCAGTGGCTCAGGCAGTATCTCTGGAGGAAAAGGATGGGTGACGTTTCAAGTCAGGATCCTTCTTCAGTGTGCAGAACTACTGCTTAATCGGCACTGCTCAACCACTATCTACCTCATTGGTGACCTGCGGACTATCCTTGATCGGACTTTGCTGGCTTTACCTTGCACTAAACATTATTCCCTTATCATGTCTCTCTCTATACACTGCAAATGGCTCAATTGTAATCATGTGTTACACAGAAACATATAAAACAGGTGCAGGCGTAGGCCATTCGGCTCTTCGAGCCAGCATATTGGAGCCAGCATATGAGCTCATATTGGAGCCATTCAATATGATCATGGCTGATCATCCAAAATCAGTACCCTATTCCTGCCTTCTCCCCATATCCTTTGATTCCGTAAGCCGGAAGAGCTATATCTAACTCTCTTGAAAACATCCAATGAATTGGCCTCCACTGCTTTCTGTGGCAGAGAATTCCACAGATTTACAACTCTCTGTGTGAAAAGGTTTTTCCTCGTCTCAGTCCTAAATGGCATAACCCTTATTCTTAAACTGGTTCTGGACTGCCCCCCAACATCGGGAACATTTTTCCTGCATCCAGCCTGTCCAATCCTTTAAGAATTTTATGTTTCTATAAGATCCCCTCTCATCCTTCTAAATTCCAGTGAATACAAGC
Source organism: Rhinoraja longicauda (assembly GCF_053455715.1). NCBI lineage: Eukaryota > Metazoa > Chordata > Chondrichthyes > Rajiformes > Arhynchobatidae > Rhinoraja > Rhinoraja longicauda. The sequence goes on from NC_135971.1 coordinate 27,763,781, forward strand.
CCAGCCGATCTATTCTTTCATTATACGTCAGTCCCGCCATCCCGGGAATTAACCTGGTGAACCTACGCTGCACTCCCTCAATAGCAAGAATGTCCTTCCTCAAATTAGGAGATTAAAGCTGTACACAATACTCCAGGTGTGGTCTCACAAGGGCCCTGTATAACTGCAGTAGGACATCCTTGCTCCTATACTCAAACACTCTTGCATAGTCTTTCTGCTGACTGGGTAGCACTCAACAAAAGTTTTCACTACCATGGTACACTTGACAATAAAGAAAACTGAAACTTCTCTTCAGACCGAAGAAGGGCCCTGATCCGAAACGTCACCCATCCTTTGTCCCCAGAGATGCTGTCTGACCCGCTCAGATACTCCAGCATCATGTGTCTATCTTTGGTATGAACCAGCATCTGCAGTTCCTTGTTCCTGCATTGAACGTATAAAACCTCACGTCTTTCAAATATTTCATATTTATTTTCATATTTCAGATACAGCGCGGAAACAGGCCTTTTCGGCCCACCAAGTCCGCACCGCCCAGCGATCCCCGCACATTAACACGATCCTACACACACTAGGGACAATTTTCTTTTTACATTTACCCAGTCAATTAACCTACATACCTGTACGTCTTTGGAATGTGGGAGGAAACCGAAGATCTCGGAGAAAACCCACGCAGGTCACGGGGAGAACGTACAAACTCCTTACAGTACAGCACCTGTAGTCAGGATCGAACCTGAGTCTCCGGCGCTGCATTCGCTGTAAGGCAGCAACTCTACCGCTGTGCCACCGTGCCGCCCTAATGTGGGAGGAAACCGGAGCACCCATGGAAAACCCACGCAGGTCACGGGGAGAACGTACAAACTCCATACAGACAGCTCCTCTTTTACACATACAGCACTTCATTCAGCGTGAAACCACATTGTAGATTCAACACAGCTAGAGCTAGAAGTCTAATGAATCTCATTTAACAATCAGGGGCGGCACAGTGGGGCAGCGGTAGAGTTGCTGCCGTACAGCGCCAGAGACCTGGATTTGATCCTGACTGCAGGTGCTGCACAGAACACACAATACTCTAAATGCTGTCTCACGGACGTCTTATACAACTGCAGCATGACCTCCCAACTTCTCTAGACAATAGTGTCATAGAGTCATAGAGTGATACAGTGTGGAAACAGGCCCTTCAGCCCAACTTACCCACACCGCCCAACAATATCCCAGCTACACTAGTCACAGAGTGATACAGTGTGGAAACAGGCCCTTCAGCCCAACTTACCCACACCAGCCAACATGTCCCAGCTACACTAGTCATAGAGTGATACAGTGTGGAAACAGGCCCTTCAGCCCAACTTACCCACACCGGCCAACATGTCCCAGCTACACTAGTCATAGAGTGATACAGTGTGGAAACAGGCCCTTCAGCCCAACCTACCCACACCGGCCAACACGTCCCAGCTACACTAGTCCCACCTGCCTGCACTTGGTCCATATCCCTCCAAACCTGTCCTATCCACTGTCTAACTGTTTCTTAAACGTTGGGATAGTCCCAGCCTCAACTACCTCCTCTGGCAGCATGTTCCATACACCCACGTTTTGTGTGAAAAAGTTACCCCTCAGATTCCCATTAAATCTTTTCCCCTTCACCTTAAACCTGTGTCTTCTGGTCCTCGATTTCCCTACTCTGGGCAAGAGACTCTGTGCGTCTGCCCGATCTATTCCTCTCATGATTTTAGACACCTCTATAAGATCACCCCTCACTCTCCTGCCCTCCAACGAATAGAGTCCCAGCCTACTCAACCTCTCCCTGTAGCACAGGCCCTCGAGTCCTGGCAACATCCTCGTAAATCTTCTCTGTGCCCTTTCCAGCTTAACATCTGCCCAGAACTGAACACAATTACCCAGAAGTGAACAGAATACTCTCAATGCAGCCTCACCAAGGTCTTGGACAACTGCAACATGATCTCCCAGCTTCTCTACTCAATACTCTGACTGATGAGGCCTATGCGCCAAAAGCCTTTCTGACCACCCTATCTCCCTGTGATGCCTGTTTCTAGGAACTATGCATCTGCACTCCTTGATCCCTCTGCTCTCCATCACTCCCCAGAGGCCTACCAATCACTGTGCCCATGTTAGACTTTCCAAACTAACACCTCACGTTTCTCTGTATTAAATTCCATCAACCATTCCTCAGTCCACCTGGCCAATCGTTCAAGATCCAGCTGCAATTTTTGACATCCTTCTTCACTATCTGCTCTGCAACACTTCCCAGAGCCCAATGATGTGAAAAGTACCACACACTTTTGTATCATCAGCAAGCTTGTTACTCCAGCACTTTGTATCTTTCTTAGGTGTAAACTAGCATCTGCAGTTCGTTGTATTAGATTTTGCCCCAGCTGTAATCTGTGTTGGGTCGAGATTCTTCCTCAGCGGTCTGCAGAAGGATCCTGACCCAAAAGGACACCGGTTCATTTGCCTCCACAGATGCTGCCTGACCCATTGAGTTCCTCCATTGTTTTGACTTAACACGGACAGGTTTGTAGGTTAATTGGCTTGGTATAATTGTAAATTGTCCCTGGTGCGTGTCGGATAGTGCAAGTGTGCGGGGATCGCTGGTCGGCATGGACTTAGTGGGCCGAAGGGCCTGTTTCCATGCTGTATCTCTAAGACTAAAACCATTACATTCACGGACAGGTTCTTCCCAGCTGTTATCAGGTAACTGAACCATCCTACCACAACCAGAGAGCAGTGCTGAACTACTATCTACCTCATTGGAGACCCTCGGACTATCCTTGATCGGGCTTTACTGAACTTTTATCTTCCACTGAACGTTATTCCCTTATCATGTACACTGTAAATGACCCGATTGTAATCATGTATTGTCTTTCCGCTGACTGGTTGGCACACAACTACAGCTTTACACTGCACCTCGGTACACGTGACTATAAACCACACTGAACTAAAACTAAAACCCTGATTAACGGTCTCCACACAAAGTGTTTAGTTTAGAGACAGTCTGGAAACAGGCCCTTCGGCCCGAGTCCGTGCCGACCAACGATCTCCGCACACTAATACTAGTGCCCCTCTCCCCTCCCACACCTCACGTTGCCCCTCTCCCCTCCCACTCCAGTGACGTTATGCCCCTCCACTGCCATTCATTGCCCCCTGCCCTGCCAGTTGTTGCTCCCTCCCCTCCAACATCAGTCATGTTGCTGCTCCCCCCTCCCCAGTGAATTTAACCCCCTCCCTGCCATTCCTGTTACCCCACCCCCTGCCAGTAACGCCCCCTTCCCCTGCCAGTAACGCCCCCTTCCCCTGCCAGTAACGCCCCCTTCCTCTGCCAGTAACGCCCCCTTCCCCTGCCAGTAACGCCCCCTTCCCCTGCCAGTAACGCCCCCTTCCCCTGCCAGTAAAGTTGCCCCATCCCCTCCCACACCAGTCAAATTGCCCCCCTCCCCCACCATTGATGCCCCCCCACACCATTTTTGTTGCCCCCCCCCTCCCTCACAAGTCAAGGAGCTCCTCCTCTACCAGTAATGTTGCCACCTATCCTCAAACACCAGTAAAGTTGCCCCCAGCCCTGCCATTCAGGTTACCCCCCCGAATACTATCCTACACACACTAGGGACAATTTTACATGTATACTAAGCCAGTGAACCCGCACGTCTCTGGAGTGTGGTGTTTGCAAAGCCTGGTGTTTGTCGTGGGGAGGTGGGGGTTGGGCGTGCTTGAGCGGGGAGTGGCGGGGCTGATGTGTGGCGTGTGTTGTGCGCAGGTAAACACTACGGCGTGTCCAGCTGCGAGGGCTGCAAGGGCTTCTTCAAGCGCACCGTGCGCAAGGACCTGAGCTACACGTGCCGCGACAGCAAGGACTGCATTGTGGACAAGCGCCAACGCAACCGCTGCCAGTACTGCCGCTACCAGAAGTGCCTGGCCACGGGCATGAAGCGTGAAGGTAGGGTCACACCCCTCCCCCTCTCCCTCACCCCCCCTCACCAATCGCTGCCAGTACTGCCGCTACCAGACGTGCCTGGCCACGGGCATGAAGTGTGAAGGTAGGGTCACACCCCTCTCCCTCACCCCCTCACCCTCACCAATCGCTGCCAGTACTGCCGCTACCAGAAGTGCCTGGCCACGGGCATGAAGCGTGAAGGTAGGGTCCTCTCCCTCGCCCTCACCCCCCCTCACCCCCCCTCACCAACCGCTGCCAGTACTGCCGCTACCAGTACTGCCGCTACCACGGGCATGAAGCTTTAAGGTAGGGTGCCCTCCCTCACCCTCACCAACCGCTGCCAGTACTGCCGCTACCAGTACTGCCGCTACCACGGGCATGAAGCGTGAAGGTAGGGTCCTCTCTCACACCCCCTCACCAACCGCTGCCAGTACTGCCGCTACCAGACGTGCCTGGCCACGGGCATGAAGCGTGAAGGTAGGGCCCCCTACAGCAACAGCTGCAGCCTGGGCCGGCCGCGCAACCCCACGTCCCCCGCAATCCCTGCCCCCGCAACCCCGCCCCAGTACCCCATCCCTGCTTCTCCACTGCTCCCCCTCTCCCCCCGCTGGTGGGTGCATTGCTGCCATTGCTGCCGCCGTGTGTGTGTCCACGTGTCCGCGTGTGTGTGTGTCCGGGTGTGTGTGTCCGTGTGTGTGTGTGTGTCCGTGTGTGTGTGTGTCCGGGTGTGTGTGTGTCCGTGTGTGTGTGTGTCCGGGTGTGTCCATGTCCGTGTGTGTGCGTGTCCGTGTGTGTGTCCGTCCGTGTCCGTGTGTGTGTGTCCGTGTGTGTCTGTGTGTCCGTGTGTGTGGGTGTCCAGGTGTGTGTGTCTACGTGTCCGTTTGTGCGTGTCCGTGTGTGTGCGTGTCCGTGTGTGTGTCCACATGTCCGTGTGCGTGCGTGTCCATGTGCGTGCGTGTCCGTGTGCGTGTCCGTGTGTGCGTGTCCGGGTGTGCGTGTCCGGGTGTGCGTGTCCGGGTGTGCGTGTCCGTGTGTGCGTGTCCGGGTGTGTGTGTCCGGGTGTGTGTGTCCGGGTGTGTGTGTCCGGGTGTGTGTGTCCGGGTGTGTGTGTCCGTGTGTGTGTGTGTCCGTGTCCGTGTGCGTGTCCGTGTGCGTGCGTGTCCGTGTGCGGCCGTGTCTGTGCGCATCTGTGTCCGTGCGTGTGTCCGTGTGTGTGTCCGTGTGTCTGTGTCTATTGTGTGTCCGTGTCCGTGCGTGTGTCCGTGTGTGTGTGTGTGTGTCCGTGTCCGTGTGTGCGTGTCCAGGTGGGATGAGCTGTGCTCCTGTCTCCGTAGCAGTGTGTCCGTGTGTGTGTGTCCGTGTGTGTGTGTCCGTGTGTGCGTGTCCAGGTGGGATGAGCTGTGCTCCTGTCTCCGTAGCAGTGTGTCCGTGTGTGTGTGTCCGTGTGTGTGTGTCCGTGTGTGTGTCCGCGTGTGTCCGTGTGTGTGTCCGTGTGTGTCCGTGTATGTGTCCAGGTGGGATGAGCTGTGCCCCTGTGTCCGTAGCAGTGTGTGTGTGTCCGTGTGTGTGTGTCCGTGTGTGTGTGTGTCTATTGCGTGTGTGTGTCCGTGTCCGTGTGTCCGTGTATGTGTGTGTCCGTGTGTGTGTGTGTCCGTGTGTGTGTGTGTGTCCGTGTGTGTCCGTGTGTGTGTGTGTCCGTGTGTGTCCGTGTGTGTGTCCAGGTGGGATGAACTGTGCCCCTGTGTCCGTAGCAGTGTGTGTGTGTCAGTGTGTGTGTGTCTGTGTGTCTATTGCGTGTCCGTGTCCGTGTGTCCGTGTATGTGTGTGTCCGTGTGTCCGTGTATGTGTGTGTCCGTGTGTGTGTCCGTGTGTGTGTCCAGGTGGGATGAGCTGTGCCCCTGTGTCCGTAGCAGTGTGTGTGTGTCCGTGTGTGTGTCCGTGTGTGTGTGTCCGTGTGTGTGTCCAGGTGGGATGAGCTGTGCCCCTGTGTCCGTAGCAGTGCAGGAGGAGCGTCAGCGGGGCCGTGAAAGAGGTGAAGAGGTGGAGTCTACCAGCCCTGCCAGTGACGACATGCCGGTCGACAAGATCCTGGAGGCAGAGATGGCCGTGGAGCAGAAACCCGAGCTACAGGCTGACGGCACCGCACCGGACCTCACCTCGGTACGGGGGGGGGGGGGGGGGGGGGGGGGGTGAGGGGGGAGGGGCCTTGGTTAGGGGATGAGGGGGGGCTGAGGTGTCGGGGCTGGGGAGGGGAGGTGGGGGTATGTGTGAGGCTTGGGTGGGGGATGTCGGGGTGAGGGGGGGGGGAGAGGTGTTGGGGCTGGGGAGGGGTGGAGTGGTTTGGGGGGTGGGAGGGGAGGGGAGGTGGGGGTAGGTGTGAGCCGGGTGGGGGGTGTCGGGGTGAGGGGGGGCTGTGTAGGGGAGGGGCGGTGAGGGTAGGTGTGAGCGTTGGCTGAGAGTCTGAGATTGGGGGGGAGAGGGAAGGTGCAGGGGGGGGATAAATGAGGTGTGACCCTTGTTTAGGGGGGTGGGGAGAAGTGTGGGCAGAGGGGGGGAGTGTATATTTGCGCAGGGGTGAGCCTTGAATAGGGGTGGGGAGGGGGTGTGGAGAGGTGTCAGGGCAGTGTAGGGGAGGGGAGGGGGAATGTGGGGCTGGGGACAAGTTTGTGGGGGGAGGGGGTGTGGAGAGGTGTCAAGGCTATGGAGGGGAGAGGTTTGTGGGGGGGGAGGTGTGAGCCGAGGGTGGGTGGGTGGGTCTGAGGGGGAGGGGGGCTGTGGGTGGGGGGGGGGGGGTGGGGGGGGGGTGGGGGGGGGGGCGGGGAGAGGTGTAGGGGGTGGGGAGTGGGTTGGGGTGCGGGGCTGTGGGAAGGGAGGGGCTGGGGAGAGGTTTGTGGGTGGGTGGGTCTGAGGGGGAGGGGGCTGTGGGTGGGGGGAGGGTGAGCTTTGGGTGGGGGGCGGGGAGAGGTGTAGGTGGTGGGGAGTGGGTTGGGCTGTGGGAAGGGAGGGGCTGGGGAGAGGTTTGTGGGGGGAGGTGTGAGCCTTGGGTGGGTGGGTGGGTGGGTCTGAGGGGGAGGGGGCTGTGGTTCGGGGGAGGGTGAGCTTTGGGTGGGGGTCTGTAGTGATGAGGGGGGGCGGGGAGAAGTGTAGGGGGTGGGGAGTGGGTCGGGGTGTGGGAAGGGTGGGGCTGGGGAGAGGTTTGTGGGGGGAGGTGTGAGCTGTGGGTGGGTGGGTCAGAGGGGGAGGGGGCTGTGGGTGGGGGGCGCTGGGAGAGGTGTAGGGGGCGTGGGTGTGGGAAGGGAGGGGCTGGGGAGAGGTTTGTGGGAGGAGGCCCTGCGGCCCACAGAGGCCACGTGGCCCGGCGATCATCCACGCACTAGCACTGTCCTACATACCAAGGACAATTTACAGAGGCCAATCCACCTGCAAACATGCACCTTTTTAAAGTGTGGGAGGAAACCGGAGCACCTGGTGAAAACCCACGCAGGTCACGGGGAGAACGTACAAACTCCGGACAGACAGCGCCCGTGGTGGGGATTGAACCCGGGGTCTCTGGCGCCGAGCGGCAACAACTCTACCGCCGTGCTGCCCTGAGACCTTGGCCGAGGTGTGAGGTCCTGCGCTGGTGCCAAGCCTGTGCCAACGGCTGTCCAGAGAGGTCAGCCCGGGCGATGGTGAGCAGGTAGTGGCATCTCATGCCTTCCTGGGGCAACCAGGTCCCTCCCACCCCAGCCCTCAAACTGGGAGCAGCTGAGTTGTCTGAAAAGGCAGAAACTTTGTGTAATCTGGGGACCTCTGCTTCTCCTCTCCTCCTGCTGGCTCCTTGATGCAGGGATAATACTGGTAAGCTCATTTCATAAGGTCATAAGTGATAGGGGCAGAATTAGGCCATTCGGCCCATCAAGTCTACTCCGCTGTCCAATCATGGCTGATCTATCTCTCCCTCCTAACCCCATTCTCCTGCCTAACACCATAACCCCCGACACCCGTAATAATCAAGAATCTATCGATCTCTACCTTAACAATATTCACTGACGTGGCCTCCACAGCCTTCTATGGCAAAGAATTCTACATATTCATCACCCTCTGACTGAAGAGATTCCTGCTCATCTCCTCCCTAAAGGAACGTCCTTTAATTCTGAGGCTGTGCCCTCTGGTCCGAGACTCTCCCACCAGTGGAAACATCCTCTCCACATCCACTCTATCCAGGCCGCTCACTGTTCAGTAAGTTTCAATGAGGTCCCCCCCCCCCCCACCATTCTCCTAAACTCCAGCGAGTACAGGCCCAGTGTTGTCAAACGCAGCCACAGAAAACAGGACTTCTGAGACTTGTTCAGCTCAGAAACAATGCCTGCAGCCCACCCTGTCCGTGACGACTATCGAGTACCTTCCTGCATCAATCCCAAGCATTTTTAGAGTAACTATCAGGAAAAGAAGATAGACACACAAAGCTGGAGTGACACAGCGGGCCAGACAACATCGCTGGAGAAAAGGAATGGGTGACGTTTGGGGTTGAGACCCTTCTTTAGATTGTGAGTCGGGGGAGAGGGAAATGGAGACGATTCCTTTTCTCCAGAGATACTGTCTGTCCCGCTGAGTTACTCCAGCATTTTGTGTCTCCAGTTTAAACCAGCATCCGACGCACATCAGGAAATGCAGATACCATTCGGGGTGGAGGGCGAAGATACCATTCGCTGGGGAGTTTGGCATTGTTTGCCCCTCTTTAGTTCACGTCAGACCTGGCGGTGTGCTGTTACTTTGAACTGCTGCAGTCCCCTGTCTGTGTTTCCCGGGAGCTGTTGGAAAGTGTCCCGGAGCCTGGGGCCAGTGGTGATGAGGGAAGACATAGAAACATAGAAAACAGGCGCAGGAGTAGGCCCTTCGAGCCTGTACGCACCGCCATTCAATATGATCATGGCTGATCATCCAAAATCAGTGCCCCGTTCCCCATGTCCCTTGATTCCGTTAACCTGGGGTGAGCAGATCTGTGGAGGATGTAGAAGGAACTGCAGATGCTGGTTTACACCGAAGACAGACACAGGATGCTAGACTACCTCAGCGGGTCAGGCAGCATCTCTTGAGAGAAGGAATGGGTGACGCTTCGGGTCGAGAAGGATGAGAGGGGATCTTATCGAAACATATAAGATTATTAAGGGGTTGGACACGTTAGAGGCAGGAAACATGTTCCCAATGTTGGGGGAGTCCAGAACCAGGGGCCACAGTTTAAGAATAAGGGGTAGGCCATTTAGAACTGAGATGAGGAAAAACTTTTTCAGTCAGAGAGTTGTGAATCTGTGGAATTCTCTGCCTCAGAAGGCAGTGGAGGCCAATTCTCTGAATGCATTCAAGAGAGAGCTAGATAGAGCTCTTAAGGATAGCGGAGTTAGGGGGTATGGGGAGAAGGCAGGAACGGGGTACTGATTGAGAATGATCAGCCATGATCACATTGAATGACGGTGCGTACAGGCTCGAAGGACCGAATGGCCTCCTCCTGCACCTATTGTCTATTGTCTATTGAGACCCTTCAGACTGTGATCCCTGTTACAGCTCTCGTGGCTACATGGGTTCCCTAAGAAATGAATTGAAACCAAATCAATTGCCTAGACTGAGACTTTTATTTTACATTAAACATACGGTAGACACTTTAGACATGCCGGCACGGTGGTGCAGCGGTAGAGTTGCTGCCTCACAGCGCCAGAGACCCGGGATCTATCCTGACTACGGGTGCTGTCTGTACGGAGTTTGTACGTTCTCCCTTACAGAAGGACAGGGGTGACACGTTCTCCACTTTGTTGGTTGTTTCTCATTAACACACCAACACACTTTGAATTCCATTTCTTCGACGTTACAAAATGGTAGACATTTTCCCGTGAAGCCGGTAAGTGTAATGGGAGCGCGTGAAATGGGCCCCAGTTGAGCTGAAACATTGTGTTGGGTCAGAGTTTCCAGTGGGTTACAGAGCGCAGGGAAGTGGGAGAGTCGGATAGGGATTTGGGGATGGAGTGGAGTAGAGACTGGGAAGTGGGAAGTGAGAAAATTGGGAATAAGGTGGGATTTGGCAAGAGGGAAAATTTGAAAGGGGAGAGGAGATGGAATCAAGGGGGTGCTAGCCTGAATGATCGGAGACCATGTGGAATTGGCAGTGTACTAATAGATGGTGAAACAGCCATATGAAACTTGTGTCAGAAGGAACTGCAGGTGGTGGTTTAAACCAGAGATAGACACAACATACTCATCATTCCACATTTGCACACCCACCTGCCTGTGTGTACACTTGCACACCCACATGCCTGCATGCTTATACACAAACTTGCACATCCACATGCCTGCTGGCACACTGCACGCCCACTTGCACACCCACACGCCTGCTGGCACACTGCATGCCCACTTGCACACCCACACACCTGCTGGCACACTGCACGCCCACTTGCACACCCACACGCCAGCTGGCACACTGCACGCCCACTTGCACACCCACGCATCTGCTGGCACACTGCACGCCCATTTGCACACCCACGCGCCAGCTGGCACAATGCACGCCCACTTGCACACCCACACGCCAGCTGGCTCAATGCACGCCCGCTTGCACACCCACAAGCTGGCACACTGCACGCCCACTTGCACACCCACACGCCTGCTGGCACACTGCACGCCCACTTGCACACCCACACATCTGCTGGCACACTGCACGCCCACTTGCACACCCACACGCCTGCTGGCACACTGCACACACGTGCATTCACACCACATTGTGAATGCACTGTGAACATACTCTTGTAACATTCTCAGCGTTTACACATTAATTTGTGTGATATTCAGAAGTGTTCACAACTTTTGCCAAGTAGCCTTGCCACTCATGTGGCCTCCTGGGGTTTCGTTTAGTTCAGAGATACAGCGCGGAAACAGGCCCTTCAGCCCATCGAGTCTGCATCTACCAGCGCTCCCCGCACACTCACACTACATGACACATACTAGGGACAGTTTACACTTATTCCTAGCCAATTAACCTGTAATCCTGTACGTACAAATCCCTGTACGTACAGACAAGCAGCCGGAGTCAGGATGGAACCGGGGTCTGTGGCGCTGTGAGGCACCAACTCTATCGTTGTGCCACCCTGGGGGGGTGTGATCCTCCTTCCCTTGTTTGAGGGGTGTCTCCACCACACCCTGCCCCCCCAATCTGCAGCAGCAGAAGGACCCTAGACTGTGGTCGTCCGCCACAGAGCCTTGGCGTTGGCTGCACCAAGCTTCAGCATGTGGCCGCTGACTTTCCTCAATTCCACCTCACCGGAGGCAGCTTCGCTGGCGATCGCTCGGCCGTGCCCGCCTTGCAGCTGTGCCGTGCCCGCCTTGCAGCGGTGCCCACCGCTCTGACGGAGGCGTCGGCCGGACCCGGCGCTGTACAAAGGCAGTGTTTTCTTGTTGAAGTGAAGTATGCCAGTTGTGAATATGCTGCCCTCCTCCCGCCAGCTCGCCCTGATCACACCACGATGTTCATGTTTACAAGTTGTAAGTGCAGGGCGGTCACGGTGGCGCAGCGGTAGAGTTGCCGCCTTACAGCGAATGCATCGCCTGAGACCCGGGTTCCATCCCGACTACGGGTGCTGTCCGTACGGAGTTTGTACGTTCCCCCGTGACCTGCGTGCGTTTTCTCCGAGGTCTTCGGTTTCCTCCCACACCCCAAAGACGGGCAGGTTTGTAGGTCAATTGGCTTGGTAAATGCAACAAAAAAAACATTGTCCCTCGTGGGTGTAGGATAGTGTTAAGTGTGCGGGGATCGCTGGTCGGCGCGGTCTCGGTGGGCCGAAGGGCCTGTTTCCGCGCTGTGTCTCTAAACTAAACTAAAAACTAAAGCTGAATTTGGCCGTTCGGCCCATCAAGCTCGCTCCCACATTCAATCATGGCTGATCTATCTTTCCTTCTCAACCCCATTCTCCTGCCTTCTCCCCATAACCCCTGACACACGTACTAATGAAGAATATCTCAACCTTAAAAATATCCGCTGCCTTGGCCTCTGCAGCCACCTGTGGCAACAGATTCACCACCCTCTGACCAGAGCTACCCCATCTCACCTCCTTACTAAAGGCACGTCCTTTGTTTCTGAGGCTGCGGCCTCTGGTCCTCATCTCGGTGTGGGGGAACGGGTTGAACGGGGTCCAAGGAGAGGTTCCCATGTCCCCCCCTGTCCCCCTCCCCTCCCCAGCGCGCGGGGTCCCGGTCGGCTCTTGTGTTAACCCCAGTTTCCGTGCTACTCCTAACTTGCGTCTCTCTGCCATCAGATGGACGCCATCTCCCGAGTACTGGCTGACGCTGAACCCCAAGCCACCGTCATTCGCCGCGTGATCACAGCCGTCAAAGTAACTCCCTCTCTTTGTGGGGTCTTCCAGCCAGCCGGGGGGAGGGGGGCAGTGTGGGGGGAGGGGGCAGCAGGGGGTGAGGGACGGTGGCACAGACCACCCCACCCCCCCCCACCCACCCCGCTACCGACGGATCTGTGCCCACGGTTAACGCCAGGGCCCCGGGCAGGGTGCTGGGGGTCCAAGATGGCCGCTGCTTCCACCCCTCCCACACCTCACGTTGCCCCTCTCCCCTCCCACACCACTCATGTTATGCCCCTCTTCCCTCCCACACCAGTGACGTTATGCCCCCTCCCACACCAGTGAAGTTATGCCCCTCTCCCCTCCCACACCTCACGTTGCCCCTCTCCCCTCCCACACCAGTGAAGTTATGCCCCTCTCCCCTCCCACACCAGTGACGTTATGCCCCTCTCCCCTCCCACACCAGTGAAGTTATGCCCCTGTCCCCTCCCACACCAGTGACGTTATGCCCCTCTCCCCTCCCACACCAGTGACGTTATGCCCCCTCCCCTCCCACACCAGTGAAGTTATGCCCCCTCCCCTCCCACACCAGTGAAGTTATGCCCCCTCCCACACCACTCATGTTATACCCGTCTCCCCTCCCACACCAGTGAAGTTATGCCCCTCCACTGCCATTCATTGCCCCCTGCCCTGCCAGTTGTTGCCCCCTCCCCTCCAACATCAGTCATGTTGCTGCCTCCCCTCCCCAGTGAATTTAACCCCCTCCCTGCCATTCCTGTTACCCCGCCCCCTGCCAGTAACGCCCCCTTCCCCTGCCAGTAAAGTTGCCCCATCCCCTCCCACACCAGTCAAATTGGCCCCCCGCCCCCCTACCATTTTTGTTGCCCCCCCCACCATTTTCTGTTTTGCCCCCCCCCCCCTCCCTCGCAAGTCAAGGAGCTCCTCCTCTGCCAGTAATGTTGCCACTTATCCTCAAACACCAGTAAAGTTGCCCCTAGCCCTGCCATTCAGGTTACCCCCCCCTCCTTCAGTAGTCATATCCCCCCCACCCCACCCCGCCAGTAAAGTTGCCCCTAGCCCTGCCATTCAGGTTACCCCCCCTTCACTAGTCATATTTCCCCCCCATCCCACCCCGCCACTAAAGTTGCCCCCCTCCCCTTACATAAGTTTCCACCCTCCTCCCACACCAGTGAAGATGCCCCCCACCTGTCATTTCCCCCCAACCCCCCCCTGCCCCCCCCTCCCCGTCATGCAGTGTGGGGTTCAGACTGATCAAGGTGTTCACGTGCACAGACTGTGGACAGTTATCAGTGAGCTGCAGCAAGCAGTGAGGAAGGCATTGGGCAGTGCTGTTTATGATCAGTCTGGATGAGGAGGAATGTCTTCAGTCACAGGGTGGTGAATCTGTGGAATTCCCAGCCACACACGGCTGTGGAGGCCAAGTCAGTGGGTATTTGTAAGGCAGAGGTGGATAGGTTCTTGATCATTACGGGTGTCAGAGGTTGTGGGCAGAAGGCAGGGGAGTGGGGTTAGGAAGGAGAGATAGACCAGCCATGATTGAATGGAGGAGTAGACTTGATGGGCCGAATGGCCTAATTCTGCTCCATTCACTTCCGAACTTATGATCCAGCCTCTACTTTGCAATGGGAATTATTTATGGAGGAGATACAGGTTTGTGAAAGTTTGGGGAAATGAGGACCAGTGGAAATTAGTACAAAAGAGAGGCTTTTGGTTCTGGGCAGATCAGCCATGAGCAGATGGAACCCAGGGCAAGCTCCAGGGGCTCAATCAGGCTTACGTTTATTATTGTCACCTGTACCAAAGTGCAGACAAAACCTCTGGAAACCTGGAACTGCAGGCAGTGGTCAATACAAAAAAAGGACACAAAGTGCTGGAGTAACTCAGCGGGTCAGGCAGCATCTGTGGAGAACATGGATAGGTGACGTTTCACAGAGTGCTGGAGTAACTCAGCGGGTCAGGCAGCATCTGTGGAGGGCATGGATAGGTGACGTTTCACAGAGTGCTGGAGTAACTCAGCGGGTCAGGCAGCATCTGTGGAGGGCATGGATAGGTGACGTTTCACAGAGTGCTGGAGTAACTCAGTGGGTCAGGCAGCATCTGTGGAGAACATGGATAGGTGACGTTTCACAGAGTGCTGGAGTAACTCAGCGGGTCAGGCAGCATCTGTGGAGAACATGGATAGGTGACGTTTCACAGAGTGCTGGAGTAACTCAGCGAGTCAGGCAGCATCTGTGGAGAACATGGATAGGTGACGTTTCACAGAGTGCCACTACTACAATCAGCTTGAGGAAGGGTCCCGTCCCAAATGTTCTCGAGAGATGTGCCTGACCCACTGAGTTACTCCAGCACTTTGTGTCTTTGTTGTATTAACCAGCACCTGGAGTTCCTTATGTCTACATTGCATTTATCTGGTTGTCTTGTTGGAATTTAGTATGCTTCCACAAGATCAAATCTCATGTAACTCTAGAGTAGGGGCTCAGTCTGTTCCATCTCTGCTCAGGGGCACCGGTACTCTTTGTTACACTCCACTCACAAGTACATCCCCCTTTAGGTGAGGATACCACTGTGGCACGGTGGCACGGCAGGTAGAGCAACTGACTCATAGCGCCAGAAACCCGCGTTCCATCCTGACATTGGCTGCTGTCTGTCTGTCTCTCTGGCGTTTGCACGTCCTCCCTGTGACATCCAAAGACGTGCGGGTCTCCCACATCCCAAAGACGTGTGGGTTTGTAGGTTAATTGGCTCTCTAAAATGCACCTGGTGTGTGGGGAGTGGATGCGAAAGTGGGACAACGTAGAACCTGTATGAACAGGTTGGTGTGGGCTCGATGGGCCAAAGGGCCTGTAGAGATGCTGTATCTCTAAACCAAACTTAGAACTATTGTGAACAGAGATCGATGGGTGGCGTGGGCTTGATGGGCCGAAGGGCCTGTAGAGATGCTGTATCTCTAAACTAAACTTAGAACTATTGTGAACGGGAGATCGATGGGTGGCGTGGGCTTGATGGGCCGAAGGGCCTGTAGAGATGCTGTATCTCTAAACTAAACTTAGAACTATTGTGAACGGGAGATCGATGGGAGGCATGGGCTCGATGGGCCGAAGAGCCTGTTTCTATGCTGTTTCTAGGCGGCTCAACCGTGGCTAACGAGGGAAATCAAGGATAGTGTTAAACCTGAGGAAAAGGCATATCAATTGGCCAGAGGAAACAGCAAACCGGAGGTCTGGGAGAAATTTAGCACTCAACAAAGGAGGACGCGGGTTAATTAAGAGTGGGGAAAAGAGCACGAGAAAGCTTGTGGGGAATATAAAAACAGATATGTAAAAAGGAAAAGATTAGTGAAGACCAATGTAGGTCCCTTACAATCAGAGACAGGTGGATTTATAATGGGAAATAACGAAATGGCAGACCAGTTAAACACGTACTTTGGTTTTGTCCTCACGACGGAAGACACAAACAATCTCCCAGAAATACTAGGGGTCAGAGGATCTAGTGGGAGGAACTGAAGGGAATCCACATTAGTCAGGAAATGGTATCAGGTAAACTGATGGGACTAAAGGCAGATAAATCCCCAGGGCCTGATGGTCTGCATCCCAGGGTACTCAAGGAGGTGGCCCTAGAAATCGTGGACGCACTGGTGATCATTTTCCAATGTTCTCTCGACTTTGGATCAATTCCTGTGGACTGGAGGGAAGCCAATGTAACTCCACTTTTTAAGAAAGGAGGGAGAGAGAAAATGGGGAATTATAGATCAGTGGTGGGGAAGATGCTTGAGTCGATTATTAAAGATGTTTTAGCAGTGCATTTGGAAAGCAGTGACAGGATCGGTCAAAGTCGGCATGGATTGATGAAGGGGAAATCATGCTTGACTAATCTTCTGGAATTGTTTGAGGATGTAACAAGTAGAATGGATAAGGGCGAGCCAGTGGATGTGGTGTATCTGGACTTTCAAGAAGCCTTTGACAAGGTCCCACACAAGAGATTAGTGGGCAAAATTAGAGCACACGGTATTGGGGGTAGGGTATTGACATGGATAGAGAACTGGTTGGCAGACAGGAAGCAAAGAGTAGGAATTAAAGGGTCGTTTTCAGAATGGCAGGCAGTGACTAGTGGGGTGCCGCAAGACTCGGTGCTGGGACCCCAGTTATTTACAATATATATTAACGATTTAGACGAGGGAATTAAACTATTTCCAAGTTTGCGGATGGCACAAAGCTGGGTGGCAGTGTGAGCTGCGAGGAGGATGCTATGAGGCTGCAGGGCGACTTGGATAGGTTGGGTGAGTGGGCAGATGCAGTATAATGTGGATAAATGTGAGTGGCAAGACCAGGAAGGCAGATCATTATCTGAATGGTGTCAGATTAGGAAAACGGGAGTTGCAACGAGACCTGGGTGTGCTTGTACATCAGTCACTGAATGTAAGCATGCAGGTACAGCAGGCAGTGAAGAAAGCCAATGGAATGTTGGCCTTCATTGAGAGAGGATTTGGGTTGAGGAGCAAGGAGGTCCTTCAGCAGTTGTACAGGGGCCTGGTGAGACCGCACTAATCTCTGCCTGCACATAGAAAATAAGTGCAGGAGGAGGCCATTTGGCCCTTCGACCCAGCACAGCATGATCCATATTACTAGTTGCTATTGAGGGCGTGCAGCGTAGGTTCACTAGATTAATTCCCGGAATGGCGGGACTGTCATATGTTGAAAGACTGGAGCGACTAGGCTTGTGTACACTGGAATTTAGAAGGATGAGAGGGGATCTTATCGAAACGTATAAGATTATTAAGGGTTTGGACACGTTAGAGGCAGGAAACATGTTCCCAATGTTGGGGGAATCCAGAACAAGGGGCCACAGTTTAAGAATAAGGGGTAGGCCATTTAGAACGGAGATGAGGAAAAACTTTTTCAGTCAGAGAGTTGTGAATCTGTGGAATTCTCTACCTCAGAAGGCAGTGGAGGCCAATTCTCTGAATGCATTCAAGAGAGAGCTAGATAGAGCTCTTAAGGATAGCGGAGTCAGGGGTATGGGGAGAAGGCAGGAACGGGGTACTGATTGAGAATGATCAGCCATGATCACATTGAATGGCGGTGCATACTCGAAGGGCCGAATGGCCTCCTGCTGTACCTATTGTCTATTGTCTATTACACCATTGCCAGCATATCTTAAATACTATGGTATCTGCCTTCACCACCACCCTGGCAGCGTGTTACAGGCACCCACCACCCTCTGTGTGAAATAAACTTGCCCCACATATCTCCATTAAACTTTGCACCCTTCACCTTAATGCCATGGCCTCTTGTCTTTGACATTCCCATGCTGGGAAAAAGGTTCTGACTGTCTACCACATGTAGGGGAAAAAATGCAGATGCTGGTTTAAATCGAAGGTAGACACAAAATGCTGGAGTAACTCAGCGGGTCAGGCAGCATCTCTGGAGATAAGGAATGGGTGGCATATCGGGTTTAGACCCTTCAGACTTTTGTGTCTACCATATGCATGCCTCTTATCATCATTTTATATACTTTATCAGGTCTCCTGCTAACGCAAATCTTGCTTGATCAGTTCTTGACCGATTTTCTTCAGATAAAAGGGGGCAAGTGACTGTCACCAGCCACCCATGGCTAACCATTCAAACCTGGGAGGTTGGTGCAGTTTTATAACATGCCTTGCGTGCAGCGGGCAGGGCACAGAATCTAACTTTTTTTTTTTTTTTTTTTTTAAATATAAAAGTTTTATTCCAAAGAAAAACATACAAACATACAAAGCAAAATGTGATCAAACAAAAGCCGCCTGTATCGGCAGTTTACAAAATAAACAATTATCACATTAAAATCCCGCCATCTCTGTCAAGAATACATTCAACCCCCCGCGGCGACCAGCGTTCCCGGAAGGCCTCCAGAGTCCCCATGGACACCGCGTGTTCCCTCTCCAGGGACACGCGGGCACGGACGTAGGCCCGGAACAGGGGTAGGCAGCCGAGCTCTGTGAGGCCATCGACTGCCCGCTGCCTGGACCCGCGAATGGCCATCTTGGCCAGGCCCAGGAGCAGACCGACAGGGAGACCCCCTCCTCCCTCCTGACCCTCCCCCCTCTGTACCGGGTGCCCAAACATTAAAAGCGTAGGGCTAAAATGGAGCCAAAACTTGAGCAGCCCCTTCAGATACTGGAACAGGGGCTGTAACCTCACGCACTCTATATACAAATGGTTCACGGTCTCCTCCTCACCGCAGAAGGGACAGGCGGCAGAGGAGACCGTGAACCGGCTCAAGTACCTGTTACAGGCCACAGCCTTATGCAACACTCTCCACCCCAGGTCCCCGATGTAAAGGGGGAGGACCCCCTTATAGAGAGACCTCCACTGGGGACCGCTCCCGCCGTCAGGTGGTAACACGGACCGCCAGGGCGTGTCCGGACGGAAGACGAGGGCGAGGAAGTGGAGAGTGTGCAGGAGCAGCCTGTACAAGACGCGCCTCTCCGCGTCACGGAACGGCACGCTGGGCATCTGGGAAAGGCGGCTCATATTGCGTGGGGCCGGCTCTCGGGGAGGGACCCGGGCCATGGGCCCGATGAGCAATTCCGACGGAGCGGGGGTAAGCCCGGTCAGAATCTAACCTTGGGTGCTGTCTATGTGGAGTTTGCACGTTTTCTGGTGGGGTTCCTCCCACATGCCAAAGACGTGCGGGTTTGTAAGTCGATTGGCCAACGTAAATTGCCTCTCATGTGTAGAGAGTGGATGAGAAAGTTGGAGAACATGGAGCTAGTGTGAACGGGAGATGGATGGTTGGTGTGGACTCGGTGGGCCGATCACAGGGGTTATTGCACCTACAAACCCACATGTCTTTGGGATGTGGGGGAAACCGGAGCACCCGGAGGAAACCCACGTGGTCACAGGGAGAACGTGCAAACTCCACACACAGACAGTCCCCTAGGTCAGGGTCAAACCTGGGTCTCTGGCACCGTGAGGCAGCAACTCTACCACAGCGCCACCTTCATATTGAGCAAAGAGTGATATCGTGTGGAAACAGGCCCACACTGCCCAACTTGCCTACACTGCCCACACTGCCCAACTTGCCCACACTGCCCATCTTACCCACACTGCCCATCTTACCCACACTGCCCAACTTACCCACACTGCCCATCTTACCCACACTGCCCATCTTACCCACACTGCCCAACTTGCCCACACTGCCCATCTTGCCCACACTGCCCATCTTACCCACACTGCCCAACTTGCCCACACTGCCCATCTTGCCCACACTGCCCATCTTACCCACACTGCCCATCTTACCCACACTGCCCAACTTGCCCACACTGCCCATCTTACCCACACTGCCCATCTTACCCACACTGCCCAACTTGCCCACACTGCCCAACTTGCCCACACTGCCCAACTTACCCACACTGCCCATCTTACCCACACTGCCCAACTTGCCCACACTGCCCAACTTGCCCACACTGCCCAACTTGCCCACACTGCCCATCTTGCCCACACTGCCCAACTTGCCCACACTGCCCAACTTGCCCACACTGCCCAACTTTCCCACACTGCCCAACTTGCCCACACTGCCCAACTTGCCCACACTGCCCAACTTGCCCACACTGCCCACATGTCCCAGCTACACTAGTCCCACCTGCCTGCGCTTGATCTATATCCTCCAAACTTGTCCTATCCATGTGCCAGTCTAACTGTTTCTTAAACGTTGGGATAGTCCCAGCCTCAACTACCTCCTCCGGCAGCTTGTTCCATACATCCACCACCCGTTGTGTGAAAAAGTTACCCCTTCTATTAAATCTTTTCCCCTTCACCTTGAACCTATGCCCTCTGGTCCTCGATTCCCCTACTCTGGGCAAGAGACTCTGTGCATCTACCTGATCTATTCCTCTCATGATTTTGTACACCTCTATAAGATCACCCCTCATCCTCCTGCACTCCAAGGAATAGAGACCCAGCCTACTCAACCTCTCCCTATAGCTCAGAGCCTCTAGTCCTGGCAACATCCTCGTAAATCTTCGCTGAACCCTTTCAAGCTTGACAACATCTTTCCTTTGACATGGTGCCCAGAACTGAACACAATCCTTTAATGCGGTCTCACCAACGTCTTATACAACTGCAACATGACCGCCCAACTTCTATACTCAGACTTCTATACTCCCCACTGTTATACTTTCACTCAGTATTAAAATAACTGCCAGAGGAGGTAGTTGAGGCTGGGACTATCCCAACATTCAAGAAATAGTTAGACAAGTACATGGATAGGACAGATTTGGAGGGATATGGGCCAAACACAGGCAGGTGGGACTAGTGTAGCTGGGGCATTGTTGGCCTGTGTGGGCGAGTTGGGCCGAAGGGCCTGTTTCCACACTGTATCACTCTGTGACTCTCTATGATTAACGTTCACGAGTTATAGGAGTAGAATTAGGCCGTTCGGCCCATTGAAATCCCCCTAAACCCTTGTCTGGTGTATCTGATTTGTAGTCCAGTGACTGTTGTAGTGAGTTGCTGTGGAGGTGACACTATGTCCTCCAAGTTTAGTGGATATGAGTTAAAGTTTAGGCCAAAGGTCCCCCTGAAGGGATGGGGGACAATGATGTTCTCATCTTGACACATGAACTGCAGATGCTAGACTCTTGAGTCAAACACCAAGTGCTGGAGTAACTCAGCAACAGAACATGGAAAGGTGACGTTTTGGGTCAGGCTCAAAGGACCCGACACAAAACGTCACCCATCCATGTTCTCCACAGATGCTGCCTGACCCGCTGAGTTACTCCAGCACTCTGTGAAACATCAACTAGAGAAAAAAAAAATAGGTGCAGGAGTAGGCCATTTGGCCCTTCGAGCCTGCACTGCCATTCAATATGATCATGGCTGATCATCCAGCTCAGTAACCTGTACTTGCCTTCTCTCCATACCCCCTGACCCCTTTAGCCACAAGGGCCACATCTAACTCCCTCTTAAATATAGCCAATGAACTGGCCTCAACTACCTTCTGTGGCAGAGAATTCCACAGATTCACCACTCTCTCCCCACCTCTCCCTCTCTCCCCCTCCCTCCTCTCTCCTCCTCCCTCTCTCTCTACCCCCTCCATGTTCTCCAGAGATGCTGCCTGACCCGCTGAGTTACTCCAGCACTCTGTGAAACGTCACCTATCCATGTTCTCCACAGATGCTGCCTGACCCGCTGAGTTACTCCAGCACTCTGTGAAACGTCACCTATCCATGTTCTCCACAGATGCTGCCTGACCCGCTGAGTTACTCCAGCACTCTGTGAAACGTCACCTATCCATGTTCTCCACAGATGCTGCCTGACCCGCTGAGTTACTCCAGCACTCTGTGAAACGTCACCTATCCATGTTCTCCATAGATGCTGCCTGACCCGCTGAGTTACTCCAGCCCTCTGTGAAACGTCACCTATCCATGTTCTCCACAGATGCTGCCTGACCCACTGAGTTACTCCAGCACTCTGTGAAACGTCACCTATCCATGTTCTCCACAGATGCTGCCTGACCCACTGAGTTACTCCAGCACTTTGTGTTCTCTTCTTACTGACAGTGAAGTGAGGTTGTGCAGATCCATCTCTATCCCAGAGCCAGAATCAAGGTGGGAATCAAGGCGTGCCTCAGCCTGAAGCCCCCTTGCTGCAGACAGGAGCACTGTTTGTCGGAACTCCTTCCCTTTGCAGCTAACGTTAAACAAAGGCATTGTTGGTCCTCGTAACCGACGCCATCTTGCAAAGATGCATCCTCTGCCACAGTGGTGCAGCGGGTGGAGCCGATGCCTCCGAGCACCACAGACTCTGGTTCGATCCTGTCCCCGGGTGCTGTGTGTGTGTGTGTGGAGTTTTCACTGAGGGCGTGCAGCGTAGGTTCACTGGGTTAATTCCCGGAATGGCGGGACTGTCGTATGTTGAAAGGCTGGAGCAATTAGGCTTGTATACACTGGAATTCAGAAGGATGAGGGGGGATCTTATTGAAACATATAAGATAATTAGGGGATTGGACACATTAGAGGCAGGAAACATGTTCCCAATGTTGGGGGAGTCCAGAACAAGGGGCCACAGTTTAAGAATAAGGGGTAGGCCATTTAGAACGGAGATGAGGAAGAACTTTTTCAGTCAGAGAGTGGTGAAGGTGTGGAATTCTCTGCCTCAGAAGGCAGTGGAGGCCAGTTCGTTGGATGCTTTCAAGAGAGAGCTGGATAGAGCTCTTAAGGATAGCGGAGTGAGGGGGTATGGGGAGAAGGCAGGAACGGGGTACTGATTGAGAATGATCAGCCATGATCGCATTGAATGGCGGTGCTGGCTCGAAGGGCTGAATGGCCTCCTCCTGCACCTATTGTCTATTGTCTATTGTTCTATCTGTGACGTGTGGGTTTCCTCCGGGTGCTCCGGTTTCCTCCTACATCCCAAAGACGTGCGGGTTTGTAGTTTAATTGTCCCGCTGCAAAGTGTGTAGGAAGTGGATGAGAAAGTGGGATAACATAGAACTCGTGTGATCGATGGTCGGCGTGGACTCGGTGGGCCTGTTTCCAGGCGGTATATTTCAATCAATCGTTTCGTCAATCGATCAAATTTCAGTTTAGTTTAGAGATCCAGCACGGAAACAGGCCCTTCGGCCCACCGAGTCCGCACCGACCAGCGATCCCCGCACACTAACACTATCACTATCTTACACACTGGGGACAATTTACATATACACCGAAGCCAATCAACCTACAGATCTGTGCGTACAAACTCCGTACAGACGGCACCCATAGTCAGGATGGATCCCGGGGTGTCTGGCACTGAGAGGCAGCAACTCTACCGCTGTGCCACTGTGCCACTTTGTTAGAGTCTCTGCGTCCACTTTAGAGTCTCTCAGGCCAAGTGCGCCACCCTCTGGGGGAGTCATGTTACTGTCAGCCATCAATTCAATCAAATATTTCCCCAGAAGACAACTTTACCGTTGCTGCTCCTGGTCTCACTCTAGTTTATGGCCACTCCCTCTCTGTAGGTTGACAATAGACAATAGACAATAGGTGCAGGAGGAGGCCATTCGGCCCTTCCAGCCAGCACCGCCATTCAATGTGATCATGGCTGATCATTCTCAATCAGTACCCCGTTCCTGCCTTCTCCCCATACCCCCTGACTCCGCTATCCTTAAGAGCTCTATCCAGCTCTCTCTTGAATGCATTCAGAAAATTGGCCTCCACTGCCTTCTGAGGCAGTGAATTTCACAGATTCACAACTCTCTGACTGAAAAAGTTTTTCCTCATCTCCGTTCTAAATGGCCGACCCCTTATTCTTAAACTGTGGCCCTTTGTTCTGGACTCCCCCAACATTGGGAACATGTTTCCTGCCTCTAACGTGTCCAACCCCTTAATAATCTTATATGTTTCGATAAGATCTCCTCTCGTCCTTCTAAATTCCAGTGTATACAAGCCTAGTCGCTCCAGTCTTTCAACATATGACAGTCCCGCCATTCCGGGAATTAACCTAGTAAACCTACGCTGCACGCCCTGGTGGCTGTGATTCCCATATTACAGTCCCACATTGGTGCAGTGGTACTGTGGTGCAGCGGTAAAGTTGTGCCTCACAGCGCCAGAGACCCGGGTTTGATCCCGACTCTGGCCGCTGTCTGTACGGAGTTTGTACGTTCTCCCCGTGACCTGCGTGGGTTTTCTCTGGGTGCTTAGATTTCCTCCCACACTTCAAGGACGTACAGGTTTGTAGGTTAATTGGCTTTGGTATAAATTGTAAATTGTCCCCAGTGTGTGTAGGATAGTGTTAGTGTGCGGGGATCGCTGTTTGGAGCAGATTCGGTGGGCCGAAGGGCCTGTTTCTGCTCTGTATCTCTAAAGAAAAGTTAAAAATAAACTACGTGTCAGAGACTACACTGCAAAAGACCTTTAGTAGAAAGAAGTCTCCAATAAAAGACACAAAATGCTGGAGTAACTCAACGGGTCAGGCAGCATCTCTGGAGAGAAGGAATGGGTGACGTTTCGGGTCAAGACCCTTCTTCAGAGAAGAAACGTGTAAAATTCTATAAGCTTCTTCTGAGAAGAAGCTTACAGAAACGTATAAAATTATAAATGGACTAAGTCTAAGAATAAAGTGGAGGCCATTTAAAACTGAGGTGAGAAGAAACTTTTTCACCCAGAGAATTTGTTGTGAATTTGTGTAATTCTCTGCCACAGAGGGCAGTGGAGGCCAAATCACTGGATGGATTTAAGAGAGAGTTAGATAGAGCTCTTAAGGATAGCGGAGTGAGGGGGTATAGGGAGAAGGCAGGCACGGGTTACTGATTGTGGATGATCAGCCATGATCACATTGAATGGCGTTGCTGGCTGGATGGGCCGAATGGCCTCCTGCACCTATTTTCTATGTTTCTGTGTTTAAGAAACAGGGGTGTTGAAGGAGAGGAGGTTCATTGGGTGTAAGCTGAGCTGGGATGTGTGGTGATGCTGCTGGTGCTCGGAGGCACTATGTGACCGGTGACTCTCTCTCTCTCCCCACAGCCCAACGACCCGGTGACCAACATCTGCCAGGCAGCGGACAAGCAGCTCTTCACCCTGGTGGAATGGGCAAAGCGCATCCCTCACTTCTCCGACCTGCTACTGGACGACCAGGTCATCCTCCTGAGGGCAGGTGAGGAGCTGCGTGACAGGGGTGGGGGCGGCTCGACTCAAACTGTCCATGTTCTCCACAGATGCTGCCTGACCCACTGGGTTACTCCAGCACTCTGAAACGTCACCTATCCATGTTCTCCACAGATGCTGCCTGACCCGCTGAGTTACTCCAGCACTCTGTGAAACGTCACCTATCCATGTTCACCACAGATGCTGCCTGACCCGCTGAGTTACTCCAGCACTCTGTGAAACGTCACCTATCCATGTTCTCCACAGATGCTGCCTGACCCGCTGAGTTACTCCAGCACTCTGTGAAACGTCACCTATCCATGTTCTCCACAGATGCTGCCTGACCCGCTGAGTTACTCCAGCCCTCCCCCTGCATCAGGGCAGTCTCGCTACACAGACCGAAGGCTCTTTGCTCGCCAACTCCATGTTCTTAAGTGATCGGAGCAGAATTATGCCAATAGGCCCATTAAGTCTACGCCGCCATTCAATCATGGCTGATCCATCTCTCCCTCCTCAACCCCATTCTCCTGCCTTCTCCCCATAACCCCTGACGCCCGCACTAATCAAGAATCTGTCAATCACTGCCTTCAAAATATCCTCTGACGTGGTCTCCACAACATTCTATGGCAATGAATCCCACAGATTCACCACCCTCTGACTAAAGACATTCCTTCTCGTCTCCTTCCGAAAGAGGCATTCTTCAATTCTGAGGCTGTGCCCTCTGGTCCTAGACTCCCCCACTGGTGGAAACATCCTCTCCACATCCTCTCTATCCAGGCCACTCACTATTTGGTAAGTTTCAATGAGGTCCCCCCCTCATCCTTCTAAACTCCAGCGAGTCCAGGCCCAGTGCTGACAAACGCTCATCATAGGTTAACCCACTCATTCCTGGGATGGTTCTTGTAAACCTCCTCTGGACCCTCTCCAGAGCCAGCACATCCTTCCTCAGATACGGGGCCCAAAACTGCTCACAGTACTGCAAATGTGGCCTGACCAGCACCTTATTCATTCCCTGTGGTAGTTGCACACTTCACACTGCATCGGGAATGTGAACGCACACAAAGTACTTTGTTTAGTTTAGTTCAGAGATGCAGTGCGGAAACAGGCCTCTCGGCCCACTGAGTCTGTGCCCACCAGCGATCCCCACACACTAACACCACCCTACACACACACTAGACACAATTTACATTTATACCAAGCCAATTAACCTACAAACCTGAATGTCTTTGGAGTGTGGGAGGAAACACGTTAGAGGCAGGAAACATGTTCCCAATGTTGGGGGAGTCCAGAACCAGGGGCCACAGTTTAAGAATAAGGGGTCGGCCATTTAGAACTGAGATGAGGGAAAACCTTTTCAGTCAGAGCGTTGTGAATCTGTGGAATTCTCTGCCTCAGAAGGCAGTGGAGGCCAATTCTCTGAATGCATTCAAGAGAGAGCTAGATAGAGCTCTTAAGGATAGCGGAGTCAGGGGGTATGGGGAGAAGGCAGGAACGGGGTACTGATTGAGAATGATCAGCCATGATCACATTGAATGGCGGTGCGTACAGGCTCGAAGGGCCGAATGGCCTCCTCCTGCACCTATTGTCTATTGTCTGTTGAAACCGGAGCACCCGGAGAAAACCCACGGGGAGAAGGTACAAACTCCGTACAGAGAGTGCCTGTAGTCAGGGTCAAGCCCGGGTCTCTGGTGCTGTAAGGCAGCAACTCTACCGCTGCGCCACTGTGCCGCCAATGGAGTGACCCAGCGGGTCAGGCAGCATCTCTGGAGAAAAAGAGGATGGTGACGTTTCGGGTCAGACTGAAAGTAGAGGGGAGGAGGGAGCTGGAGGTAGGAATAGACCAGTACAAATCAGGGCCAGCGACAGATGGCAGAGTGAGGGAGGGTGGAGCCCACAATGGTCCAGTGTTGGCTGGGGAAGAGGTGGCAATGAAGGGACGTGAACAGTGGAACTAGCAGCACGACTACGGTGGGGGGGGGGGGGGGGGGGGGGGGGGGGAACGAGGGAATTAGGGAAATCAATGTTTATATCGCTGGGTTGCAAGCTGCCCAAGAGAAACATTGCTCCAGAGGTATTGTCCATCCAAGAGACTGCAGATGGTGCAGCGGTAAAGTGGTTGCCTCACGGCGCCAGAGGCCCGGTTTCCATCCTGACTACGGGTGCTGTCCGTGCGGAGTTTGTACCTTCTCCCTGCTCTCCGGGTGCTCCGGTTTCTTCCCACTCTCCAAAGAAGTACAGGTTTGTAGATTAATTGGCTCGGTATAATTGTAAATTGTCCCTGGTGTGTGTAGGGTAGTGTTAGTGTGTGGGGATCGCTGGTCGGCACGGCACAAAGGCTTCTAAACTGTATCTCTAAACTAAGATGTGCCTGATCTGCTGAGTTACCCCAGCACTTTGTGTCTGTCTTTGGTATAAACCAGTATAGAAACATAGAAAATAGGTGCAGGAGTAGGCCATTCGGCCCTTCGAGCCTGTATGCACCGCCATTCAATGTGATCATGGCTGATCATCCAGCTCAGTATCCCGTACCTGCCTTCTCTCCATACCCCCTGATCCCTTTAGCCACAAGGGCCACATCTAACTCCCTCTTAAATATAGCCAATGAACTGGCCTCAACTACCTTCTGTGGTAGAGAATTCCAAAGATTCACCACTCTCTGTGTGAAAAACAACTTTCTCATCTCGGTCCTAAAAGACTTCCCCCTTATCCTTAAGCTGTGACCCCTTGTTCTGGACTTCCCCAACATCGGGAAACAATCTTCCTGCATCAAGCCTGTCCAACCCCTTAAGAATTTTGTAAGTTTCTATAAGATCCCCCCTCAATCTTCTAAATTCCAGCGAGTACAAGCCGAGTCTATCCAGTCTTTCTTCATATGAATGTCCTGCCGTCCCAGGGATCAATCTGGTGAACCTTCTCTGTACTCCCTCTATGGCAAGAATGTCTTTCCTCAGATTAGGAGACCAAAACTGTACGCAATACTCCAGGTGCGGTCTCACCAAAAGCCCTGTACAACCTGCAGCAGAACCTCCTTGCTCCTATACTCAAATCCCCTCGCTATGAATGCCAACATACCATTCGCTTTCTTTACTGCCTGCTGCACCTGCATGCCTACTTTCAATGACTGGTGTACCACGACACCCAGGTCTCGTTGCAACCTCCCCTTCTCCTAATTCGGCCACCATTCAGATAATAGTCTGCTTTCCTGTTCTTGCCAGTGGATAACCTCACATTTATGCACATTATACTGCATCTGCCATTGCCTTTGCCCACTTACCTAACCTATCCAAGTCACTCTGCAGCCTCCTAGCATCCTCCTCACAGCTTAACACCGCCACCCAGCTTCGTGTCATCCGCAAACTTAGAGATGTTGCATTCAATCCCCTCGTCTAAATCATTATATATATTGTAAATAGCTGGGGTCCCAGCACTGAGCCTTGCGGTACCCCACTAGTCACTGCCTGCCATTCTGAAAAGGACCCGTTTATTCCTACTCTTTGCTTCCTGTCTGCCAGCCAGTTCTCTATCCACATCAATACTGAACCCACAATACCGTGTGCTTTAAGTTTGCATACTAATCTCTTATGTGGGACCTTGTTGAAAGCCTTCTGAAAGTCCAGATATAACACATCCACTGGTTCTCCCTTATCCACTCTACTAGTTACATCCTCGAAAAATTCTATAAGATTCGTCAGACATGATTTACCTTTCATAAATCCATGCTGACTTTGTCCGATGATTTCACCACTTTCCAAATGTGCTGCCATCCCATCTTAATAACTGACTCTAGCATTTTCCCCACTACCGATGTTAGGCTAACTGGTCTATAATTCCCCGTTTTCTCTCTCCCTCCCTTTTTGAAAAGTGGGGTT